>NC_133113.1:34285055-34885055 GCF_022965805.1 Primulina eburnea
TAAATTAATTATTTTAAATTATTCATAAAAAACTATAAATTAATTATTTTAAATTATTTATAAAAAAAACTATTTATTTTGACGGCAAAATTTATTAAACCGTCGCGACAATTTTAATTCAAATCATTACCAAACCGACCATAGTTACCTTCAACCGGTTTGGCAATAGTTTGTTTCAGAATATCGTCAATATTTCTACCATAAACACCATCACGTACGATTTTATAAAAATTATTATACACAAAATCATCGCTAAAATCCGTTGTTTCATTGTGGTGTGAGACATAAATATTACTATTTTTCGCTCATCAAGTTGACTGAATTGCAGGAACATGAGGGAAAAAAACACGATTAAGTATTTTAAAACAGAGAAGTTTTTATGTACGACATTATTTTAGACCAACAAAAAACTATACTTATAAATAAAATATAATCGAGATAAAAATCGTAGTTCTTTCCTTGAAACATAATATGATGCATAGGTTCACAGAGAATATTTTCAAAGTATGTATTAATTGCATCACATATTCGAAACTCAGTGAACCAACACGTTTCAATGGCAATTTTTATAGTTTTTTTTTTGTGTGTTTAGATTAGACACAAACATTCATATACGACAAATATCTGTTTCACACTTATAATAAAGTTTCTGCGATAAAAAATCAAAATAACAAAAAAAAAAGATAGAAATGAGCTAACCCCGATATCAGGTAATGTCGTAATGAGATATCATTAAACAAGAGTAAAGAGGTAAAAAGGAAAAGGTGAAAACACCATGAAGAATAAATTCACATTTGCAAGGAATATCACTTTAATATATTAATTAAAAATCATCGAGCGATTCTATTGCGTAATAAAATTGACCAATCCGGCGTTATTATCCTATATAGGGTGTGTTTGGTTGAGTGGATTAAACAAAGATAGATTAATAGTCAAATATTTATCGTTAAAATTTTAAGTTGTTTTAATAATCATTTTGATCCGGTTTAAGATCCAATTTTATGGATAACTATTTGATTAATAAAATTAGATCTTAAACCGGGTCAAAATGATTATTAAAACATCTTAAAATTTTAACGATAATATTTGACTATTAATCTATCCTTATTTAATCTACTCAACCAAACACACATACAGATGCATAAAATAAACATGTCCCTCTATTTGTGTAGGGTGAGGTTTCCCTTGTAAATCCAAATAAAACAAATTAAGAAACCACACTCTAAACAATGAAGGAAATGCCGTTTGAATGTACGTATTAATCTATTTGTTGGAATATTTATGTTATTTAATTATTATAATTTTTGGTATAACAAATAATTAATGTAAATCGCACTTATTTTATGAATCGAAGATTGATTACAAAACTAGACAACAAAAATTACTTAATTCAAAAGTAATTATAATATACATTATGCTCGTTTTTTTTATAGTCGAGGATTGACCGATATTAATTCGGGTTGCTTCTCAAATATGAGATATTGATAGCCAGACGAGCTATGTACACATTTTCCCAGTGGTTTAATGTCTCGATATGAGATGGAAGTTTCCCTCGCCTCTTCATTCACGCGGTTTCGGCCGCCCAATTCAGATTCCCTGTCTCAGCAAGTAACCAACCTCTTTAACAACTCCACCATGCTCGATGATCTATATATACACCTATACATACGCAGATCTTCTCCATAATTTCTTCGTTTTTCCTCGTAATTGATCTCTGTGCGGAGCTAATTCTCGTTCCTTTTGCTTATTAAAAAAAAATCCATCAATATGAGCAGCCACAACGAGCCTCAAGGTATGTTTCCTACTTTTCTCTGTGAATTTATATATGCAGCTGGTTTTTTGATTTCGCAACCGTTGGTACTTATGTTTGCTGGTCAATACTGCGGATCTAGGAGAAGTGGAGGATAATCGGCGATCAGTTGACTGTAGATGATAATTCTGTTGTAAATGTTTATTTGTTTGATTGATCGGATTTGAGCACAGTTGAATATATGATTGCTATCCCCTGTTCACAATTAGTGGATCCAAAAATATAGATTATAAACTTAATGATTTCGTTGGATTAATCAATTCTATGATTTTCGTGTATTTCAAAACTATAGTCAACAAATTCTAGAAAATAATTTTGGAAATCAGAGTTGAACTTGCAATATTCATCGTAAAATTATTTGACTTCCTCTCTCTGCTACCGAGTGCCTGGTTTACGTTCTTGTTTCTTCTGAGGGCATTATAGAGCGCATTGATTTTTCAGTTGCATATCCGCCACCGGCAACTGCGTACCCCGCGGAAGCTCAGGGTGGGTTCATGGCTCCACCACCACCGGCTGGCTACCCGACGAAAGATGGCCGTGAGGGGCAGATTCAGGCACCACCGGCCACCACCAAGTCTAGAGGCGATGGCTTCTGGAAGGGATGGTCAGTTCTCTAAATCTTTGTTTAATGATAATGAGAAACTATTACCATCAAGAATTTTGTGGATTCAGTTACTTGATTAAAAATCTCGCCCACCAGTTAAGAAGGAAATGATTCCATGTTTTCATATATATAATATTAATAACACGTGATTTGAGTTGTAGAATAATTTATTAGTTTGTGATTTGAGTATAGTTGATTCAGATAATTTTCTTGAACTAAAACTTTTGTATAAAATCTGAATATCCATCAAACTGATGCGAACTATTGCGAAGACTGACTCAGGCTTCTCTTCCTCAAAACTCGCAATCCTTTCTTCCCCCTGAAATGTTGGTTTTACTCATAATTGTTAATTGATGTCGAAATGTTTGTGTGTAATGGTGTATTTAATTTTTTTGATTGGGAGGCATTTAACATATTTTAGAGAATAGAGTTTATATTTTAAGAAAAAAACGATGCATAAAATTTAAATTTTTTTCATTTGAAAAAATCAAGTTCTCGGTTCTTCGTCCCTCTAGTAAAAGCTATAGTTAATTTCACGAATAAGTAGAGCAAGGCAAAAGCTTCATAACAAGACTCCTAATCCACCGCAGTACATATTCTATATTAAACTTTATTTTGGTATCAATTTATCTAATGTTAGAAACAAGTGACGTTTAGAACGAAAGATTTGAATCCACTAGGTCTTGACATTGCACCCGTTTTCAATGTTGGAATTAATACATGATTTGGTAACGAAATGTTCCTGTGTTTTCTGCAGTTGCGCTGCCTTATGCTGCTGCTGTGTATTGGATGCTTGTTTCTAAGTTTTTACATGGAGGCTTGTGTTCGAATATGTTTTAAGTTTCTATGTATATCTTGTGGGCCTATTTTATTTATTTTATTTTATTTTATTTTGTGTTTGAAGTTTACTCGTGTATCTGCTCTTCCATGTATTGAATTCTTCGTAATTGTAGCATTACGACAGTTTTATTGCGCTAAAACTATTGGTGTTGGGCTTGTGGCATCACCTGATTAGCTTTCCTCCAACAAACCATCTTCTTTTAGAAGAAATTTATCATTTAGAATTTAGAAATTTATCAACATCTGCAAAGTTAAACTGAAAAGTAATGATGAATTTAACAAAGGAGAATTGTACAGTTTAAGGGCCAAACCAAGAACAGAATATAGCGTGGCGATGTGATGTCGAAGGACGATTTTGAACATTTCACGAGAGTGAAACTTATATTATTAAAAAAAAATTGCACTTGGGAGAAATATTTTCTTTCTTTTGGAGCTTAACTACCCCAACTGGCAGAGGGAGGATAAACTCAAAATTAGGGATACAGCTGTAAATCCATCAAAGAAAACAAGATAGTAAACAAATAACTTATTTGTGACAAGAATAATAGTGATCCTAAATCTGCTTTCAGGAAAAATAATATATCAAATTTGAAGTTTGTATTAGAGTCTAGCCCTTGCTAGAAAATGCGAAATTGATGAGAGATATAATAGTCATTCTTCAAGAGACAACATAACAAGTCCAAACTTGAATACATCAAGAATAATAGTTAATATTCTTCCTTGTTCCTTTTTCCATGCTATAAAACTACGGGTCAGGTTTCAAATCAAAACCAATCCTGACCTAATCAAAAGATCAAACCTCAAACAAAATCAAACATACAAATAAAGCTTCCCCCCTGCGATTTTGTACAAAATAAATAACAAACTAACCCAAGTGGCAAAAAATCGATAAAAACAGAAGCCAAATCCAAACCTCAATTCCAAAGCTAATACTTCTTCCCCAGAATAATGCCAACAATAACTGAAACAAGAGCCACACCTAAAATGAATTTAAGTGTCATGCCTGGTGATGTCTCTGTGGTTTGAATCTGTGTGTCGGAGGAAGATGTTTGGGCTGGACGCGCCTCCAATTTTTTCTTACTCTTTCGTTTGGGAGGAATGTTGGTGAAGGAATCAATATCCCGAGATCTTATTGTCTCATCCTTGGTTTCAACGGAAATATTTTCAACTTCCTGTATTATACAATGAAATTAGTAATGCTTATATGAAGTATTTGGCTACTTTGAGACAATTCTTGTTGTTAAATGTAGTGCAAAGCTATGAAATGAAACTCGGAGAACAAGAGGGCTTAGCTAATGACTCAATCAGGTCTTGAGTCAAACTCGAGCAACTCTAGTAAATATTAGTTAGAGCAGAGGTGTAAATGAGCTAAAGGAGAAACTCGATTAAACTCGACCCACTTGAGCACATATAATTCAAGCTTGGGTGGTCAACTGGAGCACAAGTTATATATCTTTTATTTTGCTTTCATGTTGTTGCATGAATATGCCCCGAGCTCATAGTTTGAGTAGTTGATACACATGCAAGAAGCTTGTCGAGCTCGAGCTTGCAATTGATAGTTAAATTGGCAATACGAAAAGATGACAAATATGCATGTATAAGTCTATGAAAAGTAAAGTCTAACCTTTTCTTTAAATTTTGTGTCAGCCAGATGTAATTTATCTTCAATTTCTTTAACTTGATTTTCCAAGAGTAGGACTTTGTGTTTCCTGGCTTCAAGTTCGTCCACGGAACGTTTCAAAGCATTTTCTTGTTCCAGCTCCTTCTGAGAGTTCAACTCTTTCTGTTTTCCAGAAATAGAACAAAGAATTTACCAACCAATTCAGAACAGCATATTTTCTATATTTACAATCTACAACAATCGGTTAATCAAACTGGTAGAATAATTGTTGTCACCTCTTCTTTAAATCTAGCTTCTGAATTTGCTAAGTGTTCTTCAAGTTCTTTTAGTCGATCTTGCAACTCAGATTTTTGGTTTACCTCAGTGTTGAGGATTTCCATCTTAGCCTTGAGGGCATCTTCATTTAATTTGCGGTCTTTCAACTGTTCTTCAAGATTCATTATCATCGCTTCAAGATCCTTCTTGGAACCATGAAATGTTTCTGTAAGCATGTTGTTCTCTTCCATAATAGAGTGTATCTGCACAATGAAGACATTAATAAGAAAAATTTGAGTTTCACAAACACAAAAAGGCCATAACAAACAATCTCAACTTGTAAAATATGTTGTAGTCGAGAAGAGAGCTAATTTTGTCGAGAAGAGAACTAACCTGAGATTGTAGCTTCTGACCTTCAGAAGCAAGCTGCAGTGTCAGCTCTTCTATCTCCTTTTTTGAAGCATTTAGTGCTTCACTTGTACTATCTTTCTCAGATGACACAATGGAAAAATTATTTTCTAACTCATTTAGTTTAGACTCATACGAGGCAAGCTCTAGAGTAAGCTTTGAGTTTGTGCCAACTAGAGCTTCAACATCCTTTTCAAACTGACTCGATTTTGTCTGATGTTCTTTCTCCAGACCAGTACATTTCAAGAGAATTTGTTCCAATTCTAATTCTAGACTTTTCACCCGTGCAGATGTTTCCTTAGCCTGTTCTTCATTTTCTATCACCTGTGCTTGAAAAGCTTTTACCTTCTCAGTCAAGTCCTTGGCTTCTGAATCTCTCAGGCCAAATTTCTGAATAACTTCTTCCAATTGTGCTTCGGCTTCTAATATACGGGCTTCAGCTGTCAACTTGAGTTCAGAGACTTTAGTATGGCGCTCTGTTAGATCAGTGATAGTGTTAGTGTGGGAAGCTAGCTGCCTGTTAGAGGCTTCCAAGTCAGAAAAAGCCGCAGTTAGCTTTTCTTCGAGATCTCGTGTTTTGCTGCTGAATTGTGCGTTAGTTTCAGACAGCAGCAAATTTTCTTCAATGTGCTTATCAACTTTACCTTCTGCTTCCAAGATCTTACTTTTGAGTTCTTCGTTGGCATTTTCAGAAGAAGCCAGTTTCTCTAAAATCTGACCCATCTCTTTTTTAGTAGTTTCACATCTTTCATCTGCTTCGGCAAGCTGCTGTTGATAACTGATCATCTGGTCTTCAAGACTCTTTACTTTATCGATTAATGATTTTGCCTCGGAATCTCTGCTGGTGAAATTTGCAATTGCGTCCAGGAGTTTCAACTCAGAGTCCCTCGTTAGAATCTCATGAGATGATTCAAGTTCTGCACTTCTTGCAGTCTCTTTCGCCAAGACTTTAATTTGTTGCTCTAGCTGTTCTTCTGCTAACTTAAGATTCTGCACAGCTTCATTTTCCTTCATTCCAGAATCCGTGAGCTCCTTTTCGATGCTCTTCAATCTCTCTTGGGAAATATTGAGTTCCTTCCGTAAAACATCTAGTAAATTTTCTGCCTCCAATAGCTTTTCATTCGAGGTTTTTGACAGATCTTTCAAAATTCTGTTTTCTTCTGTAGTTATATTCAAGGATTCTATCAAATCCTTTTCCTTTTCAGTGGACGCCTGCAGCGCAACCTCTAGGCTCGACACTTTTAATTGGGCCACCTCAAGCTTTACTTCAAGTTCAGATATATTATTATTACTTTTCTTGAATTCTGCTTCTACATCCAAACATTTGTTTTCTAATAAGCTTGTCATCTCTTCAAGCTCCTTAATCCTATATTTCTCAGTTTCAAGAAGGAGCTCTAACTCGCTCACTTTTTTGCTTGTGTCAACTGCTTTGGAATCCGATGCCTTCATTAATTGCTCTAGATCAAGGCTTCGCTGATGAATCGTATTGGCTCGTCCCTCATGCTCGGCAGATTTGTCTGTAGTGTTCTTTAGCTCCAGCTCAAGCTCCAACTTGTGTGACATTACCTTCCCCAATTCAGATTCCATTTGATCAACTTTGGCCTTGAATTCTTGCAGTTGGGCATCTAATTTTTCTTGCTCCTCCTTCTCCTTATTGATTGTGGCATACAGTTCTGATATTTTGTCAGATAACTCTCTCGATTCTCTCTCAGATTCATGGCATTTCAATTCCGTCATATTCAGCTGTTGCTCTAGCTCGACTTTTTTCTGTTCCAGTGCGATACATCGTGTTTCATATTCTGTCACCTGCAGCCTTGTTTCTTCAGTTGCTAAGTTCAAGGCTTTTACCATGTCTTCGAGCTCTAGGTTTTTCTGGTTCACAGTATTAGCTGCATGACCAGACTCGGTGTGAAGCTCTTCAATGGTTTTCAGTTTCTGTTCCAGTTCTTTGCTGTTCGCCACTGCTTGGGATAAAAGAGAATCTGTTTTGCTAAAATTCTCATCTGAGCGCTGCAACTTAGCCTCAAATTCATCACACAACTCCTTCAGCTGGGAACTTTTGTTGGTTAGATCAGTCACCACACCTACCAGCATTTCTTTTTCTTTACTTGCTTTGGTTAGTTCTTCCTGCACTCTCTCCATCTTTGTTTGCTGGAGTTTCAAATTTTCTTCGATCTCTTCCTTTGACCTGACCTCTTCCTCCAATTTCAACTTTACATCTTCAAGATGGGATTCCTTCTCTGTAAGATTTTCTTTTGTTGATGACAGCAACTTCTCAAGTGATTCGTTTTCTTCCTTAGCCTTAGATTCAGAAGCCTTGGCCAGTTCCAATCCCTTTGTCAATTCATTGACAAGATCTTCCTTTGAAGCTAGTTTCTGCTCCAAATCTTGCGCCAGTGATTTTGATTGCTCCAATTCACATTGGACATCTGAAAGCTCAGTGGTAGTGTTCTTTAACGCCTCTTCGATTTTCTGGTTCTCGGCAATCTTTTCGTTTAAGCTTCTGATCTCATCTTGTAAAGAAATCATACGATCTTCCACCTCTTTCGTGCTAGATTTTGCAACCTCAAGCAACCTCTCCAACTCCAAGGATTTCTGTGTCTCCGATTCAGCATGCAAACCACTTTCCTTATGCAACTCCTCGTACCTTTTGGCTTCAGTATTAGAATTTTCAAGCTCAAGCTCCAAATCATTCATCTTCTTTCTTGATGTCTCTAGCTGAAGACTGAGACCATCAAATGCTTCTTTCACACCGGTCAATGCTTCGTTCTTTTCTTCTTGAGCTTGTAATGCATCTTGCAGAGTTTTCAGCTGCTCGTTGTATCTCTTCTCTGTTTCTAATATCTGATCCTGCAGTTGTCTGTGTTCAAGTTCAAATTCTCCGTGTTTCTTTGAACTCTCCAGATGCTTCTCTTTTGTATGCAAAAGTTCATCCTTCAAGTTTGTGTTCTCGGATTCAGATTCTTTCAAAACACCTGACATTCTCTGCAATTCATGCTCAAGATCTTTAACTTTTTCTTGTGATTCCAACAACTCTCTACTAGCCTCAGGATTGCTGGCAGTGGAGCTACGCTCAACGACAGTTGGTTTTTCACCGGCTATGGAATTTGTCTCAGCATCATGGGGATGATCCTTTGCATCGAGAGATTCTTTCTCTATTTTTACGAATTCACCATCAAGATTTGACGTTACTTCTTCCTCTTTCTTTTCTACATTCTCCCCCTGCTTTGTGTTTTCTTCTAATATCTGAAATTAAAATTTTGTGAAAAAATTAAGAAGCGTAATCAAACAATTACAGCTTTAAAGTTTACAAAATGAAGCAATACAAGTTTGATTAAACTGACCATGATTTGAACCACTAGCAACCATGTTCACATATTTTACCTTAGCAGGAATCACTCCATTGCTCTCAGCACCCTCCGCCACCTGGTCCTCCACAGTCTCCCGTCTTATCTCTTCTGCCATAACTGAATAATTGCAGCTGACCGATCTCTAAAATCCTGAAAATAATTATATGAAATTAATAGATGAATTCGAATTTGATTGCACGATGCCGTCGATATTTTGCAAAGGACGTGAATTTAACATAAGTTCAGAAAGTCGTCTTGGATGATATACTTTTTTTATTATATATTTAATTATATTCTATCAATTTCATATTAATGGTTTAAATATATATATAATAAATGTTGCTAGTTGAAACGCTTAATCTCATTATTTGCGACTATTGACGTGCCTAGAGGTTTTGATAACTAGACCCCACATGCGAGATTTCAATGATCGTCACAATCCCCTACTATTTTTGGTTGAGAAAGGAAATGCTTCAGGACATGAAATTCACCAACAGTATATTAAAAACATGCGTGTACAAAATTCTCATATTGCACAATATATTTGTTTGAATAGAAATCATCATATACTTTATATTATTCCCAAACAGCAAGGAACAGTGGCACACCAGATGAATCAGGACACTACTTCCGAAATAAAAACAATATATATAAGAAATAGATACATAAAACTGGCACACATTCATTGAATCCATGGAACCTACCTACCACTACCAATTCTAATGGATTATTATATATTCCAAAGACGTGAGGTAATGAGGTATGTGTAGCGGTGTAGGGTAAGTAATTGTGAACGGAAACCTGGAAATCTGGATTTGGCCAGATTATTTAATTCGTATAATATTTTTCCCGCACTTAATTTGACCCCATTATTAAATCTGGGAATTTTGAGATTCTAGTTCAATAAAATCCGGCAAGATTAAATCGAATGGTGACTTCTATAATAATATATATATGGCCCACTGATTTGACCCTATATTAAATTTAATAAACTTTATCTTTTTTGTTTTTCATATGTATATTTCTATGATTTTATATGTTTCAGAATTACACTCTTAATTTCTGGCGATATATATTTTTATTTAATATTTTTGGATCTGGTTTTCTATCTGGCAAAATTAAATCGGATTGATTTATTCCATCTCATGAATCGATTAGAAAAATAGAGTGGGATTACATTTCGATGGAGTTTTCAAATCTATTTTCATTATTATATAACTTGAACAAAGAAAATTCAAATATATATTCTCTTATTTATTACACTATAATTATATTAATCACAATATATTTTAAATGACTCTAATATTTTAGATATTTGAAATACATTATAATTAGTATAATTATAATACAAATAATTAGAAAGATATATGAATTTGAATTTTTTTTGTTTATGTTATATTAAACAATGACTTTCCAAACGCAAAACAATATATTCCTGTGTAATGAAATTGAACTAGAGAACAGAGATTCAAACATGTTCGCTCGGTTGAGTGCGTAAAATATAATAATATCTCCTTTTTATATATACATCTATTTGCATACGTAAATTTATGAAATAACTGAAAAAGGAACATTTTACGAAAAAATAAAATATTTACTATTATTTAACAAATATTTTAATATAAAAAACAATACTAAATTTTAAAAATAGACGAACGAAAAAAAATAATGTATGACTTTGTAATTTTTTAATACAAATATTGTCAAAAAAATATAAAATTATATTTGTATAATATATATATATATATATATATATATATATATATAATCTCACAAATACGACCCGTGAGACCGTCTCACACAAGTTTTTGACATATATATATATATATATAACTTTATATTTGAGATGCGGTAGTAATTGTTTTCTATATATATATATATATATATATATATATATATATATATATATATATATATAACTTTATATTTGAGATGCGGTAGTAATTGTTTTCTATAAAAAGATAAGAATTATTATTCTTTATCAAAGCTAGTGGAACCCACAAAAGTTTGGTAAATTCTTGTGTCGAATATTTTATAATTTCTATTTCCCAGACAAATATTTTACAATTTCAGTCAAAATAAATCAGTGAAGCGAATTCACTCACTCGAAGCCAAAAAGTTGACAGTCAAGACCAGACAATGCGCGGAACAAAGTATTTTGGGAATTTACGGTCTGCGGAGGCCGATGAACCTTTCCCCCATTTACAAGGGCAAACATTTCCACATTTGCTAATAAGTGCACAAAAATATATTTTTCTGCTTAAAATACTATATTGTTCAGATTTGTCAAATTTTTGAAGATAATAATTTTTATTATGTATGTAGTCTTTTGGACTTTTAGATGGAGTAATTTACAGGCTGTAAAGAACAGGGAAAAAGATAATAGTTTCTACTTTTTTATACAGATTACACACTTAGATTTAGGGGTATTCTGATGCTAATTGTTATCAGTAATGCCGCAACTCACCAACTAAGATTTCGAAAATCAGGCAAATAATCAGATGATAATCATCAAAAAAAGTATCAACAGGGGAAGAAATTAATAAAAATAGATAGCGCAACCAAATTCATCCTAGATGATCATCAATCAATCATCGTAAAAGTACTATTTGTTTGTATTAACAATTTTTTTTGAAAAAAAATCATGATGATCTTCGATTAATCCAGTTTCAGTGCCTACTTCCGACTGATTTAAGTCAAAATCAGTACACAGATTATCAAAGTTCAACAAACGCAGGAAGAAATTCTAAGAGAGCAATAGATTGAAGCATAAATAGATCAGATTCGATAAAAAAAAATACAGAGAATCTGCAAAAGCACATGAAATTGAAGAGAAACACAGAGATCAAATTAAATACACGAATATGTGATATATAACTTGCCTGTGGAATCAGAGAAGCGTGATGAGCTGATCTTGCTTTTTCTGCTTTTGCTTTTTTTAGGAATATCTTCTCTCTCTCTCTCTTTTTATGCGAAATTGAGAGTTGGAGAGAAGAATTATGGGGTGAGAGACTGCGAGTTTTTGGATTTAATAGGGAGGGGAGGGGAGCAGGAGGAGTCGCCCTCGTCTACGCGGCGGTGTAGTGGGCTCGGGGTGGCGGGACCTTTGTTGCCAATTCGAATTGTTCGGTTCAACGGCGTCAGACGCGTTGGAAAGAGTATATATATATATATATATATATATATATATATATATATATTGAGTAAATCTCATGTGAGACCGTCTCACGGATCTTAATATGTGAGACATGTCAACCCTATCCATATTCAAAATAAAAAGTAATACTCTTAGCATAAAAAGTAATATTTTTTTATGGATGATCCAAATAAGAGCTCCGTCTCACAAATACAACCCGTGAGACCGTCTCACACAAGTTTTTGCCTATATATATTCACAATAAAAACTAATACTTTTAGCATAAAAAGTAATATTTTTAATGGTAGACCCAAATAAGAGATCTGTCTCACAAATACGATCCGTGAGACCATCTCACACAAATTTTTGCCATATATATATATACACACTATCGTATTTGTATTGATGAAGTAATAGTCATGTTCAATGTGTAATTTTTATATGTTTTATAACAATGATAAGGTAAATGTCACTCGATCAATACTCACATAAACATGTACGGTACGTTAAAAACATATCGAAATTATGTATATACATATCTAATGAGATGATAATTATTAAAATTGTTTGACTTGATAGAGAATGAACTAACCGATAACTCAAAACAATTTCACCTATTTTTGCACCATATACTTAAAATGTGTACGAGTATAAATCTTTTGAAATTATTTTCAATTCTACCAATATTCAACTGACATCTAACTTGCATTCTCAAGATTTTAGATCCAACAACTCAATTAAATATGGACGACTATAATATTCAATGGTAAAAATATAAGCCAAGGAGCCTTTGTTTACCCAATATTTGTATTTCAAAATTTATAAAACACGAATAAAGTTGGTTTGGTCAATGGACAAAATTAAACCAAAACATTAGAATTTTTTTTAAAAAAACTTTTACCTAAAAAAGACATGTAATTGTGGAGTCCACCATGAGCCGACCAAACCGTCCAGTCTACGTTTGCCGATATGTAATTTTTATCACATTTTCCCGACTCTCTTTTTATAATATATATTTTCAATTTATGATATAATAATAATAATAATTATTAATGATTTTTTTCCTTGCATTCCACCCCTCTTTTGATCATGACTCGATCGATCGTGTGGAGTCAAACAAAAAATAAAAATGATGCGACGATTTAATTTTTTTTAAAAAAAAAATTCATCATTTTTCACGTTGTAAAGACTAAAGAGAGAGACTTTCTTATGGTGGATAGAGTTTTATTTTATTATTATTTTTATTATTAACGACTCTATGCACAAGTTGTTAGTTGTGTGCATGCAAAAATACTTTCTTATGTACAACAAATTTTGTCGTGGAATAAAATTGTCCCGTAATATTTAAAATTATGAGTGTTTTTTTTATATAGAATTTTATTATTATCAATCGAACTCTTGATTGTCTATTTAGGGTGAGTTTTATTTATTATGGTTTTATAATAATCTCATGGATTGAAGATGATATTGTTAGTTTTTTTTAAAAAAATTTCTCTTATATTACATTGCAATTAATAATCATGTGCACAAATTATGTGAATATAAATTGTTTTTTTAGATTATGCCACTAAGGACTTTAAAGAAGGTATTTTACAATACAATTTGATAATATTTATGATAATTGTTTTAAGTATGATTTTATTAGTTATTTCTAGAATTAACCATGTTTTATAACATATATTTTAAATTTTTTAGATTAAAGGTGCACAGTGTATGGTCATTTTACTGTCCACGGTTGAGTTGATACTCATATATTGGATTTGATAAAGTATATCAAAATTGTACAATCCACTAAGTAAATGTCCAAGCGTATCAAAATTATATCTCCAATAAATGAGTGTCACCTCAACAATGATCACAGAAATAAACACAGTTGATGGATATTATAACACCGATATCTTTTAACTGATTCAGACATAAAACTTTATAAGGGGAAATTTGTGTTCTAAATTTAAAAAAATCAAATATATATATATATATATATATATATATATATATATATATATATATACTAAATGGATATTAATTTGAAGGTGTTAAGTTATTGACAAATTTATTGGCATTAATTTGTCTGTCAATTAACATTAAGAAGCTCACATAAGATCTCTGACTTTGAAATGACTTTTCCTATCAAGTAAACATAGCCGGCTGTGAGGATTTTGACTTGATCGATTAAATTGAATTTCGAGGAACGAAATGGCAAACGAATTTGCTTACACAAAAACTTCTATAAATTCGCGTCATCGATCAATTTTATAAGATAAATCTCTAACCAACTCGATTTGTTAAAAAAATATTTTTTATACCAAAATATTATTTTTTATTATAAATATAAGTTAAATCAATTTATCTCACAAATATAAATTTATGAGATCATCTCAACAAAAATTATTCATTTGCTAATTCCCTAATTTGACTGTAACCCAGCATCATATTGGAATTCATAATTCAAGAATATTTTCCAAGAATGGACTGAGTTCAATCAGAATGATCATTCAGTGGTATCACTTTCAATTTAATTTTATAATAAAATATCAGCTAATTTTTTTTGAATTATTTACTTTTACAGTTTACTATAATAAACGTGCCAATCAGATCCAAATTGGAAAAGGTAAAATACATTTATGGTGAGTTGGTAGTTCAATCATCAAATTGAGCATTTAATGATGAAAATGAACATTTACAATAAGATATAAAAATGAATTTAATTTAATTAATAAACTATTATTAATTCCCTTTTTCACGTAGATGTAGCAAGGCTATTCCCTTTTACACCCTCTGAACCAATAATTTCTTGAAAGAGGATGAAAGAAATTAGCGCAAACTTTACTATGAATTTTAGTAATTTATTTTCACATTATTATTATTGAAACGTAACTGATAAATAAACACATGTATTGTCTATTACATAGAGGCATAACAATTTCAGTTGTTTTACTTCTTAGATTTGAACTCTTCCACCCTTTCTTCTGTCTTCTTCAGAGCTATTCCATAAATCCGTATCAGCTGAAAATGGGAAAAAAGGAAAACGAATCAGCCTTTTAATTTATTCGAGTTCTACCCCGATTCTCGAATCGAACATTTTGATCACATGAACATGTACATGAAAAATGAACATCATCGAAAATGAGCTCCATTTATAAAAGAAGGGTTGATTCCACTCGAAGATGTTTCCGGAAAACATGACTCAAAGTTTTTTTAAAAATAAGTACAACTGACCCTCCTCTTCCTTATCGCTTTCATCTCGGTCCTTCCCAAAATGAATGGTGTATTATCATTCAAAATGTACAGAAACTCACCTCATCAACTTCTTGAGGAGTCACTATAAATGGAGGAGACATCATTATGCTGTCGCCCGAAACACGTACTAACATGCCATTCTCCTGACATTGTGCTCCAAAATATGCAGCAACACCTTCAAATTTAATGAAAGAAATGAAAATCGCGTCTCGTACCAAGCAATGTTCTAAAAAGGTTTTTCACGTAGATGTAGCAAGGCTATACCCCATTCAGGAGGAAATGCATCATTTGGTGATTTGTTATCCGTGAATTCTGTTCCAAGAATCAAACCAGTTCCACGTATCTTCAAGAAAGAGTGTTGATCAAAAGACACAATAAGAAACCATCCATAATATTCATGGAAAACCTTGTAGAAATGAATCTGATAAAATGTTTGTGTACCTCCCCGATGATGGGGCTGGCCGAAAACGCTTTCAAACCTTCTTGAAATTTGGGTGCTATACTGTTCACTTGGTCGAGGATGTTTCTCTCTCTGTAAACAAGGAACCTTTTAAGATTTTGACACAGAATAAGCAAAAGCCAGTCGCAAATGCTCCCCAACAGTAATCGAATATGTAGCAAATAAGTCATGTGCCCAGAGTAGAATGGTGAAGTACTAGAAATATAGCGAAGAAAACATGTAAGACAACGTATAATTACATGATTTGAACTTGAAAACCTATATCCACGACACAATGGCAAGAAATCTACAATTCTATCTTCTCTTTTACTTTAAAATACAATTCCGTATATACATGTGAAAATATCTTGGAAGGAATATGGTAATAATATTTAAAATAACAAAACCACAATATATGCATAGTAATCTCCATAACAACAAAATCGAACCTAATATATGTTTTGATTTCAATCAAATCAATTTGAATTGACTAAATGCGAACTCATCCTTTTTGAGATTGTTCTTTGTGCAAGTTCACTTCATACTTTGATTGTAGCGAAGAACTATATCAATCTTTTTAACACGACAATGTTAAATGTTATCGAGAATAAACAGTTAAGTCAATGGAAATAATCAAGTAATGACAACATACTTGTAGATCTTAAGCGCCTCCAATGCAACAGCACAAGATACAGGGTGTCCAGAATAAGTGAATCCATGGGAGAAAACCCCTTAAAGAAAGAAATTTTTGAGCGACTCAGTACATTGGATTTATGACCAAAACCACATCAGATTAAATTAGATTTAAATGTCACCACAAACCAAGCTTGTTGCTCTGATTGTGTATGACATCGTAAATTTCAGGGCTCATAAGAATGGCTCCAATAGGTACGTATGCAGAAGAAAGAGCCTGTATATTATCAAGAGCATAAGGAAATTAAGAATATGGAATAAAAAAAATAGCTACTACGAAATTTAACTAGAGGTGAACTTGTACCTTTGCCAAGGTGACAAGATCAGGTTTAATTCCATATTTGTCACTGCCGAACATTGTTCCGAGCCTTCCGAAGGCACATATTACTTCGTCGGCAATGAAAAGAATATCATACTTTTTAACTACAGCCTGAATCTGCACACACGTGAAAAATATTTAAACCAATGTCCACTCTTCACCGAAAAAAGAAGAGAGAGATAGAGACCCATCTCAGATATGTTTGGCAAAATTTTTACATAATTTCCTTCTCGACTCCAATTGAAGAAAATGGGTGCCCAGATTCCTTCTGGACACATTTTGGACTACGCTCTCAAAATACAAATACATAAAGATGTTAGCAACCACATTTCCGCATAACCTTGAGTTGATACGAGGTGCCAACAATAATTTTATACTTTATCATGCTACCTCGGTTTTTAGCCAGATCAAGGTGAATGAATTATTATCTAAACAGACACAGTAAGTCGGTCAGGTGTTAAGAATTAAAAACCTAAAATAAGTTTCTAAGACCAACCTAACCAAATATAAAAGGTCCAGTGACTCACAAAACAAAGTTGAAAAGGACTGATCGAACAGGCAATGCAAGTCATACTTTCTGTGAGAGATTGCGGAGCCATATATACCAAAATACCAAACTTTGCATACTTTAATTGAGGCCGCTCTATCTTTTATGGATTTTGTAGAGCTAATCATATTAAATTATTGGTGTGACATAGAGAATGGGAAAACGAAAATAACCTTCTCAAAATAGGTAGCGGGTGGAAGTATCACGCCACCTGCTCCCATTACTGGTTCCGCAATAAAAGCAGCAATCTGAGATATCAGAGTTTGCTAGTTGAGAAACACAGCCTTCCATTAAACCGGAGAAACAAATGTGTTAAAAAAGAAATTAATGGCATGAATTTATTATGAAACTCTAGTTACCGTCTCTGGACCCTCTTTGATTATAAGATTCTCCAAGTTATTGGCCAACCTAGTAGAGAACTCCTCCTCCGTTTCGCCTGCAAAACATTATTTTAGTATGATGTGATCATGTAAGAAGGTAGAAAGTAAGGACAAAAAAGTCTGCCACCACCTGGTAGATGGTAGCGCCAAAAATGTGGGCAGTCTGTATGTAACACATATGGGAAAGGAAGATCGAACTTCTGGTGGAGGGCAGGCAGACTATTAAAAAGACAATGAATTTTTTACAAATAATTTTTGCCGCATACAAGTAAATTTTGAGTCTCAGATAGTTGAATGCTAACTAGCATACCCCGAAAGACTGGCTGATACAAGTGTCGACCCATGGTATCTGCCACAAAAAAAGGAAAATACACTGAAACACAGGCAACAATGGTATATACTAAAAGCATATCGGTACCAAAAAGTTACGGTATAAACTAAGTGCATAACAGAACCAAAAAATATTACGATTTTGCTCGAGCAATAAATTTCTTTTTGTTTGGCCTTCCAAGTGCATTATTGTAGTACCACACAAGCTTGACCTATATGGAAAAAAGTTCAGAATTATGATTGATTTTACAAAAGAAAACTTAAATATCTAGTAAAAAGAAATTCATCAAATACTTGAATTCAAAGCAGCCCTTCAAGAAAACGAACAATTTAAATTGTTTTGTCATCTCGACAGATCCCCAGTTCCGGGCTTCTATCAAATGATTTATTTCGCAACATGGAGCGGTGAAATTTAAGTTTCCAAAACAAAACTACAAGTCCAAAATTATATACAAGTACAAATTTATGTTATTTTAATCACAACTTCGTCTCCAACAGATTTAAAAAAAAACTGCTGATATGATATCTAATAAAAGTTTTCTGGATATGATTGAAAACTTGAACCTGTGAATCATTGGCCTCTGACCCACTATTTGTGAAGAAGACTTTCGACATTTTACTTGCAGTGAATAACTTTAAAAGTTCTTTGGCAAGATCCTGTATATTAGAAATAAATTGTAAAATTTCCAAATTGAAGTTTCCAAATCTTAAATCATCATACCAATGAGGGTTTTGTCGTGCGGTTCCAGAAAGAGTGGTAAAATGGTAATGTGTTTAGTTGTCTGGTAGCAGCAGCAACAAGACGAGGCTCACTTCCACCTGAAAGAATGCTAAAGCATATAAGCTATTATAGTGGTGACAGTCATAATCATGTAGCAACCAGATGCTATTGCATGTTATTCATAATGAATTTAAATTAGGTCCATTATTCAATCCACCAAAAGTAAGAGCATGTGACCTGAAAACAACAAATAACTGAATGAGACCCACAATTGAAAATGACATAATCCCAGAAAACTATATAAATATCTACTCAGAGGACCTCCTTTATTTTGTACGTATGTTAGTGGGTGGCATCAACGTGGATGCAAAATATTAATGTTTCCATGATATCTGCTAGAAAACAAAGGTTAGTCTTGTCATAAGTTACCACATCCAAGCCAACAAATAATGGCTTGAATGACAAAAGTGTACAGAAGAATAGAAAGAGATGGATTCTTTCCCATCTAAGTAAAAGGCAGTGCAGGTGGCAAATATATGTATTTGACAATCAAATGGAAACTAGATAAATAACATAGGTGCTAAAGATCCATTTTAAAAGAGCAAATACCTAGAGCTGTACACCATAATCCAGCAAGAGAATCAAGATACTTTTTCCCATTAACGTCGTAGACATAAGAGCCCTATAACAAATAAAAATGTAAAGCATATAACTGGAAAACGAACAATCTTTTAGACTTGAGAAACTTGAACCCAATCAAACAACTTCTATACCTCCGATTTCTCAATCACTAACGGGTTCAGATCTGTAGTCTGCCATCCAGCAGTAAAAGGAGCCAGCATATCGTGCCCCTTGAAGCTAAGAATGGCAACTGTCACTCATGAGTTCACAAACTATATGAGTTAAAGATTGTTGAGACTTATTGGGAGATATCAGACATGTCTTCCTTGTGTAATGAATCACCGATTTAGTGAAATAGCACACTAAATGCTTTGGGGTTGCACTTTTTATATGGAATCTAGAAGGGAAACGTACATGCGAAAATTAAAAATAGCAAAAGAAAAGGTGCCTACTCGTTATCATCGGTCGATGAAACATCATTTTGTGCAGATGTCTCTGTACTGTAGCATTTCACGACATGAGTTTTAATAGGATGCTTTTGCAGACTTCTAATGGTTATATCCTTTAGAGGGAAAACACCCTGGCGAATTGAAAGGTGAAATGAAATGCACATTAAAAACATAAAAGTAGCAGAACACGGATAAATATTAATTTCGAGGAGAATTTGAAAAGTCGCTACATTTGGGTGACCTTTCTGCAAATGCGAACAGCATAACTGTTTTGTGAAATGATGAAACGGGCTAGCCGTAGTTAAAATTTTCAAGAAAACATCAAACACAATCAAGAATAGTTTCAAAAGGGGCATATAATACAGATTGAATTATCTTATTGATAAATGATAATTCATATGTAATGGTCGTAAAAACAAGGAAGTTGACCTTCAAATCCATGTAATACATGACTACCAAAAAGAAAATTATCTTATCAACGCTTTACATATAGTATAATCTGTCACATCAAAGATTAGAGCCCTACAAATCGGCCTATCTTGAAGTGGTGCTAGATTTTCAAGAAAACAATTCGAAACAAAAAATGGTTGTCAAATTCTTTGTTTATGATAAAGATTTGACCTCAAAACTACCGACAATTCAATCTCAACAACAGAGTTAAATGACATGTTATTCAGATTTAGGAACAAACATCTGACAAGCGAACAATGAAACCCATCGTTTCTATCCTTAATGGAAAAAATTAGGTGTAGATAATTTCATATAAATGTATCCTTCAGAGACTGGAAAGTGTCTCTGAGATCTGATTGGAGCTCTTTAGCGTTCCCATAGCATTTCGACTAATCAGCTGTTTGGCAATTGAGCAACATGGAATCTAAAACCATCTATTTTAACAAGTATTTCCAAGTTGTAAGTCCAAAACCAGCAATAGTCTATTATACACAGCAGAATACCCAAATTTCTCAATATTCAATCATATAATTTGAGCATCCCGACGGTAAACATGTCCGAAATCAACCAATACAACAACATGTAGATACATAAACCGGAAAAGAAGATAAACGAAAAATGACAAAAAAAATTAAGACCCAAAATCTCCAGCAAGCGATAGATTCACGCAAAACAAAGTTGAATACAAAACGAACCCACAAGATGCATCTCCACATAATCTTGAGCACGCAGTTGATGGATAAATAAGGAACAGAAGAGGCGAATCAACCTGGCTACCGTTTCTGAGGGTGGGTAGAAGAAGACGATGCATCGTTAACTTCCTTCCGCGCAAGTAGAAGAAGAGAATTTCAAGTAAGCTTTGTGCCCGAAAGAAAAAGTTGAAGTCTCGGGATTTCCTTTTTCTCTGGAAGTGCTGTTGTGATACAGACGATTCCTGGTCCCACAGTATCACAATCCAATTTCTTTATAGGCGGAATCGAAATCAGTAATTGGGAGTTCAAATGTTGTAATGATTGTAAAAGAAAGTTGTACATTTTGGTTTGTTATTATTTACCTTTTTCGCGACTTTAGTTTTTCGTATATCGGATTTCGGGAGCGTTTCTCTTGTTAAATTATTTTACGGATATTTTTTCGTGAGACGGATCAATTTTATTTATATTTATAATAAAATAAAAATTTGACATAAAAATTAATATTTTTTCATAAATGATATACATAAAATATAAGTCTCACAAAATTATTTCATGACACCTTCCCATGAATAAATTTTATGATCTCAAAATTAGTTATATATTTTTCAATTTTTGCAAATTAGATATTCATTTTTATCATGATTACTTTATATACATCGATCTCATATTATATTATATATCTAAAAATTATCAAAATTGTAAATTAAAAACTATTAAAGACTAAAAAAATTCAATAACACATACCAAAATCGTAAATAAACAAATATATATTATGACAAAAATATAATTTTTCCTACATGTTACAACAACAAATCTCGTATTATAGTAAATTTCCCGATATAATACCAATTCACAATTAACTACACGATTTCATCCTATTATATATACTCTTTTCGAGCAATAAATCCTGTAATATATTGCACGAAAAGACAATAATATACCCATGAGTGCTTTGTTAAAGAATGAGTCAAAAACTTGTGTGAGACGGTCTCACGGTTCGTATTTGTGAGACGGATCTCTTATTTGGGTCACTCATGAAAAAATATTACTTTTTATGCTAAGATTATTACTTTTTATTATGAATATGAGTAAGGTTGACTCATCTCATAAATTATGATACGTGAGACGATCTCATATGAGACTCACTCAACGAATGAAAGAGTACAAAATTATTTAGAAGGTCAACTTGAAATGTTGAAGTCCAGTGCTAAGGAACACGTACAAGAGGTGGGCCCGATTATATTTGGATCCACAACCATTTTTGGTCAAGAATATTTAGTTAATTTTTTTCTAATTTAATTTATATATAGCGTAAAATTTGTAGAGCATATCTTTTGTGATACGATTTCACGAATTTGTATCTATCAGATGGGTCAATCTACAGATATACACAATAAAAAGTAATACTCTTAGCATAAAAAATAAATTTTTTAATAGTTGACTCAAATAAAAGATCCGTCTCACAAAATACGATCTGTGAGACCGTTTCTCACAAGTTTTGCCAAATTTGTAGATGGTAAGAAATTAAATTTACATACATAATAATATCGCTAAAAATATTCATAGGAGAACTTATTTCGATTGTCTGTCATTTCAGTTAAAATAGTTGAGTTTAATAATTGATTACTGCGGGAATTTAAAAACAAATAAATGTTCCATCTATTAAATATATGATCAATTTTTTTTTTACTATTTTAATTTGTATAAAATTCATTAATCGTATGCCTAAAGTTATAAATCTCTAATACATATATGAAGTTTCATATTATTGAAATATAAAAGCATGTTATATTTCAAAAAAAAGAAAAGCATGATTTGATTTTTTTTTTTAAATAAAAACAAATTGGAATGAAACATATTTTTCATCAACATGATAGATTATGCTTGACCCATCTGTCTTCTGACTTTTAAAATTTTGTATATATGATATATTTTCAATACTAAGGCTGTAAATTCTACAAGAACTAGCAATGAACATTAGACCTCTTCTTTAGACGACACCACAGTCCAGTTTTGGTGTGAATGGTTGCTCCTGTAACTAGCTCTACATCGTCTGGAGATCCTTTTAACTCCACATCAAACTTCTGAAGTAACATTGCCAAAGCTACAGTCGACTCCATGAGAGCAAACTGGTCGCCAACACATTTTCTTGGCCCTCCACCGAAAGGCAAGAAAGCGAAATCCGACATGATCTGATGAAAATCATGGTCAGGAACATGATAAATGTTGAACTTGAGCGAGTCAAGGGTTGGAATGAGTACCTCATTTGGATACAGTGCTCCTGGGCAACGAGAAGGATCAAAACCAGACCAACCTTCGATGCCCTGGCTGGCCTTTTGAACTCGAAATCTCTCAGGCTCGAATTCATTGGGATTGTCCCAAAAATATGGAGATCTATGGAGGTTATATACCTGGTTCAAAGAGTTCCCACGGAAACAGATTATGAAGATGATGAATCTGAGGCTCGACTTAATGGCCAGTATCCCTCATTTAAAAGCTTATTCTATCAGTCAAGAACATGAATGACCTTTGATTAAAAAACAAATTAAAAGCACGAACAGTGGGAACCCACCCCCCCACCCCCCGGGCGCGCTTGAGTTTGTTTACTGGTTATGCTAAGAGATGATATTAAGTTTGAAAAGTTTATGACAGAAAATAGACTTACAGAAATGAATATATCAGTGCCGGCTGGTATCCCATAACCATCTTTATTTCCCATATAACCACCTGCGTAATGGAATCACCCAAGTTAAAATCCCATTTTTCATTCTGCAGAATGGGGCGCCTCAGCTATAAGCTTATAACCAATGTCAATAATAACCGCACTTCTCAAAATTTTCAAACTGGATAGTAATGTGAGCTTCATTCAACTAATACACGAGCTCAAACACGTTATATTATGTTAGAAAAGGTGAATGTTTAGTTTATAGGAGTATTGATGGATGAGAACTTCAACATTGATGTTGAGTTTCATTTCATTTTGTGGTATAGAAACCATGTCAGTTGTTACTCATCCTTTATAATGTTATGGGCAACAAAATAAATACCCGGTAATTGATCTGACTCGAGAGAACGTCTAATCAGCAATGGAGGTTGAGGATACAAACGTAAAGCCTCTACAACAATAAGTCGCAAATACCTGAAAGAATAAGCTGTTTGCATTAGTATAAAAATGATATGAGAAAGAATGAGGTGACTTCAAATTGTAGTTCAAAATTTTTCTTTAACATACTCCAATTTTTTTATTGATTCAAATGTTGTTCTCCCTTCTCCAAGCACAGAATCAATCTCCTCTTGTGCTTTCCTCAATTTGGAGGGATGCTGCATTATACACAATAAATTTGCAATCATCATTCACAATATTCATGAAAATTTGTGATTGTCAGATTGAATCAATCGTACTTGGGCAAGAAGGAAAACTGCCCAGGTAAGGACAGCAGCAGTTGTTTCGTGTCCAGCTATAAGCATTGTCATTAGGTCGTCTCTCAGCTATCCGGCAGAGACAACAAGAAAAAAAAAATATCATCATTTTTTTTAGTAAAATCTCAAGAGTTGAAGTGCGGTATATTGTAAGATGGGAAGCGGATAAGTCTGCTCAGAGAATTCTCAATGAACTGTATGCCATCCAGCATACAAAAACCCACCAAACTTTCATGTGAAACAGCAATGAAAGACAGAGATCATATGTGTCTGATTCTTTACCTGGCGATCATCGGCATCTACACCTCTCATGTCAACCAAAAAACGCAAGAGACTAGCATCCTGCAAACTTTTTCAGTACGGTGTCACAAATTCACTTTTCTGGGTCTTCTAAGATATAAATAAGCATACCAGTTTTTCAAAGTACAAAACGGATTAAATAACATTATTGGATACCTTGAGATTTAAGTAGTCTCTCTGTTGCAATTTCTCAACATCAGCTTCCTACAACAAAATGAAAAGAAAATAAGCATTCTTTGTGAAAATATAAATTCAAACAGAAAATGTACGGCTATGAATTTACAATACAACAGCTACTTTAACACGAGTATTTTTCAAGTATCATTGTGGCATGTCACTCGTAAAATAACTTCTCATTTTTACTAGGCTCATCTAGAAGTCCAGTCATTTCACAAACAATGCTTACCTTTGACGTTTTATATCCTGTTTAATAACCACGAATATAATACAGATACATTGCATCATTCGACATGCCAGAAATAAACAGGTAGTCCTTATTTTGCCAATACTTTTGTGATCATTATGCAACTCTTAAGTTTCAAGTATAACATATAAATATAAAACTTGAATACAGCCCACGTACGCTGCCACCACATTTAAAAAATTAGAAATATGGCTCTTGGGACAGATCAATCAAAAACAACTTTCATTATGATAGCATGATCTACATATACTACCATGGCAATTCAGCTGTACATTGTCTCACCTCTCTGGTCTCTTTTGCATTTTTTATCAAACCATCGAGACAGTCATTGATATATTTGAGGTCATTCTGAAACTTTCGTTGCCGAGGAACTAACAATTTGGCCAACGGAATTTTCCAGTAAGGAAAGTAAAATGTAGACCGATGCTCAGCTTCAAAAAGTGTACCATATACAGCCTGCAAGTAAATGTAGGACAACGATTATTACTAATTGGCAATTAATCAGCAAAGGGATGAAAGGAAGGCAGATGCAAGCGTATAATGCATATAATTCAGAAAAAGTAAAAGACTGTGCAGAAGAGAATTACAGTACTCGATAAAAAATAATTGATGCAAAGAGAGGAAAACTTCAATTTTATGGACATTGCTCTCATACAGCCTGCCCAGAAAGATCAACCACCCAATGACAACAATACTTGAATCACAATGTGATTGCTACTTTACAGAAAATATTGCAAAACAATATATAGATAACAGAAATGAAGCCATGGTGTTTTTGTGCATGCTGACCAGCACATGGCATAAGGTTTATATAATCATGAGATGCTCATGCCATATATCAATCAAATTAGAAAACGATTTGATATTCTTAATATTATGATAACATTTTTATATGATTTTATAGAACAAATATTTTCAGTGAAACACAGAGGTGATTATTGCCCTCTAAATTAGAGCGATTATAAGAATTTGGCCCTCTGTACACTTTGTCGAAGATGCAGACCTTCATGGAGGAATCACAGGAACAATTAAAGTTAAAGGGAACCTCCACTCCTACCTTAATTACAGGGGATTCCTTAGTAACAGATCCAAAGTCGTAATTAAAAACACCGAGCCCGATAATATCGAGTGCCAAACTAGAAAATTCGGATTCAAGGTCCAGTTCAATTGTCTTCTCTCCAGCTTCCGCTTTTAAGAGCTGCTCGAATTTAGCCGTCATTCTCTCAGAGCAGTCACCAAACACTTTGACCATGGCTTCCAAGTATAGTACATGGAATCCAGGAGCAATAACTGCAACACCATTAACATTCCATATATGTAATTAGCTTATGTAGAAAATTATTCCAAGAACCTGACCATCTTCACCGTCCCTACCAGAAATTTAGCCAAATTATTCAGTTCTGTTGAACTTTCCAGTTAATTCTTTGTCACAAAAAAGGGTCAAGGAACTGAAAAGTCAACTCAAAACTGAAATAGAAAATCCATTTGCACGAGAATGAATCATTATAGTTTTCGGAATACAAGTCAAACAGGAAAATTCATATATGAGGTTCCAAAAAGATCAGAAGTTTGTTATGAACTGTCTGATAAGAACATTTGAAATTACAATTAAAATAACCAAGCTACTGCACAAGAAAATATTTGATCATGTTGAAGGAGAAATGTTAAAATTTAACAATTGATTAGAGAAAATAGAGTTCTAAACATGAAAATTAAAAAATGCGAGATCTGATGTTACCACATAAGAGACAAAATGCATAAAATCAATGTATTTTTTTATTTAACTGTTAACAGTTCACCTCTTCTTCTCTGTTTCCAAGTGTCAAGATCAGCAGGTATGAGTCCTTTTCCCATTATTGGTTCCAATATATCAGCAAGAACACCCTACATAATGTTATGATAATTGCCTATTACCATATACTTCAATAAGAGCACTATGCATTATATATTGTTACACTCTGGAATATTTATCAGAAGATATATGTTTGATAGCCTCTTACTGACTAAAAACATAAAACTTTGAAACGTTCATGAATAAAAAATTAAAAATAGAACATTATAAACTGTAGAAGATGAAATTACCTAAATGAAGAAAATAATAGAAACAGGAAAATTTTCCATTGACTCCATTTCTATGACAAATATGGCAAAGGGAAAGAGATTCACTACAAAATAAGAGAAGCATATTGTGAAAACGAATGATACCTTATCATAGGAAAATGCATTTTCACGGAGAATGTGTCTTGCGACAATGGGATCTGAGACAACAACAAAAGCCTTTGGTCCAAAGGCTAGCTTGTACACTGAACCATGCTGTGTCCGACGAAAAATAAACAGTAATCAAGGGAATCACTGATGAAATAAAAAAATGAAAGAAAGAGAGAGAGGAAGGAGATAAAGAAGTATCACTCTATGGAACTATATATATTGCCATACCTAAGGTGTAGAAGTATAATCACTACCAAAGAGGCAAACATGTACTCCTAATTAACTAATTCCCCGAAGAAAATAGATATTTGGGTATTTGAGAGTCTTAATGACTATAGTACCATAAGAAAAAAGCTGGAGAACGAGTTAATGAATAATGAAAAAATATATAAATTCACAAAAGAAGCACCTCCAAGAACCAATCATACAGGGAGAAGAAAAGTGGTTTCCCAAAAAGATCAGAGACCGCGCCTTCAGCTACAGGCATCGATGTAATCTTTCCTCCACTCAAAAAATTAGTAAGGAGGTTGCTTGCATTGTCTAATAAGTTCATTTTTTTGGTCGTTTTGGGCTCATCAGTACTTGTTGAAGTTTGGCACCTACAATTAACACAAATGAAGTATCAGCGAATTCATCAAACGAATTTGGCTTGAAGTATCCCGTAATTTCAAATTACGACTTAAATTCGTTCAACTTTATTTAATTTGAGCTCTGGTAAAAAATTCATCTCAAATCCTCGAATATTAGGGGAAAAAATGAAATACATGCCTCCAAATCCACCTTAAATCCAAGCATAACTCCACATTGGGACTCTGTGTTAATACAATGTGGCATTGGTGAAAAAGAGAGAGAAATGATTTGAGACAGAAAACATGAGCTTCGAAATTGAATGAGTAAGGAGTTATGATAAAATCAGCTGAAGACATGATTTTTTATCAGGGTATATCCAATCCAAACTTGAAATTAAACTACGAATACTCATTTTTCAAGTAATACAAATTCCAAAATGTGTAAAATTACGAAGCAAAAAAAAAGAATAAACAAACAAACAAATTTATGCCCACGATATAGCTGGAGAAGTAAAAATCAGAAGGCTTGCACCATATTCGTAATAGAAAAATATTAGGCTTTGGGGAGTACCTGACTGAAGACTCTTTTGGCTTAAACTTGGAAAGCAGAGTGACTGATGAAAAAGTAACTCCGGAGGAAGAGAATTCATTGAAACGATTCACCACAAGGCAAGAAGAATGAGCACAGATACTCGGCGCAGAAATCATACTTCGAATTCTCCCGTTATTCCTATTTCTTCTTGAAATTGAGGCCAACTGGTAGAAGATGTGGTATCACCGGGAAGAAGGTTGGGTGACAGAATTTTATTAAAAGGATAATCTACGCACTGAAATTTGGTGTTTTTTCTGGTACACGTCACTATTGTCTGAAATTTCGGTGGGGGTGTGGGGTCAATTCCAACGTGGATTCCAACTGATATGACCTACAATGGAGTGTTATATATATATATATATATATATATATATATAGATTGCTCGAGTCAGATGAGATAGGATGCTCATCTCATACAATTGATTAGTGAAATGTTCTTATAAAAAAAAGTATTCTATATATTCAAATAATTCACCTAATTATGGGAGTCATAACATACTGAATCACATGAGAAAATGATGTGCCATATTTATAGTTAAATAAATCAACTCTCGAGGTAATTATTATATCAAACAAACCGAATACTAAATTTACAATGTACGCCCAAGATTAATGATTTTGATTTTAAACAAAAAAAACCCAGTATAGATCATTCTTTAATTCATCCACTACGTGATATATATATATATTATATATATATATATATATATATTATAAGATATATATATATATATATATATATATATATAACAAGAACTCAATTCATTAACAGAAATCTAACAACAATACATCAGAAATCGAGAAGGAAGAAGACTCAGCTCACTCCTTTTATCAGAAGTAGAATTAGTTACACTTGTTAAGATATGAGATATTTGAAATCAATGTTTTTATATAATAGGATCGGTGATCGAACTGGTCTATTTAAAAAAAAACGATTAAACTGAACGTGCATGTTCAACCAAAAAATTGTTATATTATATAAAATAATAATATAATATGGTAAATAATATAACTTAAATTCCAAAAAATTTAAATGTACATACAAATAATAATAATAAATATTTATCAATATTTAAAATCTATACAACATAAATATAATCAAATATAACCATATCAATATTTAAAAAAATCAAAATAAGCTTTAATACTATTGAAATAATATTTTAACAAAGTTCAAAATCCAAATAATCACATACGTGTAATTCAAAAATAAAATTTTAAAGTTAAATATAAGAAATAATTTATTTAAGGAATAAGAAATGATAATTTTTTTTTAAAAATAGTTGAACTAGTCGGACTAATTTTGACTAGTTTGACCGCTAAAACAATTTATAGGCTTGTCTCCGGCAAGATTTTATGAACACTTGATAAAAGTTTACAATCATCGATAATCAAATCATAAGTAGAAGTGCCTGAATTTGATATTTGAAGAACGTTATCGAGAATTTTAGCATCAGATTTCGTATTAACGCATAACATATTTAAATCTTTAATCCATATAAGTACTTATCGTATTCCTAAAACTTCTGCTAGGATTGGAAAATAGTAAATGAAATACGACCGTGTAGCTACTAATAAAGTTTCAAGAGGATAGCAAAGAACACAGCCTCTAGGGAAAAAATTGTATGCATCAACTTTATTTGTATATTTATGGTTCCGTAAGTTCTTGAAAAGTTAAATAAGATATCGAATTAGTATATCAAAATATTTCAGTATTTATTTTGGACAAGGTGGGACACCAACACGAATTTTACTCGTCAAAATTTGGCACACAAATCGATTCGGGCCGACACCTGTTGGGAAACAGTAAGTCGATCGTGTCGGAGATATATCTGTGTTCATTTAAGGAAAACATAGATTGGAGAAAGAACCAAGTGAGAGAGAGAAGGGCAACGACTGAGCGATGGGCGAGAGCGGCGTTGGTATCAGCAATTCCGTGGAACCTCCATCCTCGTCCGACCGCTACGTTCGTGTGTACGCCGATGGGATCTACGATCTTTTCCATTTCGGCCACGCTCGAGCTCTCGAACAGGCCAAACTTGCGTATGTCTTTACTGGTTTAATATATTTTTGTGGGTCTGATTTATATTTTTATTTCTTGCTATTTTTTGTGTTTTTAAAATGACCTATCGTCGAAATTTTGTTTATTGTATGCTAGGCGTTTGGTTTTATATCGATGAAGTATTATATCTTTTCTTGAATGATGGATCTGATCTATTCTGCTTCCTGTTTTTGGGAAATCTACGTTTATTTATTTACTTTTTAATTAAGGGTTGATTGCCCTGTTCCTCGTCCGCCTGAACCTGCTTCTGTGTCCCTCCATTTGCACCTAAGTGGAGTACCTTTTTCATCCGTTTTAAAACATTATATGTACTAACCTCTGTCAACTATTTTCTTAAGAAGATGATCTCCTCAAGTATATTTCGAATACATTTGAGGAGGTCATTTTCTTAAAAAAAGAGTTGACCGTGTTATTTAACCAATTTCTCCACTTTGAATTTATCTTTTCTTTGTGTTTATGATTTATTCGCGCATCAAGTTCCGTAATTTAGTCACATCGAGGCTTGTTTTCATCTATGGCGAAATGAATTTTGATGGTCATGTATCTGTGCAGCTTCTCAAATACGTACTTGATGGTTGGATGTTGCAATGATGAGACTACTCATAAGTACAAGGGAAAGACTGTTATGACCGAATCTGAGCGCTATGAATCGCTTCGCCATTGCAAGTATGTTTGCCTCTTCATGAAATGGCTTAATGTATTCTTAGCTGATTCATGATGATCTTTTGGTCCGGTCAGGACATTATTTTTCATTAATTCAGTTTAGCCACTGTTGGGTTGTTGATGATTTTTAAGCAATTATCAATGTGAGAACAAGTCGGGGTGAATCAATTTTCATCTCTCGCCTAGAATAGCTTTTTTTTTTTTTGTACCTGAGAGAGTTGATGAAAATGATCAATTGTTTTAGTTTCGTATCTATATGGATTGTTAAAATAGTTTCATTGTCTTAGCTGATGAATAGTTCGAGGACCAGATAGTGTTACACCTGGCTTCTTTGTTTGGCAGGTGGGTTGATGAGGTTATCCCTGATGCCCCATGGGTAATAAACCAGGAGTTTCTTGACAAGCACCAAATCGACTATGTGGCACATGATGCTCTTCCGTAAGTCAGAGGGTTCTATACTTCTTTTGATAGTGGCTGTATCCTTTTTTCCATTTCTTTATTATGTTAAGCGACAACGATCTAAATAAGAGTTCAGGAGAATTATATAACTATATGCAATCAGAGTCTCTGGCTTTCGTGCTTTAAACCACAACAACATAACTTTTCTTTGTGGTCATACTTTAACGGGTTTTATTCGCCTTTCCAAGTATCTTAACCTTTTCAATTGTGGTTTAATATTTATTCAATCAAACAAAATTTCAGATTTTTACCTTAAAACTACATGTTAATGAAAAAGTTCTTCAGGATCTCTTAGTTTTTGGTTCTTGAAAATTTCATGAAAAAGTTTTTTAGAAAGATACCGGGATGGTGTTATACTATGGTTTTTAATAGCTGATTTTGATTGGTAATGGCTGATATTTTATTATGATCATGTTATGATTCCTAAAGAAAAGTGAATAAAAATAACAATCACTTAATTTGTTTGTTATCTGAAAATATTTTTACAGTAAAAGAGTAAAAAGAACTTCTGAGAAGGATGAAGGAGAACCCCTTTTTGGGGGTGGAGATCTACTTCTGAAGGCAAACATAAAAAAACTATGTAAATAATAATCACGCTAGCCAATTATTCTGTGTATGGTTTTATCGGAGTTCGCAAAATGCACAAGGAGGTCTTAAGTATGCACTGCAACTGCTAGTGGGAAGTAAAACCTTATTTACTTTTTATGTTTTCCCTTTTGATTTGTTTTGTTCTTTTTACGTAGTGGTTGGATTTGTCATATATGCTAATTATCAATGAAACACTTGTTTAAACTCTTTTAATTCTTATCGTGGATTTTATACAGTTATGCCGATACCAGTGGAGCTGGAAAGGATGTGTATGAATTTGTAAGCCTGTCATTGTATTTTATAATTTTCAGCTGTAGTTTATTTATTGTCTGTGAATGTTGGTTTTGTCCTCTCTTTTCATTATGTTGACATTTGAATACCATATATTATGCTACTTTTGATACAGGTCAAAGCTGTGGGAAGATTTAAAGAGACTAAAAGGACAGAAGGAATTTCAACGTCAGACATTATAATGAGAATAGTCAAAGACTATAATCAATATGTGTTGCGGAATTTGGATCGTGGATACACAAGAAAGGAGCTCAATGTTAGCTATGTTAGGGTATGGTGTTCCTGATATTCTTATTTTCTTATTTTACTCTGGTAATTAACGGATTATGATATTTCCAATCATCTGTATTTCTAGAACTCTTGCACCACTAAGATTTGTGTAAAAACAAGCAGGAAAAGGGATTAAGGGTGAACATGAGACTGAAGAAGTTGCAAGAAAAAGTCAAAGAACACCAAGAAAAAGTGGGCGAGAAGGTAAAGTTTATTGCATTTGCATAAATTTACTTCTTCTGACCCGATGCCTATGTATTGGCTCAAGCGAAGCCTAAGAATTTAGGCTTTTGGATTTTCATGTCCTATCTGCCATAGTATATGCAACCACCACCTCTTTGATCCTGAATCCTGTTAATTGGCACCCTAAATTCTAAATCCATATGTTTAAATCCCTGTTTGCAGATACAAACTGTGGCAAAGACAGCTGGCATACATCGCAATATTTGGGTTGAAAATGCAGATCGTTGGGTTGCTGGATTTCTCGAAATGTTTGAGGAAGGCTGCCATAAAATGGTGAATACAAGTATCCATATATAGAGACACACTCACACTCACACTCACACTCATGCATACATTCTAGGTCCAACTGAAATGTACTTTCAACATCGGTCCAAACTTGTGTTCAGGGAACGGCCATTAGGGACCGGATTCAAGAACTAAGCCAACAGGGACAGGGATTGCTACTAAACGGGCAAAGAAGTAGCGATGACGACGAAGATGTTGAGGACGAGTATTATTACTATGACGAGGGCGAGGACGAGTATTATTACTATGACGAGGACGAGGATGAATATTATTATTATGATGATGACGACGTAGAATACTACGACAGTGATGAGAAGAAATGACCTGCCAGTCACTGAACCTGCACTCGCCTTGCTAAGTTAAATCACTATATGTTGGGGATTGCATTAGGCTTTTGCTCTGTTTGGTGCTTTGCTCTTATCTTTTCTTTTCAGTTTTTTGTGGTCGGTTTGTTTTTTTTATTTTTTATTTTTTTATTATTATTATTATTATTTATAGTTTCGTACTAGCCATCTGAACAATGATGAAAGTATATTTTTTGCTTCGTTATTGTTTTGAAAAAAAAAAATTGTTTTGGAAACACAGTCATGGGCATTTTGTCCTGTTTTCCTTCAAAAAATTTGTGTTTTTGGATGAAATATAAGAAAAATATGGTAATTTTAATCAGTTAAGAAGAAATTTGGTAATAAGCCTCCCCAATTGATTATAGGAAGACCCACCTTCCATCACACAAATCCTACTCTTTTCACTCATCTTCTTCATCCTCTTCCTGGCTTCGCTCTCACCATCCATGAGCTCCCTTATTTGCCTTTCGACTTCGAACCGTTTCACCATCTCTCCTTCCTTGCACCTCTCGTGATAACTCAAAGCAATCTCCACCCCCAATCCGAGATCCCTCGCCACTTGGAACGCATTCATCTGCTGCTCCGCGTGCAGCGGCCATGTTGCGATTGGTACCCCGCACCAAACGCTTTCCAGCACCGAGTTCCATCCGCAATGAGACACGAACCCGCCAACTGACTCGTGTGAAAGAACGTCTAGCTGCGGCACCCACCCCACCACTTTCCCGATCCCAGATGTACGATCCAGGAATCCATCCGGGAGTACTTCGGCGTGGCTGAAGTATTCGCTGGGGAAGACTGCAAGTTTCTCGTTAGGGGATTGGCGGCGCAGAGCCCATAAGAAACGGTGTCCGCTGAGTTCCAGGCCGTGGGCTAGTTCTTTCACTTGGTCTGCGTGAAGACTCCCCTGGCTGCCGAAGCACACCAACACCACAGACCTAGGCGGCTGCTCGTCCAACCATTGGATTATCTCCGAAGACCGGGAATCTGAAGACGGCGTTCGATTTAGAATGGGCCCAACCGCGAATATCGGCGAGGTCATGGATGGACCGTAGGCTGAATCCTGCGAAAACGAGTCAAGGGCAAAAGATTCGAGCTCTGCAAACGTGTTTATGATTATTCCCTTGGCTCTCCTATAATCACGAGCATAGTGAAGGAATCTGTCCAGCCACAACTCCTTCTCCACCAATACAAGAGGAAGGGCTTCCGGCGGAAATGGGTTCGCTAAGCTCGGGATCTGCAAATCAGATCCCGAGTTCTTCAATTCGCACACATCTTGATTCTTCTCATCATGGAGGACCTGAAAGTGAAGCATAGCACCCAGGAAACTCGCCGGAGAAGTGAAGAACACGTAGCTCGGGAGATTGAACTCCTCGGCTACATCTATCATCGGCGTGCACAGCATGTCGACCACCACAGAGACAGCGTTCGAGCTGCGGATGAATTCGGCGACGTTGGATCGTTGGCTGAGGACGAGGTTGTGGATGAAGTATCCACGTGTTTTGGAGCTCCACTCCGGCGCCGCCTCTGTGGGAGGGAGGTGGAAGAAGCTGACTCCTGGAGAGTGATCATTAGTGAGCTTGTCCATGAAGGAGCCGCTGACGGTGTCCACATAATCCGGCAGCTTCATAAGCAGTACTGTCACGGAGAGTTTCCTTGTGCCTGTAAAACGTACCACTGAAGGTTGTGTACAATCCGGAAAGTGAAGATATATTAAAATCGTGTTCGTACCCGGGGAAATCGTTGTTTGCCGATGAACGATGAGATTGGCGAATTCGACGATTTGGACGTGACCCATCACCGGCCATGGGATGAAAATCAATTCGCCATTGCTGGACTCCTCCATTATTCTCTCTCTTCCTGCAGCTAGCTAAATGATACCTCAACTTTACATAAAATTTACTGGTTTATTTTTTGTTTTGTAAGAGAGAAATGTTCCGAGTATATCATATGATAATTCAAAAATATAGACGAAATTAACATTTTTTTTTATAAAATTTAAATATAATTAATATTAAGATTTCGTTATAATGATTCATTAACAGCTGCACCCAATTTATTGTTGTTTTTTTCTCTCACGCATCGACTATAAGGGCTATTCGAGCACGTGCGTGCGTTGGCTGTTGAAATTTTTTATGAATTTAATATTTTTTATATATATTAAAAAGTTCACTTATTCTTTTTTATACTGTTGGTTAGTGTCGGGTGGGGATTTCTAAACCTAATCTAATCTAATTATTTAAACATTGCAAGCAACTTTTGATCTTGACTCACCTTTACAATACTGGTCAAGGATACCCAAGAAATACAGAGATGAAAAATAAATAAACTAGTTGCTAATTTTTTTCATTATTATTTCTTGATGAACTGAAATATTAATAATATGTCGGAACTACCAAGATTTAAATGATTCTAAGTTTCTGTTGGAAATCACAAGTTGCCGGCTGGCAGGTAATTGGAGAGATCTTGTAAATGAAGCTGGATTGGATCTTTCTTTTTGTTCTTCTTGAAATGCTTTGACGCAGCTTTCATTACTTTAGCCCATTTCTGCAAAAAACGACACACAAAAATGGCAATGAATCCATACATTTATTCTGTCAAATAGTAAATCCAAGAATATAGTAACAAATAAAATCTTATTACTAAACAAAAATATACACAATCGTCAATAATACATCCACCGGTTATTACATGAACTGGAAAGCATACCTTTCTTGGTGTCGGAGAAGACGTCTTAAGGCGACCGGAAGACGGGACCGGAGAAAAACCAAAAGACTTCCTCTTGCTCATCTTCATTCTGGTACATGCAAATGTTATCGGAGACAACACGGGTGAACTTTTTCCTGATATTGGCCGCAAATTTCATGGAACTTTTAAGCAACCCCGTGAAATCATTTCCATCGTACTGCAGCTTTCTTGAAAGTTATAGGCATCCATCTCGGCCATTACCAAAGGTCCGAGGAACCAAAGGGGACCAAATAGAGCTCTGGGAGTAATCGAAGTCGAAGGCAGAGTTGTCCGGAAACTTGGAAAGAAGCTCACTGGACATGGATGATTCCAAATACTCCACCACTTTTAGTGGTGCTAATGGGTGTACATCAGAAGAACTGTGAGACATTGGGGGAAAAATTGCAGAGATTTGTGGGATTTGCCGAGTTTTAAGGCGGGATGGAAGAAGTGGGGGAGAGGCCAACACATTAATTTTGTTATATTTGTAAGAATAAATTGAGTGGAGAATTTACGTGGAGAATGGAGGACCAAATATAATAATACATTGAAGTATTAAAAAAAAAGTTTAATTGATTTTTTTTAAAAGACATGGATTTAGTTTGATTTATACCGGATATATGCATGAATAAATGTTAAAATTACACTCTCCCAACTGAGCTGAAATTAAGGAGAAATTGTTCTAAAAAATTTCTTTTAAAAAAAAGAAAGTAAAAAATTAGGAGAATAAAAGGACGGCCTACCAAAATTTAGATGAAAAGATATGTTGTCTTTCACTCAAAAATTGCCAATCAATCAGAAACTATCATTCAGGTGATCAAGTATCTAGTTCCATGATACTTTGCGATTTTAATTGGAGATGCTTCATAATGTGCATCAATGAAAATTAGTAAAAACAAAAGAGCAATTGAAAAGGAAGTATTTTGTCATGAGCTTGTAGACAAAGTGACACCCATATACCATTCAAAGAAAAAATTGATAGAAATATATGCTTAAAATTTTGAAACTATTGTGACGACTATAAACAAATTAATAACTTTTTTTTTTACAATAAAGACTATAATCACACTAATATAGACATCTTTCTTTCGAATGACACAGTTGGCTGTAACAGTCTCGGATGCACAAAACCTCCTCTCTATAAGCTTTGCATGGAGATCCAAGAACCAAAAAATTGAGCTCCAAGTAATGAAACAAAACTCTTGCGGATCCAAGTAAATTTTTTTCAGAGCAAACCAAGCTTCCAGGAACGGAATTTCAGCTACCTCTATAACAGGGTTTGAACAATGTAGTATCAAGCGTATGATTTATTTGCAGTGTGTGTTCAAAGAGCGACTACTTTATATGTACGGTAGAAGATCAAGAACTGCAAGCAACCTCTGCCGCACGTTGCCTCATCATTTCCATCACAGCAGCTCTTCGTCGGGACTCAGACTGCTGTTGCAGCCGTTTCATATGTACTCTCAAGTCCCTTGACGAATAATGTGAGCATATAAAAATACAGTTCCACAACAAAATCAAGGGGTCGATGAAAAGGAAAATTACAACAGGTGTGTGTGTGCATGCACAGGAAGGTGTTTTATGTCTGTTTAATATTATTTACACCTAATTATTGTTATTAAGCTCCATTTTATATACAAACCTGCATCGTGGCACAAGGCATTCAGATTCTTTACATGCTTGAGAATGAATTTGAAGGATACGCCACATTCTCCTACAAGGAACACAACCGCCAGCTGCACGTTTTTTGCACGTCCTAGCATGGAGGAAAAGTCCTTTCACCCCGCGACAATTAGGGTACTGGCAATTTAGAGAGCGGCACATGGAAGCATGCACCAGAAGATCGAGCATTTTCGTTAGCTGCAAAACCAAACAGACATGGGAAGAACTCAGGTTGTTGATGTTCAACACATTTCGGTGGTAAAAATTTGACAGTCATCATACGAGTAGACATATTTTAATTAGAAAAGGAGAATCAATTTCACATTGGAAGAACCTTCATCCGCAATAGCAAAAGAACGATAAATGGCCACACGGTACTACCTTCTACCTATGTATTTTGGTCACCAATGGATGTCAAGCACCTTAAACTTGTCGAAGACAGAGCTTTTACCCGTCTAAAACACACTAAAAAGTCTAAGAAAGTAGAATGGCACAAAAACTTGAAACGACTCTGAAAAAGACACGACGAAAAATAAAAGCTCTACATCAATGTAAAACAAAACAGAAGTACAACAATAACAAGTCAAAAGAGCAGAACGGCAGAAGCTTAAAAACTGAGTGGAAGAAACAACACTAAAATAAAAGCTCGAGAACAATGTCAAACAAAAACAAGAAAATAGAAGTACTACTAACCTGTATGACTCGTGATTCCCTGGCTCCTATATTTTGCACATCGCGATCATTGGAAGGATTATTAGTCAACTTATGAGGATGATCAATCCCTCCTTCCTTTTGATAACAGACATTGCATATCTCATAATCTGGGCACGTTTCACAACGCCAACCTTGACCAGCTTCTATAACAAGACGACATACACTGCATGTTGCTAGAAACGAGGGGGCCGTGGGATTATGAAGATGGTAAAGAATCATCATTGAGGAATGTTTAGCCCGGCGAAGGGTGTCATATTGATAATTGTTTACTTGACACAGGTTCATAAATGCCTGTCTGGTATCAAAGAATTCACTCACTAGAATACCATCTTTGTCTTTGGTATCATCAGGAACTCCAGTAATTTGAACCTGAAGGTAATACTATTCCTTAAACCCTTTACCAAAGGTAAATCTCGTGAAAGGAATACAGAACCATTGAAAATACAAAAACCATGTCAAGTTGCGAGCAGGTTTTGATTATGAGGACTTACAGGATGAAGGGCATGCCTGTCCTTGTGGTTTACAGGATGTCTCTCTCGGTCTTCAAGTTTTTGTTCTGCATCATAGCACCTGGAGAAAAATATGTTATTAGTTTCAGCATGCAGCATTTTGGAAACTGAAAAAACAGAAAAGTTTTTACTATGATAAAGGGTTAGCATGATCCCTTACATGTCACACAGCTGAAATTTTTTGCACTGTTTGCAAACCCAACGATTTCCAGAGACCATTAGAATGCAGCAGTGAGTGCATGTGTGCTGCAAGTGAACCATAATAAAATCTTCTTTCATTGGAGATATTGTCCCACCAAGCTATGGAAAAAATAAGCGAAGCTTGTAAGAAAAAATTAATGGAAGTAGCAACTGTGCTCTTACCTCGAAAAGAGCTAGAAAGTATGATGGTCACCCTAATATTATTGCATTGAGAAGCCATAACATATTAATGATGAGCAATAGAACAACAGGGATACCTTATGCAACAACAGTAAATCTTTTGATGCATTGCCGGTAAGATCAGTTTGGCCAGATGCCTTCAAAGCTCTTTTAGTAATGGTCTTTTTCAAAAAACCTTTCTTCTGTTGTTTTATCCCATCATCTTCTTGTTGCATTTGATATATGATGTCCTCTGCCGAACCAGGCCAATAATCTCCATCGAAATATGGCAACCGAGCTGCAGTCACCTTTGCTTTAGATTCCCCAGTGCAAACAAAGAAATGGTCATACAGATTTGTAAGCTCGACTACAATATTTTCCCTTTCAGCTTTCTTTAACATGGACAAATACCTGAGACAAAAGATGCAATTAAAATTTAAACGGAAATTATTAGCATTTGTATCTCTAGAAATCAACAGTCTCATTATCAGAAATTGCCAGACATACCACTCCCGGAGTTTATCAGATTTTGGTGTCTTCTGTATTTCTGGGTGGCAATATAAAATATAGTCTTCACCCTTCGTTGGAGGGCAAGCCCATATGTAGCAGCTTGTGAAACCACGCTGTTTGCAATAATCTAGGTATCCAATCTGGAAAGGAACATGCAAAAATATTAATGGTATTCACTTCATCGAAGTGAACAAATGATTTTGTGACTAAAGGAATTGGCAACAAGATCAAATAAACAAAAGCCAATGAACTTGGTAACTTGCCAAAATTTCATGGTACACAAATGTACGAAGTGCCTCTCCTGTCACTGCTCTGATATCTGGCCTGAAATATTTAACAGAATCTAGATATGCGAGGTAGACTCGGCGATGATTTGGCTGCTGACATTCTGATCCAAATTCTTGAACATACATGCCGAATAGGCATACTTCAACACCTTCAATGTTTTGAAATAAGAGTATTACCTGAAACATAAAAGCTGAAGTTTCAAAGAATTTTCTTAAAAGAGAGATCAATAAATGGTAATGAATAACATTCTTAAAAATATACATCTTCTTCCTTCTTTTACAGAAAGGTAACAAACTAATGCATAGACGTATTTCAAATGGTACATCTAAAATTATTTTTTCCACGTTCTTAGTTAAGGTCCCATAAACCACCCAATTACCAAACACACAATGGCAGTATCAGCATTCAGCAACCGCACTTAAATGTTTAGTTAATAGTTAATCAACTTTAGATAATTTATTTGCTGTTCTCTTGAACGCTCTCACAACAGTATGCATATTACGATAATGGAGCTTATGATTCGGCTAAACACGACTTCGAAGAAGCAACCTCTATATAAGCAAAGAGCAGTAGCAAGATGCGACTTGTTCGGAATACAATATTTGTTAATAACTTTCGCAAACATGGCACAATCGAAATGAAGAAAAAGTTTTAAATTGCATATAAGATAGAAGTCATTCAGATGAGAGAAAAATTCATGACATTCCATAAGCAACACCTTAGATTTATACGAAAACTCTGTTGGATAATTTTTCTCTTGAAAAATTTCAGAAAACCGCGGTTTGACTTCCATTTTTTTGTTCACTGATGACACAACTCTTACAACAAGTGCTTCTGCTCCAGGTACCTGAAAATTAATATGATAATAATAAAATAGACAAGAGCAAAAGAAATGAGAAGTATTTCTTGCTATGCAATCACATAACTTGTAATACAAAGAAGACAAAACTTCCCCTTTCCATAATAAGAATATGTGTGTGCCCATATGTATGAGAGAATCACCTCATCATAAGCTTTGCCTTGACGTAATGCTCTCTCCTGCCTTTCGTGCTTAAGGCGACTGAATAATCGCTGCTCTATATGATCACTCAAAATTGTTTTTGGCAAATCTTTTGCTCCAAGAACAGAACTGTGTGGCAATGGAATTCGCTCTCCTCTTTCAACTTCTAATATATAACAGTTTGGGCAGGTGTACTCAGCTTGTCCACCATCGTTTCTTTTACCATTAAATAATGCACATATTTGATGTTGCCAAGCTTCACACTTGTCGCATTGAACCCACTGCACAAAATAAATTCAATTTGCAAGGGAGTAATCTCAGAGCCCCAACATAGAGTAAATAAAAAGTGGCATACCGCTTCTTCAGGGTCGTCATCATTTTTCTTCTTCTCCACCCTAGCCTTTGGAATGGAAGTTCTATCAACAACAATGGCGTCTCCGCGAGCATCGTTATAGCATGGAATACAGAAGGAATGACGAGTGTCACCAGCTCCAAAGGTGTAATACATTGCATTTCTTTTAATTCGAGCGCCACAAGGTGTACAATATATAGGAAGTGGTTCAAAGTTAAGCTTCTCAACTGCACACAACTGACAAGAATTTTCATTCATTGAATGTGCCATTGCTTGATTCTTTTCTGCTTTTGATTTGCTCTGTGTAATATAAGATGAAATAATAACTTCATCAGAGGGTGGAAGTTCGATAATCAAACACACAAGGGGCGTATACAGTTGAGCATAAACTTTATTGAGAAAATTAGTCCAAGCATAAATGAATAAGATTTAGCTTCTGGGAAATGCCAAGTGTAAAAACTATCTGCTATGACCCCAAACCTGATCGTACAACAAAATCAAAATCCCAATCCGAATAATAAATCAAATCAAAACTGCATATCAAGTTATGGTTACCAACTGAAAGATGAAAAGGGTTCAAGTTTATTGAGCAAATTACTTATTAATGTGCAAGGTTTACTTAGTTATTTATTAGTTAAGGCATAAATAATGCTTATGGGCCTTAAAAACTTGTTTATGTTTCATTATATATGTATCCTTTTAATAGCTTATTATCATGAAGCACACTAGACTTTATTTTAAGGTCACACCAGGTTGATAGCTTAGGGTTTTCTCGCATATATTGTAGATAAATGAACTTTTGTGGGAGTAAGACAATTTTCATCAATAAAAATTGAGTTATTCTCTCAAATTTGGGAGCAATTCTACAAGATTTACAAACAAAAAGAAGCTATCAAGATTCGTTTGTGTGATGCTCAAAACCCAAACTTATCATCTACAGATCATTGAAGAGTGCCATCCAACAACTCCACAACTTTACTAGATCTACAAACAAATCAAATTGTAATGTTAGATTGGTCAAGTCCAAACCAAGATCTCGCTTTGGGGAACTAGGTTGGGTATAGTGGTGTTTGTGATCAACTGAAGACATCTTGATAAGTAGTCAGAGTGTTGATCAGGGTCCCTTCAATCTATCGTTGGAGTTCTCATTACTTTCTTTCGAGAGGAAGAGAGGACAAGGGAGGGAGAGACCATCAAAATAAAATAGAAAATTTGGAATTTGAAAATGTTAATGAGTATGACACCAAAGGCAAAAATAAGATACAAAAATTGAAGCCATGCTTCAACCTGCTGTTTCCGCATCTATCTACTCAATCACCCACAAGTCACAATATCGAACTTTGTTAGACACGAAATTATTAGAATTGTCATGTTAGCTAGAAAAAATAATCACCACTTTTCATACTTCCTGTTTCATATAACGAAATTTAATTCTAGTGAACTACCCACAACTTTTACAACGAAGATGCTTTCTCGTGTTGAAAAGTAACACCCACAGACCTGGGGGATTGGTCCTCTTTAAAATAAATAAATAAACTATAACTGCAGCAATTCCATGTGCAAATAACTTGATTAAACATACAACATAGGCACAATGAAGACTGACCTGACCGACCCATTGTCTAAGTCCTTTAATGTGTTGCCTGACTTGTTCAGGAGTAAACAGTTCAGTTAATGACACGCCATTTATTTTTGGCTTCCCAGACTTGGATGCATTGTCACAAGAAATCAACATAGTTTCTGGTTTAGATTGATCCATTTCTTTCTCTATCTGAATGAAGTCCTGCGCACCAAATACAGATGGATTACTTGATAAATTAGGTTCGGCATCAGGCCTTCTAGCACTGGTATCATCTAAGTTATCATTTTTCATTTCCACATTCTTATGATTAGACTGCCGAACACTCTCATGGATCTCCACTCTTACTTCAGAACTTTCAGATTTCACAGGGATATGAGAATCATCGTACAGTTCAGGACGCTGTGCATCTTGGAGAAGAAGTTCATTTCTTACATCACTAACCAGGGAGGGAGACCTCACACCTTCCGAGACAAAAAATGGGGACTTTTGTTCAGTTTTTATCCGTTTACGAGAAGGTTCTAGATCTTCTGAATTTTTAGCTATCACTGAGCTTGTCCTCAAACCTGACTGTCCAGCGATTTCAGCAGTATCGCAGGTCTTACTGGATCCATTGACAGGGCAAAGCAACACTGGTCTGAGATCTGAACAAGCAACTGCCTTCCTCTGCGCTAGTAGAAAATTTTTAACAGGTATACAAACCGGGCAACTTGCATTCTGGCAGTGCCTGCGATGATCGAGTATACCCTTGGTATCATTACAACGAGGAAACTGACACTTAATTGCATTGCAACAATCCAAATGAGCCAACAGCTTTTGTGCCAATATGCAGTTAGATTCTTGGCATTTCCCCACTGGTGCAGAACATTTCCTAGCATGCAGCAAAAACAAGATCCATCTCTGTTGGTTCTTAAAGTCCAGCTCACGATTAATGAAATTAGATCTATATAAAGCTTTGTCAACAGTTAGAGGTTTGGCTGATCCAGAGGCATCATGTTGGTCATTTACCGATACTTTGGAGCACATATTGTTTCTCTGATCTTCATCTATCCCACAAACTTCGTGACCAGAGTCCTCTCTAATAGTTTTATCTAGTTTGGGTCTCCCTGATACACGAGATCCATCTTGAGAGTTGGAATACCATTGACCGCATAATGCTCCATTATGTCGGATGCCAATGGAAATATCCTTGAAATCATTTTGAGGATTAGCAACAAAATGTTGTGGATGCGATAACTGTTGCATCTGATCTGAACTTTGAGTTAATGGTGTAGCTCGAGAGTGGTCTTCCATGGAATTCTGTTGGAACTGATTATGAATATCAGAAAACTCGGATGGCTCAGAGACCTGCAAGTGCAGACCATCATTACGAAGCTCATTTTTTAGACCAGACTTGTACCCAGGAACTGTACTAGATGATTGGTGAGACGGACTAAAATTATTTTTCTTTAACAAAAGCTGGTCTTCATTTTGCTGCTTTTGGAGTCCGACAACTTGCTGGCAATGAAACTGATTGTACGGTTGTTCAAGTTGCTGATGTTGAAGGCATTGTACAACATTTTCTTTCACTGGACAATTCGACAGATGGTTCATTTTTTCCAATTCATCTATTGATTCAGTCTTCACGTTTTTCATCTGTTGATTGAAGTGAATGCTTGGTCGATTAGTCATCAAATGTGAGTTTATTTTTGGCATGGATCGTGACGATGTAGCATTCAGACTCTCGTCATTTGTCATAGATCCAACAGAAGTTACAGGAAGATTAAAGCTACCCGATCCCAAAGCATAAGCTGCACTAATTTCGTATCCATCACCTGAAAGTAGGTTGGTTGCAATGAGAATACAATTAAAAACAAGCATGAATATTACTATTTCTTTCTTTTTTTCCCACCAAATCACAAGATCCAAAATTAATTTTAGGATAGAGGAACAAGTATTTAGAGAAGAGAGAGCAACAGTACCTTGCATTATTGGATGATGATGCTGATCAAAACGTTCATGCAAGGGCTGTGCAGAGTTGTCAGTTAAATAGCACTCAGAGGTTCCCGCACTATTAATTTGGGAAATATTATTTGCCATAATCCCCACCTCTCCACTTACGGGTCCATTTGATAATCCATTAGACTTCTGTTCAAAGGTAGATCTAATTCCACTACCCATATGACCCCCAATATCACGTGAGATATGACTATTTTGACCACCAAACTGCGGGTTTTGTTGCGTAGACTGTGCAGCACTTGAAAAGATTTCAACAGTAGGGAACATGGAAATATTTTTAGATGACTTTAGATTCATAGGACATGAATTAACAGCCTTATCACTCAAGCCATCATTATTAGGATTATTAAATCCAGGAGTGGGGATCATTTGACTCCTAATTTTTTGTACACCAACTGATGATACCATGTTGATACTCCCAGAATTATTTGAGAAGCCATTTGATTGTTGATATAAACCAGCCAAAGATCCTGAAAGAAATATCCAGTGAGACAAGAAAGCAACGGCAAGTGAATATCGTGTTTCCAAATCTCAAGCCAAAATTACCATCATATGAATTTAAAGAGCCACAAGGCGCACTTCCAGAAGGCACATTTCCAGCTGGGAAGAAGCTCCCGTTGTTGAAAGTGGGTGATACAATTGTGTTAGTACCATTGCTCGAAACGACAGAACTATCCACAGAGGTACTCATCAGGGTAGAATTGTTAGTTCGTGACAATCCAGGAGTTGGAATCATCATACCAATGGGAAAAGATGAACTGACGTGCGAAAACTGCTGGTTGTCATCCCTCATAGGCGGGCGTTTAATCAGAGCATGCAAACGATTTTCTAAAGTTGCCATGTTCAGATACTCATCCTGAAAAAGAGGATTGGAATATGGAAGCGCTAAAGGAAAATTATATCCAACAGCATGGAACTTCTATAAAATTTCAAATTCTATAGCACCATGTCAGCGTATATGGTTTACAAGAGTCAAGAAGTACATAAGTCAATCAGAAAGGCAAATTCATACAACACCTTTGACAAAGCACTCCTGAATAGACCCTCTTCTAAACGTTTTACTATATCGATCATTTTTTTGTTGGAAAGCTCTGGAGATTGCCGCTTCCTATGCATGAGAATTTCATATCTGCAAAATAATAATAATAAAAAGCTAAAAACTTTAGTAGCATTCTTTTTATAGACATTTCACCCTGTGTGAGTTGCCCATTAGGATGAAAACAATCAACCACAAAAGTGGCACAGCCACGAGAGAGATGCGAGAGAACGTCAAAAAAATCATTTATCACATCTCAGAAAGACATTGACAAAAATTCTTACATCTTAGCCTGCATATATTTGCGTGCTTTCACAAAATCAGGATTCCTATTCAAGGCATTGTGATGGAAGCTAGGACTTTGTGTCTGGCTAGGCAAAGCACTTCCATTTTGCTGTGGTGGCCCAGGCAATGGATTGCAAGGCTGATTTGGTATTTGTCCACTAATATTCCCAGAATAGTGTGTTTGTAAACTCATCTTCATCTTCTAGGCTAATATGTAAGTTCAGCAAACCACGAATGACCTGAATTCCAAAATGTAGATACGAAGAGCTGTGTAAAACCAGTCTGTGCACTAATCAACATGTAAAGTTTCAAAACATCCAGAACAGATTTCATGAATTTTAAAAGCAAACGGCTATTGATTATACAATGAAAATCGGAAAACATGGTTCCAGATATCAGTTCCAACTTTCACCCAAATTAGCCACATTAAAATAATCAAGATTTGAAAATTTAGTTCAAAGAAACCAACTTATACAAAAAAGCAAAGCCTTTCCACTTGTAGAGCCTGATGTTCACCAGGCATACCCAACATGTCTTGTCGAACATTTTGCAAGCCTCAAACGGGAGAAAGGACAAAATTTTCGAATTTTCGATAGTATCTTTTATAAAAGATATGACTAGTGTCCAAGTCCACATCAATATGCAACACTGACTGATCAATTCTGAACTACAGGATTTCATACAATCAGAAGGAAAACAAAAATAAAGACCGTTAAGATTGGTATTCGTACTTGACTCAATCCCAAAAGCTAAGAGGAATGATTGTCCAAGTCCATATATATCACTCTCAACTCTCAAGTAAATATAGCCGATATTTGAACATTTAACACACACCAATGTCATCCAGGAATGAACAAATGAAGTGTGAAGTTTACAATTATCATGTGACAGTGCAACACATAAAGATGAGTCTTGGATAGGATGGAATCTTTCTCTGACACTGTATTAAGATTGAAACTTTAACCTGACTGAACCCAAAAACCAGGGATTGTCCAAGTCTATATATACAACTTCCAAATGATTAATCTAGTCAGTGTGTGACATTTAACATGGACAAGCAAAATAAATGGACTCTTGAGAGCTATTCACTTAATCATATGTCTAAAGCCCCTCAATGCCAACTCAGACCATGCAGCATTGACCCAAACAACAATATATAACTAAAGAAACAAACCAATGCTAAAAAAATATTGCCCCACGTCCCCATATTGCTTAAAAATTTCTCTTCTTTAATGACAGACAATAGAAGGATGATGAAACTGAGACCTATTACACGTTTTGATGGAGTCGAAATTACAACGGGAATCAAATAGAATCTAATGAATTAGGGCTTTCCCAAAAGGAATAAAATGACGGCGTGGATTTTCATGTTATATGTTTCAAATTGATCAGACAAAAACAAAAAAGAAACAATAAAACAAAAAAGAAACAAAGAAAAGAGAAACCAACAATCAGATTAAAACCCTAAAAAATCCAATAAATCGAAAAATACCAGAAAGCACACCGCAATTCAAAGCATGAAAAATTAGGCGAAGCCGAACAGGTACGAATTGTGTATGATAGAGAGAGCCGACGATTGGACGACGTCAGAAAGTAAAGGTTGACAACGGAGAAGAAGAAGAAGAAAGGGTGCGATTTTTTTTATTTATTTTATTTATTTTTATTTTTTAACAACATCCTGTTATTATTTGTTATTTTGATTTCTATTGGATACAGATAATATATTTTATTAAAATTTCAAATTATTTTATTATTATTATTATTAATTAATGATATTATGATTATTTATTCATTCGATCTCTACAAGGAAAAAAATAGTTATAATTTTAAAAAAATGTAATATCTATAAAGATAAATTTTCTATAACTTTAAATTTTGATTTATAGAATTCCATCTCGTTCGATAATTCTTTCGGAAATAGGATTGAGAAAAAATACTAAATTTTGGTATATCGATATTACCGTATCGAAAAAATATCTAATTTTCGGTAGGCAAAAATTTGTGTGAGACGGTCTCACGGCTCGTATTTCGTGAGACAGATATCTTATTTAGGTCATCCATCAAAAGTATTACTTTTTATGCTAACGCTGTGTTTGGTTGAAGTGATAGGATTATGGAATGATTATCACGTAAATGATAAGAAAAATGATTATTTATAGGTTTGTATGGTATGCTAAAAACAATGTCTTGTTTGGTTCGATTTTTAAGGACATGATTAACTAATAAATTATGTTTGTACTACCCAAAATACCCTTTAACATATTTTGCCTACTTTTCAAAGTCAGACCCACTTTTTCCTCCTACCCTCACCTTCCCGTCGAAAACGGTCGTCCCCCAAATATATTGCTAGAAAACCCTAGCACGCCTCACCGTGAACATCTCCGCTTAGATGTGATCATTCTTGCCCAAAATGTGTGGATCGTGATGTGTTCCAGCTGAGTCGTACACCCCAAGGCTTCAAATTTGGCTTCTGCACGTTCATTCTCGCTCCAAATCGAAGGAAAATTGTGAGTTTTTCTGGTTGAGCTTTACTGTTTCTTTAAAATTTGGTTTCATTATCTTTCCGTTAGCTATATGAAGGTTCAGAAAATCTGTGTTTGCGCTTTCAACAACCCTGTTGTCCTCAAATTTCGTTTCTTCAAGAAATACTTTTCATCTTCGATCTACAATTTCAGAGATGTAATAGTTTAGCTGTGTTCTACGAAATATGCTGTATTTGCGTAGGGCTTATTCCTGTACATTTTGTTTTGCAATGGCATGGCCGTACCTCAGTGACAATATTTAAATTTGTTTCAATTCATGTTTTCCATAGTTTTCATGGATGTAAAGGCACCACCACAATGCGAGTGCGGGAATGGGTATATGCTACTACGTCAAGCTGGTCAACACTCAACCCGGCCGGGGCACTATTATTTTATATGTCCTGCCGGATTGAAACATCGAAACCGATTCTTTTGGTACGATGAGTATGATGTTGAAAAGGTACATTGGAACAATGAACCATCATCGAAATATGATATGGGTTCAAATGCGTCACCAAATCCCACTTGTCCTGCAACTTTTCGCCGGCACGCACAAGCATGCAATGAAACAGCTTGTTCACAATCTTCGACTGTGAATAATGGCGAAACAATGGACACGAAACAACACGTTAGCACGGAGTCGGTTATGCCATCGACAACATCCGGGATACCAAATAATGCAGTTGACCACACACCTTTAACTGTTGAACAAGTTTGTTGTTGTTTTGGATGCTTATGCCTATTACTGTGTTTGATGATGTTTTTCATGCTTGTTATTATTATTTCAAAGTGACTAGTACTAACTGTAGGTTAATTGTTATGTAATATGTGGGTGCAAATTGTAGAAGACCGTGTTCTTTGCTATCGTAAATGTGTTTTAGTTCTTGTTCTTTATCTACTTTGTTTTAGTTTAGCTTGTGATGTTGAACAGAGATTGTCATGTGCAATATAATTTACAGTGTGCTGTGCAATAGAATGTTAGTTATATAATTTAAGACTGTTCAACGACTTTTCAGATTGTGCTGTTCAATATAATTTACATTCCCCGATCAATGTTATTAGTTCACTTTGTGAGTTGTTATTATACTGCATTTATTTTTAGTTTGGATTTTGATGTCCAATATAATTTACACTCCACGATCATCCTTACCTTTGGCTTCTTACCTACAACGATCAATGTTATTAACCCCATCCACAGGATGCATTCAAGCAACGATGAGATGACAGTAAAGCAACCCAAACTTTCATGTTCAGATGTTTACTTGGTTTATCATTTTTACATTTTAATCATTTCCAATGCTGTTTGTAGAGGAGTTCCCATACGGCCGAGGACATTTACTTGGCAGGGAAGAAGGTGCACGAGTGTTGATTACTTGTGCTTCCTCGTTGGCATTCAGTTGCTGTACGAAATGGAGTAGTTAGGAAGTTCCACTGAACTGCAGCCTACGGAATGTAATTACATAAGATTTCAATGCTCTTCTGAAAGCACAATTCATTACTTGCTGCCGTTACGTTTATGTGCTCAATTTAATGTCATGTACAGATTCATAATGAAGGCATATGTGTAGTCTGTGACCTATATTCCCTAAAATGTCCAATCACTTAAATTTGATATGTAAGAGGATATGAAATAAATTTTGGTAGATTTGTGTGAAATAAATGCTTCTTCTGTTCTATTTAAGGGGTTGGTGTCCGATTCATTGGTGCATTTGAGATTAACATTTCTACTTTCTTTGTAGACCCAAAAATGTCTGTCACCTTTCCTACCCACTCTGATGTGTCTGTGACTAGCAAGTACGTAATTCCAGTGGTATCACTGTTATCAGATGAAGAAGTTGAAGGTGATGATGAACCTGTCCAACACACAACCACGAAGAAAAAGGTGTGTTTGTCTCCTACGTTGGCGTCTAAGAAACCAGCTGCGCGCACAACTCTTTCTGACCCTGTCGCCGACTCTTACCACAAAGAATTAATGAAGCATTTAGATACGAAGAAACGTGGCTGCAATGCCGAGACTCGCTCGAGGAACAAGCATGTGGCAATTGATAACTCTGTGCCGGTTGTTGTTATCGAGACATCCGACGACTCTGGTGGCTAAACCTGTTACAGCGCTGCGTATGTTTTGCGGTCTTGCAACCAGCCTTTTGTAACTTTTGGGTTGTATTGTGCGTGTATATATGTAGTAGGTGGATAGATTTGCAAGACTACTTTTGTCAGCTGGTGTACCACACTGGTTTGTGTAATTAACTTTTGATGGTTTCTAATGAATGACCATGCTTAAATAACCATCTGTTCTTATACACTTGTGCTGTTGACCTGTATATCCCAGGTACGTACAAGTAACAAATAAACAACTTGGACCACCACATGAATGTTTAGGTGACAGAGTGCATGTTTAAGCAATGTACAGAACTAAATTTAGAATAATGTCCAGGTTGTGGTTGTTGATAATTTTACAAAACGGAAGTATATTTTGTTATACCATTGTGGGAACCCACACATATGAATATCAGAAGACATGAGCAGACTGGTTTCCTTGGTATAGAAGTGTTACTACGTTTTCGACCACTAATAAAAATTACCAAAACAACTTCATTACAAGTTTAGACGTAACAACCGTTGAGTCAACATAAGGGTTACAACGTTTGCCATTCAAACAATATATCAATACGTCCCAAAAAAGAGTGCGAGGCAACACAAAAATACGCAAAAAGTCCCGCAACTTAAGCCATTGATTCAACTTCATTTCAGCAACCGCCGCGCTAAACTCAGTCTTCCGGCAGCACCGAGACGTAGAAACAGCGATAACTTCGCAGGGTTGTCGACCAAGAACTCAATAACAGCAACTTTCTCGTCTTCGGTCAACTCTGGAATGGTTTCCATGATCTTTATCACCTTGTCTTGTGCATTGCGCATCTTCTCATCTTCGACATCCTTCTCTTTCGCCAGTTGTTTGATAAGGTCCGTCATCGTATCTTTTGTTATGATGGCGAAATTATTTATGGCTTCCACTATCGCATCATCTTCATCATCCACTTGCTTCCTTTTTTTACCCTTGGACTTTGCAGTTGACGTTGGCCGCGACGATGGGGTTAGAGAGACGGACGTTGACTCAGCACCTCCCTCGTCAACAGAAAACATTTCATCGAGGCTCATACCTACATTGTTGGGTAGTTCAGGTGTCATGGTAAGCACCTCTTGAACTGCAGCTGCAAAATGTTCAGCTTTGTCTCCAACAGCACGATCATTACCAAATATTTCACACCAATCATGGTAATACGTCCACCTTTTGTGTCTCATTGATCGTGCACTGTTGTCTACCTACAAACAGTTACAAAAAAAAAACGATCAACAACATTTTTACAACGAACATAATTGGAAAACATGTTAAACCCAAAAATACCTTCATTAATGATTCCCATACGTCGTTCGAGGCTTCAATGGTCTTCTCTGTGTCGTTCCATCCGACACCACTCTTACTTAATATTGTCACAAGAGATCCATACAATTTCTTCCAAACATGCACCTTCGAGTTAATATGTGGGTTGCCCCTTAAGTTTGTGTCAGGGAATGAAACTTTCAGGCGATTTCCAGAAAACCTAAGTAGCCGGGCCGGAAACCATTTCCGCTCTTCCAACCTTGTGTGGTAGCCTCTTTCAATGCTTCTATCAAACACTCCTCTTCACGTTCAGTCCAACTACGTCTGGTCTTATCAGTTTTTTTGGCTTTGGAAAAACAACTTTCAGAAGTTGCTCCAGTATCCATAATTAGTAAGTTGCACTGGCCTTACCAAAGCTCCTGCAAATAGTACATGCAACTAGTTACGAAGATAATAAAACTGGCAAAGCATGAGTATCGTATTTCTGTAATTACATGAAAACTGAAAATGGCAGCAAAATTAATCGTAACAAAAAAAAAATGAAGCTCAAATCAGGTTTCCAACATTTAACAGTAATCAACGTCCAATGCGACAAGTACAACTCCTAAAAAACTCGAACAACATAAATACAGTACTAGAAAAGTTTTAGTTTAAATTGTTCCACATCGACATTGCGAGGTTCTCTCGCCACGTATCCCATTCATCTGATGATTCGAAATTGTTGATGAAATCATCTTGTGTGTCATTGGCCGGACTGAGTACATCGTCATTAGATTCTTCGATTGGATCATGGGGCATCTCAGACCTGATGAAGTTATGCAACAACATACATGCCATTATTATTCTGTTTTGTGTTTTCAATGGATAGAATGAGGGACTTCGAAGTATGGCCCATCTTTTTTTCAACAAACCGAAGGCTCTTTCGATTACGTTACGAGCTTGCGCGTGCCTCCAGTTAAATAACTCCTTATAATTCTGTGGCCCACTTGCACGGTTTCCCCAAGCATCCCTATGATATCTTACTCGCCTGTATGGCGTCAAGCATCCTTCCACATTGGCGTATCCATTATCACATAGGTAATAACAACCTGGAGAAAATATATTTGTTACTACGTGCTCAACAGTATGTAACCATAAAAGTGACGAAAAAATAAATAACAATGCTCGAAAATAAAGTAATAACAGAACAAAAAAGAGAAAGGAACATTTAATAAAAAAAAACCGTATTCAGAAATACCTCTTGGTATTTTCATTGTATCGTCACGAGTCAGTGCGTCTTTAAGAACTCTTGCATCTGCTGCAGATCCCTCCCACCCCGTAAGTGCATATATGAACTTCATGTCTCGGTCGCAAACCCCAAGAACGTTTACTGCAATAGTCCCTTTTCTTGTTCTGTAACGTGCCTTGTCCATGGTACGTACATGTACACTTATATACGTTCCGTCCAAAGCACCGAGACATCCCTGTACAATTTAGGAATAATACGTAAAAATTGTTTAGGTTAGAAACACAATTTAAATACATGATTACTGCCTTATTTGTACAAGTGCTTAGCACGGGCATCATCTTACCTTGAACCATTTCCATGAATCGTTGCTGCAAGCATCATCGACAGGGGATGGTTTCACCAGTAGTAGAGGATGTAATTTCAGAATTGATCGGAGCACTTGATGGAAATGGTTGCTGATTGTATGAGCACTACGTACGTAGTCATGACCAACAAGTCGAGTTTTCTTGTGATGGGCAAGTATGGACAAAAACATTGTGACTTTCTCTTCAAGACGAACATATGTAGAGTCGAGTAGTCCTCCGACATTATTTAGCAAGTAACACAGTCGTGCAAATGTATTCCTATTCATGTGCAAGTTCACGACACATTGTACATCTCCTATTTCAATAATACGGTGCAAATGGTTCATTTGCACAGTTATTCTCTCACTCATGTTGTACCTAACTGTTGTTGTACGCGTCTGGCCAAGGCGTTTCGCACGTGACTTCGCTCGTTGTCGTCGCAGCAGTAACATAATCAACAAGGATCGACACATGATTTGGTGAAGCATCACACAAAGTAGAATGCGTGTACGCATAATGGTCATCTATTGAAGGTACTTCGAAGGAAATTTAAATTTCAAATGTGTATAAAACTGCATATTCAACAAAATAAGTCTAAAAGCATATATTGTAACGAGTACAGTCTTCTGTGATCGGGAGACACAAATTTTCTTCTTTCAAGTCCATTTTCAAGACTTCTTCACAATGAAATCAGGAAAAAGTACATCGAAACCACCTGTTTTTAATAATCGAGTCTCACATGCGGAGCTACGACAGCGCCTTAAGTAAAAATTTGCGAATTTGTCTTCACTTCATTTTTTCGAAATAGCAGATATTAATGTTTAACACCTACTAAAAATTGCGGCCTACCCAGAAAATTACGAAAGAAAAATTCTATGGATTCTTGAAACACGGCTAACTCAAACAGTGGACATGAAACGAATGGAGTCTACTATGTCACACAAGTAGAAAAATCAGAAAATCGGCCCAAAAAGGTAAACATAAAGAAAGCTAGTTCACCGAAACAGTGAAGATTCGTGACATTGTAGCAAAATTTCGCGAACTACATCCGAAAATTTCACCTCAGAAAAAATTTTAAATCAGCGACCGTATGTGCAAATGCAAGGCTGAAACAAAGAAATTTAAAAAGTACACGAACCTGTTACCAGAAGATTTGGAGGCGGAGAGAAAGTTTGACGGAAACACTTCTTTCTTCCTTCTTAAGTTGTTGCAGGTTTGGGGGAAGACTTTTCTGCTGGGCAGCTGGGAGGAAAAGGGTATTGTAGGAAAAAATCGGATGATACAAAGCGGGACAAATAATAATGGCCTGACACATGGGTTTACTTTATCTAACCTATTACACTTTAGTCCCTTCTAGAGTGGATTGGGTGGGTTTAACTGCAAATGAACCAAGCAGTGGATACAGCTGGACAAACTCAATCAAACCTATGTAATCAGGCCAACCAAACGCTGCATAAGAGTATTTCTTTTTATTGTGAATGTCGGTAAGGTTGACTCGTCTCACAGATAAAGATTCGTGAGACCGTCTCACAAGAGACCTACTCTTTTCGATATACCGAAGATTTCGGTAGGCACGGTAACAATATCGAATTTTTCGGTACGATAATGGTATGCAATTTGAAAATTTCCGTATATAGCGGAATATCGAAATACCGAATAAATAAATAAAATTTTAAAATATATAATATTTTAAAATAATAAATTTATAAAATTTTAAAAATATAAGGTTTTTTCGATATAAAACGGTATATTATCGATACCATACTGAAATTTTTCATATATCATATAATTTCAGTATAATCGGTATGCTAGTTATATGTACTGAAAATCTCGGTATACCGAAAATTTCGATACGATATCGACATGAATTTTCTTATACCGTAATTTTCAATACGATATACGATACATAATTTTCGGTACAATATAATAAGGCACACGACCTCTAGCCAGAAACTACTTAGATAATATAATTTACACTGGTAAATATATTAAATAAAAAATTTATTTGAATTTGTGGCCATTGATTCTATTGATTGCCAAATCAACCAATTGTTTGCAAAACTTGAGATGCAAGTATAATTAACTATAATTGTACACCGACCCCTCTTAAATACAGTATTTATTGATTGGTCCCTGGAGATTGAATAATTTTAGTCGAGTCCTTTTAGGCTTTAATTGTATATGTCAAATGTTCCCCTTTACATTGGAATTTGGTGATTTAATTAAATAATAATAATTAAAAAAAGGCACCCCATTACTATGTATCCGTATCCGTGTTGAGACAGTCCTCCCTCCAATCTCTAAGCATAGACAATTTTTACTTGGTCCAAGACTCTTAAGTTAACCATTGTACAAACGTAATGAAAATTTTATCAAAAGCTTACCCAGTTGAAAAATTAGAATACATCATATTCATTTATGATCAAGATCGAGATTGATTTCTCGTAGAAACAGATGCATCATGCATCCGGAGGTTAAGATTCTGAGATCTTAGCAGCATTTTCTGGCATTTTGAATCGAACGAATGGTCTTCGTAAAAATTTGAGAGGCCATCTTTTAGGCTTTATTAGTCCCAGTAATTTCATCTGTTCCCTTCTGAACTTCCGGTTGGCATACCACGTTCCACCACGCCAGCCCAAACCATACCTGTATATTTGACATAATAGGAGCATAAACCCAAAAATTTCAGGTTTGTTACGAACTTTGAAGAGTGAAGCTAGAATGACCACATTGAGTGAAAATTCTAACTTTACTGACCCAACTATTAACGTTGTTCCTGCAGTGGCAACACAAGCTGGAAGACTCATGGTTCCTGAAACGAGCTTTTTGAATTCAGGGTCTTGCATCGGATGATTGTTTTTCATCTACCACAAATATCATAATCCGACAGATAAATGAACAAACAGAAGAATAAACAAAAGTAAAATCAAATTCGATAGAAAAGTAAATTTGAAACTTGGTATGCTATGAAATTTCAACTTTGTGTTTCTATCAAATTTCATTCGAGTGTCAATGAACATTAATCTTACACAGAAATCAAATATGCATTAACAAAAAAAGAAAAGAAAAATAGCATTTGCATCACATTCTCAAGTTTCAACCCAAAAACCAGTAATCTTCTCTACGCACTTGATCCCATAAAAAATGTTGTGAACAAGCAGAATAACAATTTAGATTAATGAGTGTAATTTATTTTTATACACCTATCTAGTTTAACAAACAGAACTTCACAGTTGGGAACTTTTAAATGATCCAGAATAATCACCAGAATACAGAAAAATAAGACAGAACATCATACAAACAGTCAAATATTAACTCCCTAAGTGTGAGAATCAACAAAGCATACTGCAGAGAGTAAAATCACAAAAAGAAAAACAGAATTCAATCTCGACCATGTTCATGAATTTGATAAGATACTTAATAGAAGGTAATTATTTTCATAAACTCCATAGAGGTAACCTCATAATATTGAAATTAAGAAATGCTTACAGCTTTCTCAATTGATTCAAGTCTTTGGTCAACTCTTGATTCATGAAAATGACGTAAACTATACCCTGCATCATGTTAACTTGTCATAATTTGGCACAATCTTCAGCAAGTAATTTGTAGATTTGTTGCACAAATCAAGACTCCAAAAACATGAATATTTGAGTCATTGCGGTGGACTTCAAATTCATTCAACATGAAGTCATTTTAGATCTTTCCTTCAAATATTCATTATTCACTAAGATCCAAATCCTCGAATGCAAATACAACCTAAGAGATTATATCAAGTCTTTAACAACTCTTCAATCTATGCTTGAGAGTGTATTTTCTATCAACATCTAGAGAACCATAGTAGTGTCAAGCGTGGTTTAGTAGATCAACGTGTTTCAGACTAAAATAACATCAGAATATTGACCATTTGCTTTCCCCAGGAATTTCAACTTAAATTATCAGGACATGTTTAACCAGAAGAATTGTCCACCATAAGGATGTAAATAGATACTCCAACTCATATAACCAGAACCATTTCAACAGTATGAACCCACAAGTACAAAAACTTCTCTTTTCTTCTTTTTGCATCCAAAATTAATGTCCCAAAGCAAACGATCATATTCAAGTGACCTAGTCAGGTTAAACAGAACAGCGACAGCAATTAAAAATACAGAGAGGGGCTTGAGTGCAGACTGTGGATCTTCTTCTTACGTCTTTCATAGACTATTTAGTGGCACTCCGGAGAGTTGGATGTTGTCTCAGCTTCGTCCAAACCCTTTTCTCTTCACGAATAATGCCTATAACCCTCGAGGTTGAAATGTGAAATTAGTATACCATATTTTCAAATATATATAAGCCAATGTTTGAATCTTAACAAACTTTAAGATGCAGTTGCCTCTGCCCATCTCCCTCTGGCACGGATGTATAAAACTACATTCACTCTTATATTATGGATTCTTCTCACACATTGCACAGTACCAAATTTATATCATAATACCGTTCTTGTCATCAACCTATAAAACATACTCAAAAGGGTTCAACAAATTATATTTTGCACATTAAGAGTTTAATTTCAACACAACCATTTAAAGCCCAAAAAATAGGCTTGTACAACTATAACAAAGCAAGGAAGATAGAAACTGCAATGCATAATATCTTCAAACACAAAAAGGGGGAAAGGTTACCAGCCCACGCCGTAGCAACTGAGGCAATAGAAGTGGAAACAGTAAACACAATTTTATGGTTATCAAATATTTCCTGCAAAATGGAAAACAATAACCCATCCGAGACAAATGAATTTTGATCCATAGGCGTTAGCAAAAGTACAAAACAATGAAAAGTATTAAAAAAAAACTGTCGAAAATACCTTTGTCGCATAAAAAGTGCCCTGAACAGCAGCCCATGAATTCAAAGCCTTTCGTCTCAATTGAGGAACCGTTAGATGGTGCAAAATCGATGAACCCGATGCCCTAAAACGCGGCATCTTTCGACGGAACGAGATTTCTCCTTGGTTTGATCCTTCTTTCCTAAAGTTCAACTGAATTTTCCTCGAACAAATGTACCGACTCAATCCGACTGTCTTGTCGAAGAAGTTATTGCCCCTCCATGAATGTGATTTTTTTTTGTTTTTTTTTTGTTTTGGTATTACGTGAACAAAAAGTGAAATTAACCTTTGGAGTCTTGTAAATGATTAGGGGAGATCAAAATTTTTTATTATCCGAGCTCGAACCGAATTGCAACACACAGTTTTTCATAATACTAATATTTAATCCGTGCGATGTATGTGCTGATATTATTAAAAATCGGTGAAAAATGATTAGATATTTAAATTTAAAAAAATATTATAGTTATAAAAATAAAACCATTTTTTCGTTAATTTTAAAAAACTTTCTTAAATACAATGCATGTCGATTAATTTTTTTGCCTAATAATCACTATCATATATCAAAATTTTAGATTGTGTTAGCCTGAAGCAATGACATGATGGTTATCATGTCTAATATATTGGTGTCGGCTACCAACCTTAATACATATTTAATTCTTTAATTTTTGAGAAGCTACAAATTATTATTGTTTAACTTGTGACAAAAAAATATTTTTAAATCATATTCATTAAAAATAATGAAAAATAATTTGTTAAAAATTCAGTAATTTCGTCTAAATCCATATCCACCAACAATTTTGTGACATGACACGTGTTTGACACATTTGAATGATAACAATAATTGTTTCATCAATATCTTTATCCAAATGGACTGTGATTTTATTTACAAAATCTCTTCATAATAAACACAACAGCCTATTATTCCGAAAGAAAAATGAAACATGTGATCAAAAGTAAATTATGTATAAATCAGAATAATCATTTTATTAACATTTATTATGTGTATTTCAAAACAATGTCAATACATTTTATGAGGTGTCTTCTAATAAGATGTTCACTTTCTTTAGAATTGGTTTAATTGAAATTTAATCTAAATTTGTTTGTTATTCCGAGAAGAAACTCAATTTTCTATGATTATACATAAATATACATTAATATGAAGTTTTAATTAAATAGCTTTAATCATTTATTATAATAACATGTATCGATAATTTCCTGTTATAGAATGTTTTTTAGGCAGGAATTTACTATAATTTTTTTATTTTAATAATTGAAATTTAATCTAATTTGTTTGTTATTCCGAGAAGAAACTCAATTTTCTAGGATTATACATAAATATACATTAATATGAAGTTTTAATTAAATAACCTTAATCATTTATTATAGTAACATGTATCGATAATTTCCTGTTATAGAATATTTTTTGGGCAGGAATTTACTACAAATAGCAGACAACTCTGCTTGTATATATATATAGATTTTATAAAAATCGCGATTAAAAATATTAATCATAACCGCACTGATACGCGATTCGATTATTTTTTTCGCTAAGAACCGCACCAAACCGCACCGTTTAAACTGCTTACCATAATATTGAGCCTAAAATTATAATAATTTATAAAAACATATACAAATAAAGAAATAATCATTCATTATATTCTACCTCTCTTCAAAATTATTATTCTTACAAATAAAACTTATATTTCTTTAAGTATTCTTCGTATTAGTCTTTTATTAAAGTATTATTTATTTTGTTACATTATTTTGTTTGAAGTTTGAAAGTAAAAAAAAAAGATAAAATAATGTAAATATCATTTTTTTGTGAATGTGTTATGTTATTAAATTATTAACTTATTTTTTAATCTTGATTATTGTTTATCTATTTTGATTTTTATATGATTTGAACTATATTTATATTTGAAGACAATATATTGTTGTTATTTTCAAATAAATTAGAACATATGTTCTAATATTTTTCATTAAAAAAACCATAAATCGACCGCAACCACTTAAAACCGCGCAAAATCATAAGGCTAATTTTTCATGTAAAACCGCGATTAATTTTTCAAAATACTAACCAACCGTATATGACAATTCAGTTTGATTTTTTTAAAAAAGTCGTAAACTGCACCGTGATCACCTTTATAAATTATTAGATTTGTTGTAGATGATTGCAATGGATGTCGTTATTCATGTAAATGGCTTCGATAGTGTATTTGTTTTAAACCCCAACTTGTAAATAGAGACCTATGATTGAAAAATAATATCATTTTTTTGTTATTAAATTTATAACATATTATGAGCACGAGTGTTATAATAATTTTCATTATTATTCTTTATGGATGTTTTTGAAGTAGTAAAAATATTTAAATTTTATATCGATATCCTCTAACTGACAAAAATTTTAATTTTATATTGATGTTCTTGGATTAACATGATTTTAATATTTATGAATAATGTTTATATAATATATTAGACATCAATATTCTTGAGAATGTGGATCTAAGATAAAATAATAAATAAAAAATTTTGGTCAATATCCATGAAAATTTAATATCTTAGTATGAAGATCTGAAAATATCCATGATGAAAGTGTTACTGTTTATTCTAAGACTATTACTTTTTATTGTGAATATCGGTAGGATTGATCCGTCTCACAGATAAAAATTCACGAGACTTTCTCACAAGAGATATACTTTTTACCATGATTAATGCAATATTTGAAAACATTTAGGTTGATTTCGCTGCATTTTCAAGTAATTTTGGAGTAGATACAATTTAATTTGATTATAAGTTTTCCTTTGTCAATTCATATTTTTCAAAAATAAAATGCTTTTATTCAAATTTGTTTAGTATATATGTCAAGGTATTTTAAATATTTCATTCGCTTAAATATATATATATATATATATATATATATATATATATATATATATATATATATATATATATATTCTACGAGTCTTGAACACGATTATATGTAGCTCAAAGTGGGATTTGTGGAATAATCTCTTCCTTATTTGCTCTTGAGTTCTGATTTATTTATAGTTTCTTTGCTATTTAGACAATATGAAATAAATCGATGCATGACTATCTCTTATTTTACTTGCAAATATAGCTAAAATATGCCATTAACGTGATCGGAAAATTAGATCAAAAGCTAATTTACTTCGAAAGAGAAAAACAAATTTAAAATTTCATATCAAATAATTTTATATGGTAATACTGTAAAAGTTATCGATAAATCAGATGTTAAAAAGACAATCACTGAAGAATAATAAGCATGTTAAATTATAAGATTTCGATATATTATTTATCTAATAAATCACAAGATACAAATAATTCAGAATGTTTGAACCTATAGTTCGAACACCTATAAATATAATCTACGATGATACTAATGAGTTTTTATGAAAAAAGAGATACAAAGATACAAATCCTGAAATCCCAACTTGTAGCTTAATATTTCTAATTTGATTCTTGTATAGTTTAATAGTTTGACACCTTATTTATGGATCCGTTATGTTATATAATCAAATTATAAACTTAAATATTATTATTTAAAAATTTATTAATAATAAAACATTAGTCATAATTTAAATATATTAAATAAAATATAATAATTAATATATGCAAAATAAAAAGAATAGTTCGAGAATATTCTTTTTGGGGTAAGATTTGAAATAAATGAGTTGGAGGTTAATGTTATATTTGGTTCAAAAATCGCACTATATTTAGTAATTTGTATCAAAATAGATTTTGTAGTTGGAGAAGGCCTAACTATCTTTCAATAATGCCACACAAGTCAATGTGCAGACCAATTACTCACAAGATATTACATACACCAACTTTTGATAAAGTACCATGCACAAAATAAGATGACCTAAAAATTTCAAGTGATATTCGTAATAGGAAGAACGATCAACAAATATAAGGATGTCGTACTTTTTTTCTTTAACTAGGTTTTTGTCACATTGAGTATTTTTTTAATATAAAGACGTCGTACTTTTTTTCTTTAACTAGGTTTTTGTCACATTGAGTATTTTTTTTTGTAAGATTTTGACGAGACACTTCAATCGTCTTGAAGACATCCAAAAGAAATATCTATTGATGTGCTTTTTTTTCTCCTTCATATTTTCTAATCGGATTTTACTATCAAAGTTTTCACGAGACAATATTTTACTCTTCACATCTTCTCCAAATAACCTCATCGCCAGACGTGGTTTTGAAAAAATAATTGTTACGGGAACAATCATCTAAAAGAGAGTGTTATAAATTGCTAAATCTGTAGATGATTATAGTTGATGATATTATAAATAGGAACCTCTCGTTGAAAAATAATATAATTTATTACTGAGTCATTCTCTAAATTCTATTTCTCTTTTCCCTTCTTTTAGATTTATAACATGAACATGTTAATTAAAGTTTTATTTTATTTTCATGAATTTCCATATGGAAAAAACCTAATTTAGATTTTTACGCGATTTGTATTGGTCTAATATAGACTAACATCATCGTGTGTATAATATAACACTAAGCTAACATATGTATTGTGTATAATCTAATATATGAATATCATGTATTTTAACTGAACTGATATTCTATATAAATTTAATTAATAATTATTAAATTCTATATTGATTATAAAAATAATAATAATCAAAATATTTATTCAAAAAATAAACAATAAAAAAATAGTAACGCGACTCAGATATTAAATTTTTGGTTCTATATATATATATATATGTATTGTGTATAATCTAATATATGAATATCATGTATTTTAACTGAACTGATATTCTATATAAATTTAATTAATAATTATTAATTCTATATTGATTATAAAAATAATAATAATCAAAATATTTATTCAAAAAATAAACAATAAAAAAATAGTAACGCGACTCAGATATTAAATTTTTGGTTCTATATATATATATATATATATATATATATATATATATATATATATACACCTTGATATTGGTGTTCGATCTATCTCCATAGATTCAGGGAGAATCAGAAGGAGAAATATGGCGGTGAGAACTGGGGTTGTGAAGGCAGCTCTCGCGATAATGGCAGCATGCTTGGCCGGATACATAGGGGTGCCACCTCTGTATTGGCACTTGAAGGAAGGAATCGCTGCTGTTAGCCGCTCGTCTTCCCAGTATTGCCCACCGTGCGACTGTGACTGTGATTTTCAGCCCCTTCTGTCCATTTCCCAAGGTAAACTTCATGTTCGATCTGTTTAGATCTCTCAATTTTGTGCGCCGGTCTCGCGTTGAGTTATTGGGACTTGCTTTTTGTGCTCAACTGGATTTTGTTTATTGTTTCAAATGTTGATGAAATGATTGTGTCTAATGGTGTGGAATTAGAGGATGTTGAGATCTGTTGAATCTCTTGAAAAATGTAGCAACTAGTCCATTGATTGTGAGTAAGAGCTCTTCTGCTATGCAATTTATTTTGCCTTACGCTTCTTAAAAATCTGTTAACTGCTTGAGAGTGGGCATTTATGGCTAGTTCAAGTTTTGATGAATCTAATATTTCATCAAGAATTGTATATTCTGGAGGCTTCTCTTTTGCTTAAGGCCTCTTAGTTGCCAAGCAAATGACAAATGGCCAGGCCAGGACAATAATTATCATGCTATCTTTGAATGCTGGGCTAATGTTACCATCAGTTATTCACAGTTTTTTGTAATTGTTGAGGATATGAAAATCTAGTTCATTGATATAAAGTTGTTTCAAGTCATGTGTACTTTTGACCCCCCAAGGTTACTGGCTTACCAATGACCACGACTTCTAGTTCAAGAAGGGAAAATGCACTCTTTTATTGACAACTCTTGGCCAAATTACGTGATGTGATTTTTTATAGCTATCATGTGGAGTATGGTTGAACTTCTTTAGTTTCCATAACAAAAAGTGGTGAATCATAGATGGTGACATGAGCATTATATTTATTCCAATCGGATACAAATAGATGAAAAATAGTACGTTTTAGTGATTTCAATTTAATCAACCTAGTTAAGGTTGAATACTACATTATTCCGGCATAGAATTTTTCTATCTATGATCCATTCATCTATTCATATGTTTCTTGTTGAGCTGACAGGAGAATATATGTTTTCAGGTATTAGATCGAGTGCTGAAACTCAAGATGTTTATGTGGGACCACTCATTTTAGCGTCTTCTAATTTTTTTTTATGTGATACATGTGCATGTCTTCTTACCTTCAGTTTCTTGCTATTTACCTGTCATATGTTGACTGTTGTTAATATTCATGGCTTCTTTTAAGCTATCATATGTAATGGGGAGTTGGTAGTGTTTGTTCTGGACACCTTGTTTATGTGGACTTATATTTTTTGTTTTTGTATTTCCTCTTTCTTATGTTTCACTCGGTCTTCTGGTCGAAGCTTGCATATGCTGATCAGTTATTACTATTATTTATTTTGCAGGACTGAATAATACTTCCTTTTCAGGTATATTTCTTGGGACTGTGTTTTATCTTTTGAGTAACGTTTAATTTGGTTTGATATCATTTTCCAAGTGTCTTTATTAATTTATTTTATCATTATTATCATTTTATCATACGTCTACAGATTGTGCAAAACATGATCCAGAAGTGAATGAGGATACACAAAAGAACTTTGCCGAACTACTATCTGAAGAATTAAAGACTCGAGAATTAGAAACTACGGAAAATCACCGACGTGCTGATATGGCATTGCTTGAAGCTAAGAAGATGACTTCCCAATACCAGAAAGAGGCAGATAAGTGCAATTCTGGAATGGAGACTTGTGAAGAGGCAAGAGAAAAGGCTGAAGCAGCTTTATTAGATCAGAAACAACTCACTGCCATGTGGGAGCTGAGGGCCCGACAAAAAGGTTGGAGTGAGTCACAGTCTCAACCCTTGAGTTAATTCTCGGGTTTTTTTGTCGAACACGGGTGGGTATCTTCGTATATGCTTCTTTGGGTCAGAGCATTTGGTAATTGTGCTTTCACTCAAAGTTAGTACGAGTACTTACAGCAACACAAAAAGGAAATTTATTTTAGTTTGAAGGAGGTTAATAAAATAGAAACCTTTTTTGTTGTTATTATTCTTTGTTACGTGTTATGTGAAAGTCTGAACTTAGTTTGGATGAGCTGATGTGTAAAGAATTATGTTGTCATGCATGATATGTATGCATAATTGGGTACTCAATGTGTACGAAGAGATGTGTATTCATTCTTCAATGGGTAAAATCAAAAAGAAATTTGCATCTTTTTTGTTAACCTTGTTCCAGTGAATCTCTTCTCCAAATTTATGTATGTTTTTGGAGTTCCAAGTTAGTATTTGCACTTTATAGCAATTTTTCTTGCTAGACCGGAAACAAATGTTTATCCTATATATATCATGATATCTTCTATTTTAGTTGATTGGAAGGTGTCATATTTGACTCGACTTTCGGATGAAAGAGTAAAAAGGTTCTATTTTCTTAAGCTACGAATCCAGTGGTTTGACCAGTGATTGTTGAAGGAGATAGCAACTTAGTGTATGAAAGAAGTAGTAAACATTATGTATAAACTTTTAAAATATTCAAATTGAATTTTAAGAAGGTGAGTTCACTGCCCTGCTCATCCCTTACTGGGTCCAATGTAGTTGTGATAGATACTTTTGGAGCGTGGCGTGTAAATTGTTGTTGCAAGAGGCGAAATCGGAGGGGATACTTGAGATCCCGAGTAAATGCTGCACTCATGTGACAAACAAAAGAAGTTGCTAATATTCACCCAAATACAACTGTTTCCAAGAATTACACAAAAAGACAAAAGACCATTAAAAAGAACAATAAGTGACAAAGTTGCAGAAATTACTGAGACCCACAACTTTTATCTACCATGAAAGAAATGCCAAAAGTTTCAAATTGCTCTGCATCCCATTTATAGAACATGTAAGTACTTTTCAAATACACAATAATAACATAATCCTAAGTTCTGGGAATCTGTTCTTTTTCTATCTGGATAGTGACATGATTTATGTTATATTCCCTCTTAAGATACTCGATCACTTTGTCCAAAACCTTGTCAGCATCAAACTCAAGCTTAATTTTAACATGGCATGCTAACAAAACTTTCCCAACTGTTATAGCCCATATATGCAATTCATGAATTGCAACTATCTCCTCCATCTCACAAAGCTCCCTTTCAATTCTTGTTGCATCAATCTCTCTTGGAGTACTCTCCATGAGAACCTCGAGAATGTTACGTATCATCTTGATCGTTGTCCCCAGCACAAGTACAGAAAAGATGAGCGTACAAATAAGATCAACGATTTTCCACTCGGGTTTATACCAGATAATAGCTCCACCAATCATGACGCCAACACTTTGTATTGAATCTCCAAGCACATGAAGGTAAGCCCCTTGAACATTTATGTTCCTTTGCTTCTTGCTACGCCCTTGTTTTGATTTAATCAAAGGCTCACTCGGATCTCCAGCATTAGGCTGGTGATGCTCATCATGGGCTGTGTCGTCCTTAAAGACGTGATCATGGTCATGGCCGGTGTGATCATTGCCATCATGATCATGATCATGGTCATGATCGTTGTTATGGTCATGATCATGCGCGTGTCCATGCCCATGCCCATGCCCATGATCATGTCCGAGCAAGATAGCCATGATAACATTAACAACTAAACCGAAAGCCGAAACCAAGAACATTAAGAAACCTTTAACCTCACCAGTATCCTGTACGAGTCTAACAATAGCTTCATAGACCAGAATCCCAGCAAGAAGCCATATCAACTGAATCGACACAAGCGCCCCCAATATCTCTATCCTATAGAATCCATAAGATTGCTTTGGATTCGCCTCCCAACCCGCGGCCCATAGTGAAAACAATGATATAGCAAAAGCTGCAACGTCTGATAATAGATGAGCTGCATCAGTCAATATCGCGAGACTGTTAGCTTTTATCCCACCTACAATTTCGACTATCATAAATACAATGCACAATCCAACAGCTATCAACAATTTCTTGATCGAAGCTGATCGTTCTTGCGCATCTTTAGAACTGGTTGCGGAATCGGTGAAACCACAGGCCGCTCCTGCACAGGCCTTGCTCCCAACGGAACCACTCTCTACTGTTGGGGCATCAGCGTGAACCTCAATTATATGCCCGTAATCTGATTTTGGCTCATCCATCTGTGTACGAGGAATACATCATCATTTATAGAACTCCAGCCGAAAACATGCATTATTAATTTCAAGCCTGCAACTTTTTCTAGAATCCCAGTTCTTTCCAAGACACAAGAAAATCACCCAAGTTATATCTATTCCTTATTCTTAGTCGACCATAACCATTATTTCCAGGAAAAATTAACTTCCCAATAAATCAAACAAACATAAACATCAAAGAGAGCACAATAATTGATCTAAAAACCATGATATTTGTGTTATAGAAACCAATCATAAATAAGCCGAGGAATTACCTTTCTGAGGATCTTGATTCACAGCTATCAATGGGAAAAAAAGATTACCAAATGAATTATGATCGAATGATTGGAGAGGCTGACTGCTGTTAAAAACTGGAAAGGTCCATAAAAAAATGGTTTTGTTTTTAAAAAATAACATTTTTTGAAAACTAAAAAAGAAAAAAAAAGAACATTTACTAAATAATTTTTTTTTTGTATTTCCTATGAGCTGAAAGATCTAAAATTCAGAGAAACGAAAAATGAATATTTTTTAATTTTATTTGTGTTTTTCTTTTTCTTTTTCTTTTAGAATACCTGTTAATCATCTTATTTTAACATTAAAACAGATGTTCCATTGCTGTTAAAAATAATTTTGAAAAGAGCCGTTTCATAAAACATTTGACAGTTCTATATAATTTTTTTTTTTGGAGAGGTATATATAACTTTTTTTTTTAGAATGTATATAAAACTTTTATTCGACATATATATAATTTTCTTAAAAAATCACATATATAATATAATATTCTTCTGGTTACATCTTCAACAATAAAATATAATTACATGTATATCATTCTAGTTACATCTTCAACAATAAAATAATTATAAAATCCACGTATGGGCCGGCTGAGGTCAACCTCAACAATATTTAAAAATGACAGCTATTTATATATATATATATATATATATATATATATATATATTCTTAATTTATCTAATAAAATTATTATAACAACTTATTTTGGTGCAATATAAAAATAATTAAAGGATTTTGTGAACATAATCAGTAACTTAAATAATTTTATTAAAAATGATTATGTTATAAATATGTTCACGCGAATTATCGCGTGTGTTAGTTATAATATATGCATGTTGTCACGATATTATTAGAATCGTTTCTCAATCCTTCTGAATTCGTAAAACGTGTAAAAAAATTCAATTATTAAAATTAAAATTTTGTTGATGTATGTGACTTGATTGACTTCTATTTCTGATTAATTTAAAGATAATAGTAACATTTTGTGATGAAAAACTGTCAAAAAAAAAAAAAAACATTTTGTGATGAAAAATGCAATTTTATTTTTTAAATATATAGAATTGGGCCTGCATTTTTATTTCTGCTGGGTTAAAAATTAAAACTGGGTTTTTAGTCTAATTATGGCAACGGTTAAGAATCTTGATGGCCCAAATAGTATTTTGGTAAGGATTTGAGGTCCGCAAATGGATTTTTATAAATAATAAATAATATTCCACCATTCTTAGATAAAATTTTGATTCACCCAACAGCTGAAATTAAGAAAAAAAATGTTAATTTTTTTTAATTATATATATAATAAAAAATAACAAAAAAATATATCGCTTTTAACATTTTATGGTAATCTATTTTTTTGTCAAATTTTCGGTCGACAATTAATGTTAAAAACATCGGTGTTGAACAGAATAACAATAATAATAATTTTTAGGCATTTCTCAAAAATAATTAACCAATATTTTTGTCTATCCTGACTAAATCTTGTGATATAGTATGAGTAATATTAATTTTGAAAATTAAAAGTAAATATTTTTTATTTCATATTTTATTTATATATTATACACGAATTATGCTGAATTCTTAAAATATAAATGATTTATTAGTTAACATTTAAGTTGTTGGGATAAATAAAAAAAGAAAAAAAATGGAATAACTCTTAATTATTATCTATGAATAATAAACTTTGTTCTTAATATCAAAATTATCCATCACACATTTTAGCGTGGACACAACACACAATTTATATTTTATTTATTAAATTTTACAGCTCGCGGCGGCATCGCCTCTCCATCTGCAGCGATTTGGCGTCCTTCTGGGAAAGAGAGCGGCGGCGGCCGCAGCGCCGCTGGTCCCAGGGATGTGGAGTCTGGTACCACCCGACCTCACTGGACCTCTCTCTCCAGGTGGCTGGCGGCGCTGCATGCACCCGAATGAAATTTTATGTGTAATTTTTCTAAAATTGGATACAAACCAAACCTTAGGCATGGGGCTTATGCCCCGTGTGGATCTCTGGTGAAAGTTTTAGGTACCGTCTCTTTTACCCTTTTGCTATTAAGACCGTGCTATGCAATCTGTATATTCTGTAGCTTGGAATCGAATTTGAATTAATTTTCGTAGGAAGAGATGGATTGAGCTGATTTTCAGAGATTTAGGTTATAATTGGGTGATATATGTTCTTATTTTTTGGGATGTTTTTGTCCCGAACTATTTCTTTCCAATTGGATGACCGAAATCAGGAAGTCATTCTCTTCCAGGCTTTTATGATTTTCTTAAATCTCCGTTTCTAAAAAATGTGTACGACTTTGAAAATATAACCTCTATCTGTAAAACAACGTGGAGCTTGAAAGTTTGTACGAACGTCTACATGAGAAACAGATCACCTGATCTTTTATGAAAGCAAGTTGAAAGTTTTAAGATCTATCATGGGGGTTTTAGCATTCATGACCCTTGAATGGATTCTAATGCTCGAACCTGGATCCCGTTCCAGTGTGTTGTGTTAGTCGGGGCTTAAATCTGTCCCATGGAGTTAATTTCGCCTTTTGTTATCTGCTGTTCTGTTTTGTTTTGTTCTATTTTGTTAGTTTTATGTTTTGTTTTATGATTTGGGTCGAATAATCCAACAATTGCATCATAGATTTTGAATTATGATAATTTGTTGATCACAGTCTATTTAAGAAATTTGAAGTCAGTGAAAGAGTGGGATAATCTTTGTTTCCGTAAATTTTGGAATTTAAATAGCGCAAAATAATTGTCAAGTTTTTATTTTTTTCCCGGAAATGTTTCCATAGCAAGAAATAAAACCAAGTATACAACATACTCTATGGTATGGTTTCCCAAAAATTAATTCTCATTTTTTTCATCTCTCAAGATAATCATTAGTTCTAATTCAACATTTATTATCACTTAAAAATTCCCCAATATTATTTTATTCTAAATCAATACACTAAATTTTAAAGTTTCGTATCTTTTAGAAACTAAACTAATACTATGTAACTATATAAACCTAGCACATTTTTACATGGAATCTACGGTAAAGATTTGCAGCTTTAGAAGTCAGCACATAATATACAACACATTCTCCAAAATCACATTTTCAAAACTTCCTTTGAAACACCGGAAATGAAATCAAATATTGTCAAGGTTTTTAGGAATCCGTGGTTTAATCGATGTTTTGTGTTCTTTAAAGGTTTTGATTGAAGGTATTGAACTACTCGGTGAAATTTCATTCACACTTCTTTTGACGTATTTTCAGATGATTTAAGTGAGAATGATGACAAACAAATTTTGGGACTGATCGATGCTCTTTGGTGGCTGGAATTTAAATTACACTTAAAGAATGAACATTCACCAATTCATTTGTTAGGAAAATTAGTGTTTAAAATATTTAAAATGAGATATTCCTTGCATAGAATATATATGATTAGTTGAGAACGAGGTGCAATTTGATAATTTATTCAGACCATGGGGATTTTATTCAATTATGTACTTTCGGTTACTGTAATCTAGGTGGTCTTGTGCTCCCGAGCTTGTTACTCCCAAATGTTTGGGGCATAACATATTTGAGTTTTGTTGACGTGTTAGAGTTGTTGATTTTTAGATTGGCTTTTTGATGGTTTTCTGACTTGTTCGAGTTAAGCTTATTTTCACATGTTAAAATGAATTTTGTGATTATAAGGATTTCTTTTGTGATGAAATTTGGATTATAATCTAACGATATTTGGTGTGTAACAACAGTTGGAATCAGCTAGTTATTGTTGAGCATTTTGACAAAATTATTTTTCATGACAAATAAAGTAATGTTGTCAACAACACCCAACTGCAAGAATGTTGATCCCATATTATATTCATTTGATATCATGACCCTATAATGACATTAAATATGCTATCAAAAATGAAGATTTTAACCTATATAAATATAGGTGTGCTTGATCGATTGATGGTATAATTTGACATAATAAATTAATCATAGTTCGGAGGAATAATAATTCCACTTAAAATAGCATTGACAAAATCCATGTCGGGTTTTAACTTTTAAGTTGCAATGATCATAAAACATCCAGTCACCTCCTCATCACTTTCAAGACTATTGTTTTTTGATCATGATTCCAAGTCTTCTTAGTCATTCTAGTTGGATATTCGATCTGATGTACATGTTATAGAATTTCACAACACTTTGTCCGAGATATGTAAAAGTGTGTCCATGTTAGCACAATGGATTTCACTAGCAACTTGTTTTAGTTTTCTTTCCAAGATGAGGATGAAAGTTGACAAATTTTAATTCGTTATTGGTGTGATAAAATGGAACAAACATTTCTTACGCTGGTGAATTGAATATTAGTTGATGGAGTCTTCTCGTAAGTCATGAAGTCTTTTCTTTTTGTCAACCCTTATTTGAACCTTCATTGCGTGTATTCAAGGAAATCATGGTGGATATAAGATTCTCTAATTGTTTTCTTCTTATCCAATCCTCATCATACCTATATGATACCTGTGTTCTTGTGGGCTTACAACCGAGTGCTTCAAAAGTTCGTCAGACCCCTCTTCTTGTCGATAAATTGTCACAAGCTCCATTAAAAATCTCTTGCCCTTGCAGTTCCCATATCTTCGTTTGAATTTGGATCGTACAATAATAAATGTAGGTTTTATTCGTTAAATTAGTTTTCATCCATGACAGCTAAAAGTACTCGGGTTGATGGATTCATTTTTGAACTGGAAGCTCATGGAATTATGTTATGACTGTAACAAACATTCAACAAGCTTTGGCTAACAAGGGTCGTGGACTATATCTGAAGATGATGTCCTGGTGGAGTTTGTGAAAGAGCATCGTGGAGAGAATAGGGGTTCAAATTATGGGAACTCTGGGCGTAGTAGACATACAAGGACAAACTTCTTTTTTTCTAATCCTACAAAGATGCATTCTGTACTGAGAAAGAAAGATTTATTGCTCAGATTCATGTAAACACCGAATTTAAAAGACACCTACATATTGGTTTGAGAATTTACCTTTAAGAGACATGCTCCGAACATTAACTGCTCAATTCTTCACCATGACCATAATTTCATCACTTTTAACTTCGTTTGAACCCCAAGATCCAAATTCTTTGTATTTCCTAATCTCCACTATGTTAAAATGTATATTACCAAAAGATCCTTCACAGAACATACATGATATTCAAATATACTTTAGAACTTGTAATTCAAGATCTTGATGTTGGTGGTGTTCATGAAATTCATATCATGTTCTACAGGCCATGGCAATAATGCATTTGAAAGTTAATAGGAAGATGATCTCCAACAAAGATAATTATTAGTGATGGTAATGTCGTACTGAATTAATATTATGCTATCGATGTTTTCGCTTTGCATTTTGTTCTAGATAAAGTAAGAAATATTTTGGAATCACTCTTGTTTGGTCGTAAAGCGTTAATTGCTTTGCTGCATTCTTACTCGGCTAATAAAAGATTCTTTATGCATTACAAATTTGGGATCGCTTCATTCTTACTCACTCACACATTTTTTTAAATCTAAATTGTTGCGTGAATTACGATTCCATATATTCTTACCATATTTCTATATAACGGTTAATTTGTTTTTATTTGTCAGTTTCGTGGATGCAGGTCACTCAACAATGAAGTAAACCCTCTTCCTTTTCATTATCAACCCATGTCACGAATTATGCCGTTTTTCTTTTTTGTGTTTCAGAGCGTAAATAAATTACCATCAAACTATTATAATTGCTCGTATTCCTGTTGTCTAGTAATTCCGGCCTCTTTCCATGGTTTTCTCTCGGTCTTGAATTATTCTTGGATATGCATTCAGAAAAGTATTATATTTGTGGTCGTAAATCAAAGTTGAACTTTGGAATCGGATATTTGAGTGAAAAGAATTATATTTTTATCACATGGTATTTGTTTTCTTTTATAATCCATTAATCATATCTATCAACATTTGAATTTTCACTTGATTTAAAAATTTTTATTTTAGAATCTCAAATGTAGTGACTTCCTTCAATGATTTTTTTGTTTAAAAAGGTATCAAAATAATAAAATGTGATTATATATCGAAAATGTTTTAGGTTCCAAATATTGTTTTTGTGCATCTTATCCTCGCCATGTTGCCTTAGCAGAACCTGTCATTTTTGTTGTTAAGGGAGACTTTTAATATCCGAAAAATCTGGGGGTTTAGCCTTTTAGGAGGATGATTTATGTAATAAGCCATCCTGTTTCTAATGTATTGATTTTATATGGGTATATAATTGTCAAAATATGGTTCATACACGCAGATTCAACGTGTGAGTCACTTTGGTTGAACTTGGGGATTTAGTGCTTTTCTTAAAGCATTAGCTTTAGGGCACAACGGCACCGGCTAGAGATAATATAAATATGAACTATAGGTTGACTTAGCATGAACGTTTGACGGTGGGTTAGTGTTTTCGTTGATGATAAATCTTTTTTCTTGTTGTAATTAATTTTCTGTCCACTTTTATTTTATGTTACTTGGCTGATTTGAGTGAGTAAATCTCGTACAATGCTAATTTTAATTATTAAATGATATCGGTGATAGTTCATTAGACGAAATAAAATTGAGGTCCTTGTAAATGAGGTTGAGAGAATACGACATCACATCCAACTAGTGAATTGTGGGCATCGAATTACTCGGATATTATTAAGTGAATACATTGAGTGTGATTGGTCAAAGATTGTCAAAATCTAAGAAGGGTACCAATTGCGTCAAAAGCTTGAAAGCATTGTAATGTATAGACAACAAAAGTGTTTATGGACTTGCCTGTTATTGGTTTTTAGTCTGCTTTACAGTTCATGCCGACACGTGGATAGACTAGCATTCAAGCGGGGCTAAACTCTAGGTTTTTGCCTATAAATTAGACAAGCCCCATTAGGGTTCTTACACTTTTTTATAGCCTCCATTCTCAACTCAAATTTTGTCCTACAAGAATTCCTTTCCCCCTTTCTAAGTCGACCCAATTGTTTTTTTTATCAAGTATTGAGTATTATGGCTTTCGATGGTTCTGGATGCTCAGGATCTACATCTGGAACAACCGGACGTGGGGCAAAGAAAACACGATGGACTTCAGCAGAAGATGAGATTCTGATGGAGTACGTAAGCAAGCACGGTGAGAGAAATCGGGCTTCTATTCAAAAGATATCTGGACTAGATAAATCAGGGAAGAGCTGTAGAAACAGAGGGGCCAATAATTTGAGGCCTCATCTGAAGAAAGGTGCATTTTCTGCTGAGGAAGAAGAAATTATTATTGAGCTTCATGGGAAACATGGTAACAAATGGGCTCACATCGCTGCTCAGGTTATTAATTTGGCTCGGATGATTTTTTTTTTTTTGGTGGTTAATTTTTTCTCCAGTATGCAGTAAAGGGTTGAAAATTATAATTTACTAATTTCTTCTCATTAATATAGCTTCCTGGTAGAACAGACAAGGAGGTCAAGAATTACTGGAATATCAGATTGAAGAAAAGCCAACGTGTGGGTTTGGAGATTCACCCTCAGCAAATGAGTCAAACAAATCAGCTCCTCGGTTCTTCACCATCAAATGAATTACTTTCTTCACCCACTTTGGTTACATTGCCTTCTGTCAAACAGATCTCACCGAATTCATTTTTGCCAGTGTTACCTGTTCAAGAAAATTATCTCAATTTTGGCTTCGATCCCCACCCAAACATGGTAGTTTTAGGCCTTCCAGCCATGCGAGCACCAAAAATGGTCACATCAACTCTTGAACCTTTTTCAAGTGATCATGTGATTGCCACCCCAAATAATGCTGCTGGGGATTTTGAGGTGATGGAATCAGAATTCATGCATGGTAATACATCGATTTACTGATATTTAATCTTTATTTATTACCATGTAAATTGTTGATGGGCAATCTAGGAAGAGGATTTTGGTACAATTCAAATTGTTGATATTTACTTGGAAATTTAGTTTCTAGTTTCACAATTAATGACAAAACCACCTTTGAAATTTTTTGCAAGAACTAAACTACAGTTTTTTAACCATTTCGAATCTTCGATATATTCGTTCGATTTCTTTTGCTAAGCATATTTTTTCTGTTGCTCCATTACGCATGCATAAGTAGTTCTTGTTTGATGGTAAGTATCAACTCTTTGGGGTCTTGCTGTTAAATGTTAATGGGATCGAACATTTATGGCCGACTTAGCGTCACTTGATTCATGAATGAAATTTAGTCAGTCTTGTTTGCAATAGATATTCACTTTTTCCCCCATAATTTACTTTAATACATTGGTTTACTTGTTCCCTTAGGCACAGGAGCCAAGGCATCGGGGTCAGGCATCAATTTTATGGACGAAGAACTGTCCAGGCTTCTAGACAACTTCCCGTTAGTTGTGCCCCTCCCTGAATGGGATGATTTACATCCCCGCCCGTGTGCCGATTCGTCGTGCAAATATTGAATTGAAGTTGAAAGCGTACACAAAGTGTTGCTGATATGCGAAGCTGAAGATTGGCAAATATTTTGTTTTTTGGAATGTCATTCGAATTTCTAATAAGGGGGATTTTCTCGTCTAGTCTGAAATTTTTTTAGCTTAAGTGGGTGTTGTCGCTAATGTATAATGTCTAGGAATTAGATATTATTACTTGCCAAATTTTATTCCAAGAAAATTAAATTGTTCTCAATTTGAGAAATAATTTGTGTGTGTCCATGAAAAAAAAAGAAGGAAAGACATGCCTTACAATACGAGAGTAGCGTACAAGGATATAATTCGGATAATCGACTTAATATCTTGAAGGTGAATTTTTTTTAAAAAAGAGTAATTTTGATTTTAAGGAAAATAAAATTGAATGCACGAATCCTAAATGCAAAAGAATCGAATCCTAACTCTCAAGGCCTATTTCTCCTTTGGTGGATTTGAGGTTTAATGTCCGATTTAAGAGACAGTTTTACGAATTTTTATCTGTGAGACAGATTAATCTTACCGGTATTCACAATAAAAAGTAATATTATTAGCATAAAAAGTAATATTTTTTCATGGATTACCCAAATAAGAGATATGTCTCACCAAATATGACCCGTGAGACTGTCTCACACAAGTTTCATGATTACTATAGTTTTTTCAAATATATATTTAATATTGCTTTTTGGATTGAGAAACTAATTCAAAATCACTAGTACCAAATTCATGATTCTATATTCATTTAATTTATTTGGCTAAATTTAATTTTGGAGATTTTAAATTTACCGCTATCAAACGTAGACAATTATGTTCTTAATTTTGATGGATTTCAACTTATTAATATATTAGAAAACAATCTAAAATATATAATATATAATTACAAATACATGGAAATTTACACAATATGAGTTGAATAAATCCATTTATACGTGAAATCCCAATATTAATTATATAATAATTTGTTAATACAATAATAGCAATATATGGGTAATATCATATCTTATTTTGTCAATTCTATCGGAAAAATTACTTAATTAATTCTTGTCAGCGCCGTCACACTGATTTGTGAAACCCTAATCATTTTCGGGATTTTTCTTCCTATAAATATGTGTCATTCTGTGGTTAGAAATTCACATCAACCATAATTTATATTTAATTGCAACAGAGAGAGCGAGCGAAGCAGCGCTTCCCGCGGCCATTTTGGCTTTCCGGCAGCAAAGATACGTTGTTCTCCTGGGATTAGTGGCCACAGTGCCGCTGACGTCGTGGTGGATGTGGAGGGCCCTCTCTCTGCTTTGCTCGTCACTCCACTCCATTCCACACACCAGGAGGCTGACAGCATATTCAGCAGCACAAATAAAATAAATTTTATGTGTAATTTTTCTAAAAAAAAATACTTTTGTTTTTCCAGTTTTTAGTTAACCAAACAAATCCAGCATTGGTTACACTATAAACTATCGGAAGGCTCGTGTGTTCTCACAATCATACATAGTCTTCACTGATCTTTGGTCGTTGGAAAACATTAGCCCAATTTTTTTGTCTGTTCATCAAATTTTCCATTTGAAACTATTAGGACATGGCACAAGATGGATCTGGAAACTTTGCTACAAATGACATGAGCTCAAAGAAAGGGTGGACAGAGGCTGAAGATAAGATCTTGGGAGACCATTTGCAGGAGCATGGTGAAGTGAATTGGTGTTTAGTACCCAAAAGTACTAGGTTAAAGAGATCTGAAACTCTTGGATCACCAAATGATCCTTGACGCATTTTAGCGACGAAATGAGTGGCCCGGACTCGTCGCTGATGGCCTTTAAATCTAATGCATCATCTTCCTCAAATGCATTGCCATGCTTTAAGAAAATATACAAGTAGTTCGATCCAAGGGCCTTGATATATATGATAAAAACAATTTGCTGAAGTTAATACCAGCAAAGAATCGTCTATATATAACGGATTGATTTCCAGTTACATTTTGTAATATACTCGGTAGCACTATTGTGTAATGATTTTAGTGAAAAATATTGTTTTTTTCAGCTACTTATATGTTGTTGATTGTTGATGGCATCCTTACGACTCGTTTATTATTAGATGATTAACCAAAATATAAGTGTGGTCTATAATATGGCCCAAAATATTTAGAAAATAGACTAGACACTGACTTGACAAGATCTCTTTTAACTCCCACTTGCTCCAAACCTAGAAATCGCCCACTTTCATGTGTTTGTTGTTGCCGTCCTCTCCACCATCCACACTCAGTTGCCACCGCCGTGGTCCGCCCCACCCCACCGTCAGTCGCCTTCATCGATTACTGTTATTTTTGTTTATTTTTCTGTCTACTTTTCCTTTATTTGGCTATATATTTAATTATGTGTATTAGATATATGACTTTGCGCGCGTATGTAGCCGCTGCCGCGAACCTCGACACCATCCGCCATAGCTCGTCCTTTCTCTAGGTAAATTTCTATACTTTTTTTTTTTTTATTCAATTTGTATTTTTAGATTAGAGTATCAGTCTAATTCAACTTTTATATTTACTAATCTTCATTTTTTTTATCCTTTAGTTCATCGCAAAATATTTCCATTTGTAAACGAATATCTCGTCTTCCACACGTTATCTATCATTAATTATCATATCTCACGAACCAGATCGATTCTTTATAAGATGAATGAGTTTCACATATGAGTGTGTAGAAACTTGTGCATAATTTAGTGCATGAGATAACGTCCTGTGCTATATAAGAATATATATTTTCATTATATCCAACACTTCTATGTTTTTTTTTAACATTTTATGATTTGCTTATATCCTGGTTTTATTTTCTCTAACCAATTTGTGCATGATTTAATGCGTGTGATCAAACGTCTTGAGCAATATGAAAAAATATTTATATATTCTTTTTATTTATTATATATCGAATACATAGTTGTCTTTTCGACATTTATGATTTGCTTTAAACAAAAATCTCAACAAGAAAAAAATGAATTAAAGTTGACGAATAAATAAAAGGAAAGTGAAATTAAATACAATTACGAGCATGAAAAAACTTGTGTGAGACAGTCTCACGGGTCGTATTTTGTGAGACAAATTTCTTATTTGGATCATCCATGAAAAAATATTACTTTTTATGCTAAGAGTATTACTTTTTTATTGTGAATATCGGTATGGTTGACCCGTCTCACAGATAAAATTCGTGAGATCATCTCACAAGAGACCTACTCCACGATCGTGATCAATTGTAAAAAGCATATATATATGGATCGCGATTGTCAAATTTTTTGAAAAATATATTAAATTTGCTATTAATAAATATGTTTTAGTTTTTATAGAATGAAGATTTAGATTAATAATTCATTATTATTTTATTATTATGTGATTACTTAAGTTTTTTTTAAATATATATATATATATATATATATATATATATATATATATATATATATATATATATATATATACGTTTGGATTGATAAATTAATTCAAAATCACTAATACCAAATTCATGATTCTAAATTCATATAAATATATATATATATATATATATATATATATATATATATATATATATATATTTAATATTCATGATTCTAAATTCATTTAATTTATTTGACTAAATTTAATTTTGGTGATTTTGAATTGACACCTATCATACGTAGACAATTATATTATTAGCTTTCGATCAACTTATTCCATTAGAAAACAATCTAAAACATATAATATATAATTACAAATACATGGAAATTTACATTGTGAGAGTTGAGTAAATGGATTTAGAGCAGATTTTTTGTGAGACGGTTTCACAAGTCTTTATCTATGAGACGGAGTTAACCCTACCGATATCCACAATAAAAAGTAATACTCTTAGCATAAAAAATAATATGTTTTCATGGATGACTCAAATAAGATATCTGTCTCACAAAATATGATTCGTACGACCGACTCACACAAATTTTTGACATGCATTTATATGTGAAATCCCAATAATAATTATATAATAATTTGTTAATACAATATTAGCAATATATGGGTAATATCATATCTTATTTTGTTAATTCTAAAAATCACCTAATTAATTCTTGTCAGCGTCGCCACAGATATGTGTGAAACCCTAATTATTTCGAGATTTTTCTTCCTATAAACACGTATCATTCTGCAGTTAGAAGTTCACATTAACAATAATTTTTCTTCAATCGCAAAACGGCGCTTCTGGCCGTCATTCCGTAAGTGAAGATACGCCGTTCTCCGGGGAATGGTGGTCACAGTGCCTCCGCCGCTGCCGTGGCGGATGTGGAGGAGGGTCTCACTCCAGGAGGCTGGCAGCATAATCTGCAGCACAAAAAAATTATTTTTGTGTGTAATTTTTCTAAAAAAAAAAAAGATTTTGTTTTTTCAGTTTTTAGGTAACCGAACAAACCCGGCATGCGACTCCATGCTAAAGTCCATTGGGTATAACCCCCCTTTCCCTTTTTCTTATCACTTCTACCTGTTCCTTGGTTTTGATTGATTTTAGATTGAGATTGTACGTATTAAGTATTTGTTGATGTTCTTACGTTTTAGGATGTTTTTGGCATGTTCATTTTCTATTCGCATTGGATTTACTGAAATCGAAAGTACTATCCAGCGTTAAATTATACACGATGATATCGTCTTTTGTTATTGATTTTTATCAGTTCATATACATACTTAATTACTAATTATCAGTGTCTCTTTTTCATTGAAACAGCTTCCAGGATGAAGAGACAGAAACGTGCTGGTCTAGCTATTTCCGCTCCAGAAGTACGCCAACCACCACAATCATTTTCATCTCTTTTGGCTTCGGTTCAGCCGGCCACATCCAAATCTCTCATCTTTCTTCAAGAATGTCCGACTTCCGACTGTAAACGATCCTTCACCAAACCTACTGGATAATTCCTTCTCTAACAACCAGCTGCTGACCCTTTTTCGGGACAAATTAAAGCTTGGCCTTGTCGCTGGTTTCTCCCCACAGATCACTTTCTTTGTTATCCTGTCGTCCAGCCACTGCTCCTCTTTCTAGCCAGAGCTTATCAAGTGCATCCCCAATGCCTTTAGTTGTGGACAATTCCCCGTCCGGTGGCTTCGGGGTTCCTTCATTTCATCAGCCGTCCAATTCCTCACCACCACAATCATTTTCATCTCTTCTGGCTTCAGTTCAGCCCCCTCAGTTAATCTCTTTTGGCTTGAGTTCACACCACCATCATATTCTAATTACAAATCACATATGATCCTTCACAAAACTTGCTCGAACCTGCTGACGCAGACAGAAAGGGTTACCAGGCTTGTGGCTGATGGCCTCCTATGCATTGTCTTTTTCACCCCCTTTGGGCCAAATGTCTTTTGTCATTCAGGCTTCCTCAAATGCATTGCCTTGCCTTGAGGAAATATATATGTAGTTCAATCCAACTACCTGAGGCACCACCTACATACAGCAACTCGAGTGCCTTTTCCCTATATACAACAACTTCCGTTGCTTTTGGATTGATGTATTTCAAATATATTCAAATGTATTTTTTAGATTTAGAGGAGCAATATTATAATTTTCAAATTCACCTCTTCCATTTTCATATATGTTGTTTCACGTTATGATCAATTTCAAGTTCACTCGATAATTGAGGTATTTGAGATTAATTATAATTTGCATAACTAATGTATTAATAATAATATATGAATTTAACATTTTGTTTCATTGTTAACAATAAAAATATAATCAAAATCTATAATTTCAATTCCAACCTCAGTGTTGTTCATTCGTTCAAATCACCAAAGATCATTTTTTTTATATCATAAATATATGTTTTCTATTTTTTTTCTCATGAGAAATCAAGTGGAATATTCGATATATAACATGCAAAAATTCATGTTCATGCGTGTGTTTTGTGTAGATGTAGACAATAATTTTCACATAAATATGTATTTTTTAATGCATGAAAGATATATAAAGAACATTAGAAGATTAATATAGCTACTTGTAAATTTTCCTTAAAATTCCTGGACGAATTTAATAATCTAATTTAAATATAAAGAACCAGGCCGAAAACTTCTTACACACGAAAAATCACAAAATTCTTGATCACAAAATTTTTGTGAGACGATCTAATAAGTCAATTTGGAAACAAGTCTCCTATTTAGGTCACCAATGAAAAAATATTATTTTTATGTCAAAAATATTAATTAGTATTGTAAATATGAACATGATTGACTCATTTCACGAATAAAAAACTGTTAAACTGTCTCATAAAATTCCTACTAATTCTTGTTACAACCTCAATGCAAACTCAATTCATAACTATAGAATTCAAAAAGACAAGAAAAAATTGCAGGTTTCGACCATATATTATATATTAACCGAGCAATTCCCCTGTAATGGTTAGGGTTTCGAGGGCTTTTTCTCTCATTAATAAAAAAAAAATATAAAAATATGATGTTTATTCACTAGTAAGTGTTGTAATAAATTAATAAATCTTGGGTTTAATATATACTATATCTTATCTATTTTCTTAATCTTTTCCAAGAAAGAGAGAATCAATCATATTACCCAAATCATAAATCTTGTCATACTGGGATTTGCTTGCCCCTAGTATGTACGCGCCATCTCAAATCCCCACCATTTATGGTAACAGCCTTAGAGAAAACGCGTAGAAACCAATATCGTTCTGCTCCGAATCAAAGACAAAACGTAATGCCCTCAAGAGATCGTGAAAGATGTCTGATAGAAGAAAAAGTCGATTCTAAGAAATGCATCAAAAGATCTTAACTTCTTGAATTGTACCCAGATGTACTGGTAAAAAACAGGCGCATGCCTGCTTCACCACATTTGCAACTATGTCCACTAGCACGGACATTAGTGATATCGATACTGAAGTCGTCCATTACTCATTATCAACCATAACATCAATCAGTTGGCTGAGTTAGTTTTTCTATTCCAAAGATGGGCACATTCTTGTATGTATATAAACGAGATGTACAACACATTGTAAACTTGAACAATAATATGCACTTTCAATGTATTCAATAAAAACAAATCTTCATTACTTCTTTTCCTCATTATTTATTTGAATTCGTAAATGTGCTCTTCGTTTGTGCAAACAGGATTCAAGTCTTCCCATTCCGGTAAGGGCACATCTAGCGGCATGTTTGACGGGTAATTGTTGAGCAGGTTGGATAGCTCGGCTTCAAAAGACTCGACACCATGCTCTGATTCCTCATGTTCTGCATCAGAGTGTACAAATTAATCACCGAATAGAAATATTGTAGGAAAACATTACCATGTCACAAAAGTGTCCTACGAATCAAATAAGAACGAAAGTCATAATTAGTGGTGAACAAACAAAACAATTAACTCAGTTCACAAAGGTGCTTACCTTACATACAACACAGTGTGGGATGAAAATTTTCATTAATGGCATTAAACCTAGGTTTCCATTACCGTCATCAACTTCCGGCAATGAAACACGATGACTGCCTAATTAGTGTAACAAGACACTGTTAAAATATGGCGTCAGCATGACACAGCAACGAATTCCACATTTGCTGAGTGTGCATTCCAAAAATGTATTTATTGTCTTTGGCATTAAAAAACCAGAGAAACGAAAATGAAATTTCAAAAAAAAATAACACAGCAATGCATTCCATTTCCAAAAATGAATTGGTTGTGTATTAGTTAACAAAAACCAAAGAAACATATTTCATGTGAGTATATTCATGCAGAGTTTGCTTTACAAAAACCGATGAAACTGAAAGGAACAGATTTCTAGTCATATAATTGCAAAATCTATGATAATAAAAAAAGGTAGATTTCTTATTGTTCTCTGTGTAGCTAAAAATAATAAATCAGCTAAATAAAGTTATTACCAGACATAGACGCTGATTCCATCACCATGTAATCCTCACCTTTATTTGGCGCTGGACAAGACGATGAAATTGATCTGTTTGAACCAACCAGCGACAAGGCCACACCACCCTTGTTGTCGCGAAAAAGGGTCAGCTGGTTGTTAAAAAAGGAATTATTCAGTATGCTTGGTGATGGATCATTTAGGGTTGGAGATCCAACCGGATTGAAGAAAGACGAGGTGTATGGATGAGTGGGCTGAGGTGAAGCCAAAAAAGACGAAAATGACTGAGGCGGTGAGGAATTGGACGTCTGATGTTCTTGGCATACCTCAGATGGGAAAATTGCTAAACCTGCACGCTTTTGTCTCTTCAACCTGGTATTCCAATAATTCTTAATCTCACTATCGGTCCTACCTGGAAGCTATTTACATGGAAAAACTTCAGGGGCTTAATAATTGAACACCTTATACATTATAATATGAAAAAAACAATGAAACATGACATTAACAAAGCAAAACTAATAACCTCAGCGGCAATGCGTGCCCATTTGTTGCCAAGCAATCGGTGAAGCTCGGCAATTTGTCTTTCTTCATGGACAGAAAATGCTTCTTTCTTGAGATTGGGCCTCAAAAAGTTAACCCATCTACTTCTACAACTCTTTCCAGATCTCGTTAACCCTGTATTTTCCGGTACTAGACCCCAATTCCCTTCACCGTGCTCCTGCAAATAGTCCTCCAAAATCTTATCTTCAGCCTTCGTCCACCCTTTCTTTGAGTCACGCTGGCTCGTGTCATTTGTACCAAAACTGCCAGATCCATCTTGTGCCATGTCCTATTAGTTTCAAATGGAAAAATTGATGAACAAACAAAAAAAGTGGGCTAATATTGAGTAAACAAAAATGTTGCGATGACCAAAGTTCAGCGCTGTATGAGTGTGAAATCTACAACGGTGGGCATCCGATATTTATAGGCGAAAAAGCTTTGTCGACATGCGCTGTAAAGCAAGCTTTCTAACACAGTCAGTACGACATAAATATATTTGTCACTACTTTATTATAGTGTTTTCCTACTTTAATCAGTAGATTTTAGCAATCTTATACACAATACTAAATAACATACGGGTAATTTGGTATTAGAAATTCAATAGTTGGATATGAGATGGTAATTTTTCTCACCTTCACACAATGAAATTCAATTTACTTTTAATTTATCACTCACTTCATAAATTGTTAATTTCATCCTACATTTATTTTCGTATTTTTTAGTTTTACAAGAATATTCTTTTGTTTTTATTTCAAAAAAATTATCACCATAATACCTCATTCATTTTTCTCCACTTCGATTTTTTTAGTTTCACACGTATTTATACTAGCAAATTTATTTAATACACATTCAATATAGAAAGAAGTCAACAAAAGAAAGTCTAGAATTATACTCCTAAAATGAACTACTACATGCGTCCCATTTTAGGTGACATTGCATGTTTAGAACTAATTACAGAACTTCATGGTTTGAAATAAGTTGAAATAAGTATTAACTAAAATACATGTTCTCCTCAGAACAACACTTAGATATATATTAAAAGAAGAGAATTTAAATAGAAAATAAATAAAAAAACAAACTTAACCAAGGAAAATTGCATTGATCGATATTTTTTTATTCGCTGAACCATCAACATTAAAGGCAACAATATCTCACCAATCACTTGGTCCTAATTTATAACAGGCAATGAACTTTATATTCGAGTTTCCTATGATTAAGCAGATAGAGCAGATATTACTACGCGGGCATTCAAAACAAACTTTCTAGCTCCAAAACCCTGTATTTTTCTTTAACTAACAAAAATTTCATTTACATTGATGTTAATATTTAAATAGGAAGGCAACTCTCAACGACAAATACATCGTGAGATAGATTATTTGACCCATCCAAAAATTTCATCGATCCAAAATTTTCTTCCGACATTAGAAAAGACGCGTTACTTTCAATATATTGAGTACATGAAACCGGAATGATTAATATCTCAAATGAAATATTTATCTTAAATTATAAAAGTCATTAAAAGCATGATATTTTTAAAAATTAAACGAAAATAAAAGAGGAATACAATTAACCAAATGAAGAATAAATTAATAAATCCCCAACTTTATGTATATTTAACCTCCAAGAAGTACTAAAAATATCAACCTTGTGGCAATTTTATTTCACTAAAAAAGTTCTTGTCGGTTTTAATCTTCCAAGTGACCCAAAACTGGATCTGGTTCTCATTACTGCGTCTGCAAAATGCATATAATTCTCATTTAAGATTAACACAATCAAATACCAATGACTCATTACCGAGTCTTCTTCCTAAAGCCATAATCTTCTTAGATAATTATGTCATCCAATCCAAATGCTACTTAAATGGACCTGATGTAGTATTTTTTTCATCTTCACAAAGTTAATATTCGAAATTTACTTTTACATGTGTTGTTTTGGTTGACAAGAACCAAAAAACGAAACAAACAATACTTCATGTCAGCATAATACAGCAGAATTTTAACCATGAGGAGTTTGCCTTCCTAAAATGTGTTCGTTGTTTTTTGTTAACAAAAAACCCAAAGAAACTGAAACATGGTTGTCAAAAAAGTGCGTAAGCGCTCGCTTTAAGCGCAATGCCTGCACTTCAAAGCACATGAGTTCCATGAAGCGTGCGCTTTTTGCGCTTCTGTGCACTTTCAGATTTTTTTTAAAAAAATTCTTATAGAGGTGAAATTGCCTTTTAAAGTGCAATTTGTCTTCTCTTTACCATAAAAAGAGCACAACATCGCATTGCCTTCCCCTCATCGCCTCTGCCCTTGTGTCACCTCGTCTTTTGCCCACACATTTTAATATTCGATATTCAATTTCAAGAGATGAAGATTATGATATTTTCAATATTTGATATCTTATGTTCATATTTTTTAAAATAAAGTTGAATTTTTTTTTTATTTTTTTTAGAATATTTAGTTATTGCATTTTATTTCCGTAAAGCGTGCACTTCACTTTGCGCTTAAAGCCCGAGGACACTTGAGAGCTTTAATGCATCTAGGTCTTTTGACAAAAATATGGACTGAAAGGAACGAATATCCAGTCATAGAACCCCAAAATCTATGAGCATGAAAACAAAAAATGGTAGATTTCTTATTGTTCTGTGTAATTCAAATTAATAAATCACTAAATAATGTTATTACCAGACATACACTCTGATTCCACCATGTAATCCTCAGCATCTTTATTTGGTGCAGCCATCAAAAAGTCTCTACAAAAAGGCACTAGAGTTGTTGAAGTTACTTCCAGTGGTTGGTGTGAAGGATGCTCTGAAGCCACAATATTAGCAACTCCAAAACTGGGAAAATTGTCCAAAGCTAAAACAGTTGGCAATGCATTTGATAAACTCTAGCTGAAAAACAATTATGGAAAACATTGTATAGTATTAGTACATAAAGCTCATTGGACAATAAAATTTTTAATTCAAACATGATTGGTGTCAAGAAATTGTGCAAATTGCAACTTAATAAACTCGATAACAAAAATTTAAAAAAATAAAATTTCTCTTCAAAATGATGAAATTTTCTAAAAATTAGTACATATTTTCCTTTAGTTTCTAAAAGTATTCAGAGAGAATTATCAAGGAAGGTGTTAAAGAATGAGAATGTTTATGCAGAAAAGAATACTAGGAGATATTTGTCTAATAATTGAGACCAAAGTCCTTTTAGGAGGAGAGGTTAAAAAATCATTACTTGTTTGGTATGTGACTAGATTAGGAAAAAACCACATGTACGAAAAACTAAAGGCAAAATGGTTAGAAGTTGTCATAAATATACAAGATAGACTTGTGCCAAAAGATGCAGATCTTTGGAAGTATTTCCAAAAACACAGAAGATAAATGATTTCAATAAGAATGGGCTTGGTAAAGAGTTTCTAGATGACCTCTTATTGACGGTTCCACACATGCATTTATGAAATGTTCTGTTTATGAAAACTATTCTATCATGAACGTCATTGTAATATTTTTGGAAATCTGACTAAAAAAGACCTCGTTTACCAATTTAAAAGAAAATTGAATGAGAACATATCCTCGACTCAAATAGAGTGCAAAAGATGTTTCTGAACGTAAACTAGAGAAAATTGTAAGCCAAAATCACTTCATTGTATATATGCATGTGCATCATTTGAATTTCTGTTATTTTTCATTATTGTATTCACAATTGGATCCTATGTTTTTGTCACAATGACATCTTTTTACCCCTGTAAAATATATTGAATTTGTTTTTATTTTTGCATGCCAAAACAAAAATAAAAACATGGTAAGATCCCAAATGCAAGCATTGAAAAATATTTGTAAATTTAGTAGGTCTAATTCTGGGAAAAAATGTTTATGAAACAAGTAGCGTTGGAAGAGTGTAGGCTGAGAGAAAAATGCACTTGGTTGCGGACAAGGTAATCTTGGGTTATAAGATTTGTTTAATACTGAGCCATCTTGAAAGTACTCGGGTTTTAAGCATTATTCCTACAACTTTAGCAGAAGGAAATATTATAGGTGTCACTTATGGAAAATAATTGAGAATTTAATCTATGAATGACCGAAACACCAAAATGATTAAAATTTTTGATATGTTTAATGCAATGGCAGGTGATATCAGTACTTTATAAAAAAATTTTAAACAGTTTCTAGGACAACTTAATATTTGTAATAAACATGTTGGCTATTTGAATATCAATGATCATTATGATAATTTGTTAACATTTTTTGATAAAGTAGTGGAACATAATTTCATTTCAGAAAACTCATGATCGAGCAGCTACCGACAAAATTAATTGATTCTTTGCAAGCTTTTGTTCATAAACCCAATCAGATCATAACAAATATTAATTGATCTCAATCTACCAGTAAAAAAATTGAAGTTGTATAATTGATTCAGCAATGAAGTCGTGAGTTCGATTTGATTTTGTTTCGGTTTATCATCAATAAATTTCAGATGATATATGTTTCATCGTATATTCTTTATTCATAATATACTCAAAAAAAGATTGAAAAATAAATATGCCTAGATTCTGAACTGTTGGATTTCCTATCTTTTTATCGATTTGACTCGTCTGTCTATCTTTCTGCATCTAATAAGACATTTTCCGAATGTTTATCTATATTCCAACTCTATAAGAGAAATAGTTCCACCCAAAACATTTACTAACAGTTGAGAATATAGAATCAAGACTCTAATTAGGAAAATCTTAAGGATATATATACTTAAATTGGTAAGAAGCTTTGGATTGATTAGCACATGTTATTTTAATGCATTATAATTATATTCATTTTGACATAACTTTGAAATTTTCATTTATTTCGAAAACTTCGAGGGCGTTCTACCGCTTGCATGCCAAGCTCCGGGTGCCTTTTGCGCCTTAATATGCCTTACACCCGTGACAACTATGATGAAAATAATCATAAACCTCGTTACCTCACTATAATTGTTAACTTTTCAAGACTCGGGAATGAATAATACATCCTAATATCCATAAAAACATAATAGTACATGGAAGTAAAACTCAATTAATCCATTGGAAATGATGTCAAACTTAACCACTATAACTCACCACGATGGTCAGGCAGATACCACTGTTCGTATTCTTTGTGATAGACTCATAGACCCACAAGGCCCGCATAAACCTGATGACTATTTTTGAACATAGGACAGAACATGCAATTGAACTCAAGGTTTTTCTTCATGATTCCTATAAAAAGAAAATATCCTTTCGATTTCTAGCTGAAAATTTCATTTCATTGCACTGTAAACAGCATATGTTTTTCGTTTTCACAAAAAATCGAAATGCCATATTTCAACACATTTTAGAAAATCCTAGGAATCTGAAAAGAACTACTGATTAATTTTAGTCATCCAGTTTCAATGGAAAAGGCCGAGCCAGAACATCGTAAAACTCAAGCACGTCAACCATTTAAAAACCAAATCTCTAAATATCGCTCCGGCCTGGCTCCACATAATCTAAATAAGAATTCATTTTTAAACTATGGAATATGCATAACACACGAAATAGCAGTTATAATGTCAAGGAAAAGGGAAATACCTCAATTTGCATTGAATTCTACGGATTATCACTTCCAACATTCGATCAAGTGCACAGTTATTCCAACGTGGACATGCAGAGCAGGGCGGACCCATCAATTTGGCTGAATGGCCAAAAGTTATTTTTATAGAAAAATTACACATAAATTTAATGTATTTGCTTCGCACACTCTGCTGCCAGCATCCTGGAGAGAAGATACAACTGGAGCGCAATTTGCCTCCACATTCGCTTCCGCTTCCGCGTCCGCGGCATCGTTGCATAGGTCACCGTTGGGACGACTTATCTTCGCTAACAAAGCGGTGGCGCCGCCCTGTTTGCTCTGCCCTATAGTTCCACTGAACATAAATATCGAAGCGAAAATCGAGCCGCTAGATCGACAGCCAAATGCAAAAGGGTTTCGAGGGTTTCATATCTGCGACTGTCATAGAATCAAATTCATAGTCGGCAACGTAACGAAGGTTTTTTTTTAAAAAAATTCAGTGTATTGCCTTTGCACGATATTGGGCCGTCGGCCTTCCCATTATTTCAGAATGGACTAAAACCAGCCCAATAAGGAATATTTCTACTATTTTATATTTATCCAACATATTTTTACCAATTACTACCAATTGTTCGTGCCAATTTTTAAACACTAGAATCACGACTGTATATATTAATATTATATATTACATATAAATAAAAAAATTATTTTTCAAATAATTAGTTTAGTTATAAATTTTTTTTAAATAAAGATTTTGCTCAAGTATTTGATTTGAAAACTTATTTATCTTGTCTATAATACATATAATTGAGAAACATATGAAAAAAATTGATAAGATATGCTTATAATATCTAATATACATGAACCAAATTAGTCGTACCAAATTTAATATAAGTGAAAATTTGGAAAAACAAAATGGTGTCTCATGTCATACAAAAAATAAGTACTTTAATAGGTCTAAGTATCATAAAATATTGAAAATTTATAATTTTAGATATATAAGTTCGTCAATTTTTTTGTTTTAGTCTTATAACTCATGAAAGCTTGGTTTTTTATCCAACAACTTGATTTTTTTGTTTTAATTTTTTTTTCCGAAACCGCTAAATTCACTGAATATTGTTTATGTGGTAGTGAAGTTATCCTTGTAGCTTATGTGACAAAAATAAAACTTATATTGCATACATTAAAATTTACATATAAAAAAATAAAACGACACTTTTCCATAGAATTTTAAGTGTTGAGGGTCGTTTTGTTTTGTTTTTTTTCTTCAGATCAGATGAATTTTATTGTGAGTTATTACTTTATTCTTGTCACATATGACACCTAGATCAAATAATCGATGTTAAATGAATATATTTGATGGATTTAGCGGTTTCAGATTAAACAAATTGACCAAAAAAAATTAAAAAAAATCTAAGTTATTGTATGAAAACTAAATTTTGATAAGTTAGATGACTAAAATTTAAAACATGACAACAGACAAGAGGAACATTATATTTTTTCCTAGCTAATATAGTAAGTATAGAATAGTAATGTTGTTTATGAGCTCAACTAATATACTCTCGTAGCCTCAAAATGAAATTTTACTATCATTATCTTATTATATTCTGCGTTTAATATTTTAATTAATAGAAAATTTAGAATCATTCTCCCACCAACATATTTTATTTCACAATTAAATTGAATTTCGAAAAATTAAGTAATACGTAAAACTATAGTAGTTAATACACATGCAATTGTGTATTGGTATCTTTAGCAAGTACTTCTCGGTTCTAACATATACATTATATATATATACTCATTATTAATTAAACTAACCTTTTTCCTACATCAAACTACTTTCTCCCACAAATCTAGCTCGAAAATGGTTGTATAAGTTTCGAAAATCGGTTTTTTCAAAAGAAAAAAAATTACATAACACATGCCTCACTTTTCTCATCGCAGCATTAGTATTGCTATATATAAATATTAATTAAGTTTATAATGAAAACTATTATGAAATAAATCATTATAATTAAAACAAATTAAATTGTTCCATATCCACCACTCCGTGTCACACTACCTTTAAACACGTAAATGTAGTCCCCATTTTCAACGCCATGCCAGCGAAGGCTACAATCTTCACGCATGATTCTCTGTTTGTGTATAAATATATACTCGTCGACCGGAAGTATTCTCCTCTCCAACAACATGTGCCTCACCTCCTCGACCCGGCTCGCATCGCTCGTCTCAACGGGTATTTTGGCCGCATTCAACAAGCAAGACGATGTTTGAATGATGACCCCCAGGATATTTGCTGGTGGCTCGACCATGATTCGAGTCATCGTTTTTAAAAACACGATGATTTCTGAGCATTCTTGAATCCCATATTCGCTTAGATTTCGGAAATCGTCGTCCATCTCTGATCCACAAAAGAACAGCGTCATCCTCTTTATAGGGGTGCCATCAACTATATGGATCTTTTCCTTTAAGCTCTTTATGGTGTCATATTTGTCGACTGACACTTCGAGTTTTCGGGTGGAGAATTTCACGGTGACTTTGATTTGGTTATTGTTGGGCTCTAGGGCAGGCGGGATGTGTTTGATGAAAAGGGCAATTTTTGTACCTTCGGATATGAGTGGATAATCGGATAAATCGAGGCCGTCGATCAGTTCCCAGTCGCAAACTGATAGGATTTGTGAGGACAAGGGGATGCCTAGATAGTTTTGTATCTTGCCTTTTACTTCAAGAATTGGTTCTTGAAATGCTACATCTAAGGAAAATTCGCAGTCTTTCATTACAATGATGATCTTCATCATGTGGAAATTTTTTCGACAAAAACTTTGGAACAAAATTCAGAATTAAAATCACTCTCTTGGTCTAGATTTTGATTGATGAATGATACTTAAAAAGAAGAGATCATGTAGAGAAAATGAGTGTTACCAGCTGTTAAGTCATACTGAATTTGAATTCGTTTGATCAGTTGGTGTGTGCAGCATGAAGAAATGCATGCAAAATGCGCATGCAAGAACTAACTTTAATTTGCATTCAAAGTTATTTTATAAACAAATAGTAATATAATTCGGGTCCAAATTAAATTAATTATTTTTCTATGATTTATTCCGGTATACAGATTCACTTACACCTTGATTAATTAGTTCCAAGTCCACAAAATGAAGGATTATATATATTAATGAAGAGATCTCAGTTAGATACATACATGCATCTAGTCAACTAGCTCAGATGGTGACGAGGAAATATTTGCGTCTCCGACAGAAATCTCCGTGACGTCGGAGGTGGAGGTGTTGGTAGTCGAAGGCCTTTCAACGGCGGCGATTCCAGTCCACAGCACCACCTCCTTCTCCAAGTGCTGGCAGTAGCTTTCGAAAACCCTGGAGCTCACCGTAACCCCGAAGTCTAGCAGGAAAAGCAACTCTATTTCCAGCCTGTTCAGCTCTGTGATGCTCACTCCTCCAACACGGGCGTAGAATGCATTGTTGTAGTGCCTGAAATTTTTATAAGATTCGATTAATCAAGTAGTGTTTCTAAAGATTGAAACAAGTGGTGAGACGACATACATAGATTTTGGATTTAAAAAAAACTGACATATTTTTTAAAGAACTGATTAAAAATTTCATTTTAATATTACCCAAAAAAATTTTTTGGTCAAACTTCCATTAATATATTTGAGTGTATTCAATTAAATAGGGGAGGACAATTTTCTTAAAAATATTTTTGACTAATATTATTTTACTAATTACCAGGCAGCTGGGTCCGCGACTCACCGCCTCCTTCCACCAAAAACCACAGCGATTACATTTTCCTGTCAATATTTAAAGTTGGTCGTATTGACATATAAATTACATTACTTAACTTAAATATTGCTTCTTCATTAATTACGTTTTCATCATCCAAAAAATGTTAGAAAAAGCACCGATCAATGCAATTAATAAAAGAATTATAGTCGATCAAATTCAATTACAAGAATTAGAGCAAGCAATAAAAATGGATAAAATTCAAGGAATTAGATGAAAATACTCACACGTCATCAAGAATCTTGGAAGCGACCAAAACACTGGTAAGCAGCAGCCGGTGAACATTGAGTGACACCAGAAGTGAGTCCGGATACTTATGCAGAACCCGATCGATATACACGAAGCCAACCACGAAACAAGAAGGGCTACAGCTCGTATACTTGTATATTCTCTCAATGTATTTTTCAAGGCCAATTCCAGGTTCTCTCACGCCATGGAAGGGGCTCAAGCTTTTCCCTAACCACGAACCACTATTTTCGTGGCTGTGCAGGAGTTGGTCGTTCCGGTTCACGAGCTTTTCGAGCATGTAGGATAGAACGGTCAGCACTCGCGGCGTTGATGCCCCGTTTTGGCCCGTCTGCGGTGGCGGCGCCGGGGGTTTTGTTAACATGGTGTTATTGCAGCGGTGGCATCGTTAGTGCTGTTTGATGAGTTGGTTTTTGTGGCTGTCCATTCCTGCTAGCACATGTATTGGTATTCTGGAAGTGTATGAACCTTATCCACTTGGGATTTGATGTCTGAATGACACGTGGCCCGTCAAATTTTGCTCATGTGTACATACCTTAATTTTTGTTCCATTTTCCCTCACTCACCCTTCACCGTTTTCCATGGACGGCTATGCTTGTCTCCACAATCCGGTGGGATGCTTTCAACTGCAAGCCTTCCGCTTATGTTCAACAGTCTCCGTGTCCAGCTAATAGAATAGCACACTTTTTGGCTCAAAGGGCTTCAGCGGCTAGAGAAGATGTCGACTATCAGGCCAAGCTTTGATTCCATTCTTTTTACAAAATGGTGTAAATTTGGACTTGCCTTCTGTTTAATGGAATATTTTTCTCTCAAAAAACGCGTATAGTTTTATTTATATAATATTCCATGATATTTCAATTATTTTATCTTTTGAAATATAGTATTTTTTATGTACAATTTTGAAATATAGTGGTGATCTTTTGTTATGTTATTTCTTTGTATTACGAGAACATTAAAATATCTAATGGCCAAAACTTTGGATATGGACACATTAACTTTTGGTCATTGGTATGTAATGTTTAACAATATGTTAAGATTATTTAAAGATGGAAAAGCCATGAACCAAATTGATATGTAAACGGATATCATATTAAAATTATGGATTTGGATTTAATTTCACAAACGCCCGAATTGATAGAATATGTGAGCATTTAGTCATTAATCATGATGAGTTTGATTTCTTATTCCAACATATTATCGGACGAGCTATTTGTCAAACATAACTTGTACAGTATGATATCTGACTAAGTGATTATATGACAATTATATTAGTGTTTACTAAGTACGTATCATATAATAGTGACGCAGATTCTAACCTCATAAAAAATAAGCCAAGCAATATCATAATCATACACGAGTGACGCTTTTCTCCAAGCGTATATAAAATTGATAATAATATAAATAATAATAATAATAATAATAATAATATGGTCAATTATTGTTTATCCAAAATTAATGCATAGAGTCGACAACTCTACCTCAGAATGTTGGAAAACAAAATCCATTTTGAGGCGCGTGATTCAATTATTCGATATTATTCTTGCCCAAGTCCAGTATATATAGATACAATGATCCTACATGATCTTTTTCTTTACAAAAACAAGGGAATTGTTAGGTGTTGAATATTGGAATTTGATTTCGCACCATAATCACGTTAAACATCAGACAAAAAAACTTGTGAAAAATGTGCATTTGAAACCTTAAAATTCAAACAAACTCTTCCTCAAGTATTTCTACTCATACATTGATTAAATATTTGAAATATTTCACTACCTTGTTCTAACATGTTTTAACACGTACAGTATCGCTATCACCAAACATAAACCAACCCCCAAATAAAAGTGAGGCACATTTTCTTGGAATCGATTGATAGTAATTCGATAAACTTCTAAAGAAACATACGTCGAGAATTACACAAACCAATAGACAGGTTAAGATTCAGCCGATGTAGTTGTTGGAAATTAAGGATAGGCTGACTTGAATCTTTTAACCTGTTGAATGAAGAGATTGCAGCTTCGCTTGTCTCACTCCCTGTCGAAGAAACCTGACTCATCTGGCATGTGTGGCGAGGCAAGCACAAAGATAGCGACAATTCACAGCCATCGTTTTCATTAGTAGTCTCCTCGAATTTGCAAATCCTAATCTCATCACGATCTTCATCCTGACATGCAAGCTCAAAAGTGCAAATATTAGACCTTCCTAAATAATTATAACAAATAACCTATCAGAATTTATACTATCAGAATTATAATTATTTTCATTCCGGGATTATATTATCATTTAAAAATAATAAAAAAATTGTAGATGAAAATAAGAAATATATTTATAATGATATGACAATCTTAGATGAGTTACAAATTTATTAAAATAGGTTTTTGTGATTATTTTTAATAATAGTCCAGAATTACATTATGATCTCGAAAATAGTTATTAATTCTATATATATTGTAGATTATTAATAACTACGTTATTAATGTGAAGATTAATTAAATTACACAAATAATAGTTTTTTTTTAAAAAAAAACCCACTACTTAAAATGGTTAGTCCCTTAAAAAAAAAAAGGAATGGTCCTAAAAAATGGACAAAAGAATGACCGAATGAGAATTCAAGATGGAAAGAAAAAGGATAGTGTAGAGGATATTGTGTTGTACCCTGAAATAGTCAGGTTCTAGCACTGTCGGGTCAGAGATGTATTCTTGAATATGCTGTTTGAGAACACAACTTTCTTCTTTCTCCTCCATTAATATTCCTCTCTTCTCCGCAGTTGTCTGCATGTGATCATCATCCCTGTACGAATTCCTGACCAGGCTCACGCATTCCTTGGCTGCATTGTTGTCGATACTCGATCCCAGCTCTATTTTTTAACAATATGATATGATTATTAACGTATAAATATCTGATTTAATTGTTACCTTGTATAAATTATCACGTAATATTATTTAAAACTAGGTAATTAACCCTTCATCTTGAAATTTACGGGAAAGCTTTTTCACCTTTTCGTCGGAATAGGAGACATGTAAAAGACATCTGTGCGAGGACGATTTCCTAGCCGTGGAACGCTTCCATCTGCGTGCGAAGATTTTTAACCCGGCAAACACGAATCCAAGCACAAGGTAAACAGCAGTGGTCTAACTAAAAGAAGTTGCTCAAAATTTCATGGACCAATATAATCTACATCTATATATCCAAAGTTCCAAACCAATCCACCACCCTCTAAATACATACAAAGATCGGATTTACATATAATTAAATATAATAATAATTTATAAATTAATGTAGCTCGCTTATTTTTATGGAAATTATTAAAAAAGATGGCAATTTTATTCTATTTTTTTCGAAGATGCCAATTTTAGTTTGAAAGCAGTAGAGTGCAATGAAGTTAAATAGCCACTGATTTACAGTATCGGAAGAAACGAATATCAAAGGGGCACGGCACGTAAAGCATTTATTAATATGTATAGATGAAGATAGATCGACTCATACATGCATAAATTAATTATTGAAAGCTAGAAAAGATGTACGAGTACCTTCTCCAATTAAATCAGAAGGATTCCGCATGCTTCTGTACATCTGTGGAACAAGAGAGAGTGAGATTAGGCGGCACAATTACACACACGACAGCCGATGGGACTTGGGTAAGAAATTTTTGTTTTTGTTTTTCGCCTGAAAATGAATGAACTTGCAACCTGAAGATGGCTTTTGACGTGAGAAATTGTGAGCCATTTTACATCCATCAACCGAAGAACCAATTTCGGGGTTGCCTCTGTGTTTTCATCACAAAAAGTAAGATTAAAGGAGTAAAAAAAATCACTGCAAAAACATTGGAAAAGAATATTGGAGTAAATTAAAGAAGCGACTTTCTTGGCCGCCAAGCGCTTGAATTGCATGGATGAAACACTGGTGAAGATCGGGAGTCCATCTGAGGCGCGGCATTTTCGATCTGACGTACTGTCTCACCCCATGGACATTCCTTTCATGGCTAACCATATTTTTCAAGAATTTGAATTGGGTTCTTGATTTCCTTTATGCTGTTTGCAAGCGGAACCTTACCTACTGAAGCTAGCTAGCTAATTTCTGAAAGAGAATATTAAAATGAAGGTCTATGGAAGGAGACAAAATGGTATAAATGGAGGTGGAGGGTCGCCATGCAAATTCTTTTAACTGGATATAGATTTTATGAGATTTTGAATAACTGCCACGGAGAAAAATTCTCATCACGAGTTGCTGATCTTCTACCGGCAATCATTACAAATCCAAAAGAATTCTACGGATACCAACCGCTGCGCGCTTTGACTCTGCTCGCTCTCTCCAGAATCTTAATTGTACGCCAGCAAGCATACTGCATACATGCTCATCATTACAAGGAAACTTCCCCTTCCTTTGATATAATTTTAAAATCGTAGATTAATTTTTTTAATTATACTAGCTATATTGATCAAAATACTCTCATAATATTTTAATTAATAAAATATTCATAATATAATCAGCTATATGTTTATAAAATTAAATTAATTTAAATATTTCAAATTAATAATATCACAAATATTATATTAAACATTAAATAAAAATAAATTAGCGCTTTTAAACAGTGTTTTTTTTTAAAATATTATATTTGCATTATATTTTTATTTATTGATAACATAATTTGTGTACGTAGACCGTGCAAAAAAATTGTTATATTTTTAAAATAAATTGAAGGGTAAGAAAAATTGACATTGAAGTTCAATTAATTTTAAATTTTGAAAAATATAGTGCTTCGAATAAGATGATACGATAAATAATTTTGATAAACAAAACAATTAATTTTTCACAGGTTGAAATCAATCCCAACATCAATTTTAGTAAATAACAATTTTAATTAAACAAAATTAAGTAAAATTATAAGCTAACTTGTACGATGTTCAAAAAATACCAGCAGATATCAGGGACAAGAATTACTTTTTTTTAATACATATAAGAACAAGAATTATTAACAGAATAATTAAAATTATTTTGATTTTTTCTTCAATAGTCTTGAATTTTGATAAATGTAAGAAGCAAAGCCCCAGAGATTAACAGAATAATCTGGAAAATGGGGTTTTCTACTCACGCAGCAACATAAATACTAGCATTGTCCGTATCATATTTTCGATTCTTAGCATTTTTTGACAACTAAGTAATGAAATGGACTAAAACTAAAAAAAAAAAAAATTGTTAGATATTAGACTAAAAAATGTACAAATTTTGTAACCAAGAAAAATTGGCCCCTTATCAATTAACGAGAGATTTAATAATAATATTACTTTGGTATAACTAAATCATATCAACAAAGGTTTGTGACTTAATAGATAACACACATAATCAAAACAAACATACATATATAATATATGGAGCGGTCTTTATATTTAGGGAAATTTCACATAAATCCCCAAACTCTATTTTAATTTAGACTTTACACTCTTGTCTATCAAAAAGTTAGTTTAAGCTCTATACTTTATTTAAAAAATTTCAAAATCGTCACTAAAGCATTTTTTGGTACATGACGTTATATCTATTGAGTATGCCAAAAGACATAGAGCTACGCAAGATTTCCAGTTAATATATCATAAATACGAGGGATATACATCATTCTTCCATATAATAAATTAAACATTTTACCTCTCTGACTGAAATTACGTTGGATTGTATCCATTGAGTTTTACATATTGTTCATCACAGTCTAATCACGCAGTTGCAATATATCGTTCCTGACATAAATTCTTTCAACAACACTTAGCACAACCGTGTATCGTGTTTTACCTCAGGGTGTATAATAAAAAAGTTTAATTTTTAAAATAATACACGAGAGGGACAATAAACATTGATTCTTTTATTCAAACATACAACATGTTATTAAATAATAACCTCATGTAGAGGAGAATAAACATATTTAGTTACTTATCGTAGCTGAAATTTCATCACACATAAATTAAACATATTACAAATTTTATTTTGAAATAAAAATGAAGATGTTAAATTATGTCTTCATCTTCTTTCTGTCCTAATATATATGGAAGTCTTGGTGAATTTTAAATCTAAATTTCAAACTTGTGAATAGTTTTTTCAGTTGTGGCCAACTGCATCTTTTAGTTGGTGTACCACTGGTTAGTGGTCTGTCATTTTGTTGTGGTTGAATGGTCCATCATCTACGAATGGAGTGGTTGGAGCAAGTCTTTTTTACCTTTGTTAGAGAATCTTTTGCTTTTGTATAGTACTCGGGAAAAATGTGACTTGTATGTATCTTCACCACTTGAACTTGTCTTCGTATTATATTTTCTTGTCGTGGTATGTAGCAGAAAAAATCCATTTTTAGAATTGTGATAAAATTTAAATGAAAACTTGACTTTGTCTATCTCTGTGAGACAGACACATAATCCCCATACTCTCTAGTGGAGATGTCGTCGGTGAGTAATGAATCAAAAGGTGTTTCATTATCAAGAGGATCATTGATGAACTTCTGAATGTTTATGTATGGTCTTCTCAACTTTATGAAGTGAAAGGCTTTATCAAACCTTTTCTGGCTGGTTCTGATGTTTCATGAACAGCTTCCTGGATCCATTTTCATAGTACTAAGATTTATGTGAAGCATGTAATATAAACTGAGGCAGCTTTTTCCTCTTTGGGAGTTATTTGGTTTCATCTATATTTTAGGATACTTTTATGGTATATCAACTCAGATTATGGCAGAATTGATACTCTTTTTTTTTTTTTTTTCAATTTTTTACCTCTTTGGGAGTTATTTGGTTAGTACGAATGTTAGATTTTCCCTTTCAGTTTGAGGTCTATGGTTGACATCTCATGTTCAATCCTCGAGATGAATGTTTGACTTAAAGGCTCAAGATAACGATCCGAAACTTTAATTTTTACTCCGACCGACTAATTTAAATATAATCACAACTTAGCATTTGTGTCAGGGGTACTTAAATCATCTGTTCCATGTGTAGAACCATGTACTTGAAAACTCTCAATTTGGAAAACTAGTGGCTTCTTAATATCCTGGATGATAGATATTTTCAATAGATACCATAACTGAATATAAACTTGTAAACAACCTTTCAAGAAAATATTTTCATGAGATTTAATAATAAAAAATAAAAAATATGAATTTGTTTAGCACATCTGATTCATATTTCTGTCATTTTAATTCATTCACTTGAGATTATGATTTACTTGGAAAAATCACAAATGATCATATTTTTGGGACCAGGAGGGAAAAGCAGTAATTTCACGAAAAATATTATTATTCTTATTATTATATTGACGATGATATAATATAATAGTTAACACGCGGGTTTATATAGCTTTGAGATGACCTCGTTTTGACTTAACAAATGTAGCTTGTTTGTGTAGACCTGACGGCAGGGGCATCGATGCTGCGGCTGAATTTTGGCGTGCGCCGTTAGATTTACTGCTTCTCCAGTTCTTGAATTAGAAGCGGGTTTTTTCAATTTATAATTTATATATTTTCCTTCAATCGTGAACTCACATTGAAGTACCATCCATCAAAATGGTGAATTTTATTATTCCTAAAGTCAGAAAACGAAACCAAAACCATCAGAAATATAACGAACCATGCATCTTCAATCGGTGTTCTTCCCATGATATTACATTTATTCGAAATCAAAACAGTATGATCTAGAATCGAATGAGGCACAAGAAACATAAATATACTGATTTTATATCTAAAGCTTCGGACATTTTATTTTTCTCATAATACTTCAACATATTTGAATATTATATTTTGATTGAATATATATCATCGTGTCAAACCAATGCATCCAACTCCAAAACAATATCATGGGGTCCCAAAATAGAGGCCAAAGTTGTTCCTTTGCGCTGCGGAAGCTGGTTAATCTTTTCAATATCTTCTTCACTCAAAGACCAATCCAATATGTCGAGATTTTCTTTCATCCTCTCCTTGTTGAAACTTTTTGTCACAATGCTCACTCCTTGCTCGTATACCCATCTCAGAGCCACCTACATGCACGTAAATTATAAATGAGCGTTTGATGCGCACGCACACACACACACATATATATATAGTTCATAGAAAAATTGTCTAGAATGATAGAGATTATACATCACCTGAGCGATGGTTTTTCCGTGTGATTTGGCGATATTGGCAAGCACTTCATTGTCCACGATTCTGTTGTCTCCCCATTTGGTGTTGTTTGCACCCAAAGGAGAGTACGCAGTGATGTGAATCCCTTTTTCTTTACAATACTCCTTCAATTTCTCTGGTCGCCAAAGTGGGTTCAGCTCCACCTTTTATCAGATAACGAATTACGATTCTAATTATTTGTTTAATAGGACAGAATCTAGGCTTTGTGAAAATCAATGTTGGTTGGTTAAGACTGAGTTATGATTGCACTCTGTCCCACAACTTTTGGACTCGTTGAGTTTAGACATTCACGTGTTTTTGTTTTTTTTTTTTTTTTTTTTTGCGTGTGAGCTCTCGTATGGGAAATGATTGTGGATGATTTGGATTTATACTTGGTACTAAATAAAAGCCAAGAATAACGATGAATGGATAATAATAAGATAAAAAGTAGAGATCGATATATGTGACAGATACTTATTTAGAAATTATAATATTTAGTTGATATACACTCACCTGATTGACTGCAGGCGGAATAGTGGCAGATGATAGGATTTCTTCAATGGTTTTGGTGGCGAAATTGCTGACACCGATGGCCTTGGTGAGACCGAGTTTTTTGCACTCTTCCATGGCTGCCCAAGCACCCTTCACATCCAAAGGACGCACGATTTCTCTAACAACGGGTGTTTTACTTACCATTTCGGTCAATCTTATTGGCCAATGTATCAAGTAAAGATCCACATAGTCAAGCTGAAGGTTTCTGCATCAAAAAAGGTTAACAAATTAATTCTCTGATATAACTGAACTCTAATAAGGATGGATCAGCGTGAAGAAACTTGCCGCAGACTCATTTGACAAGCGGGGACGATCTGCGTGGGCTCCGAAAAACTGCACCAGAGCTTGGTGGTGATGAAGAGTTCATCCCGGGATTGGATGAGCCCGAGGCGTAGTGCTTCGGCTATGGCTTCCCCCAGCGGCTTCTCCGATCCATAAGCGAAAGCCGTGTCGAAGTGGCGGTAGCCCACCTTGATGGCCTCAAGAATCGCTGCCTTCGTCGCCTCTAGACCGGCTGGCGGGTACGAGGCCGTGCCCATGATGAGCGCAGGCATAGCCTTTTCGCAGCCCTTTAAGCTGACTGATGGGATGGTTCCAGCAGCCATTTTTTAAGTTGATAGTAGCTTCGAGGTGTGGTAAAGAAAGAAGGCTCACGTATTTGTAGTGCTCCGAAAAACAGTCGAAAATGACAAATGCGTTGGGTAAAAAATACAATTTTCCACGGTTTTCAAATTTATTGGTGGGTGGGTGCACTGTTAAAACTCAATTATTATATTTGTATAAATTTATAACTCTGTGGGGGTCCTCGACTTTTTTGTTTGAGTGAGTCTAATGTGAGATCGACTCATGGATCCTAATCTCTGAGATTTGATCAATCTTACCCTATATTTACAATAAAAATTAATACTCTTAGCATAAAAAACAACAAATTTTCATGAATAATCCGAATAAAAGATCCATCTCACAAATATGACCTGTGAGATCGTCTCATCCGAGTTTTTTTCTTTTTTTTTTGGTTTTTGTGCGTGAAATGGTCCAAATGGATGCCACATATACCATCCGACATTACGTGGTTGGCATAAATACAAAGAAATTTGTGGGGGAGAAGCCCATTTAAAATTGTTATGTTGTCATTGTGGAAATATTTGTTGTTGAATGAGTACAAAGGCTGGCCATTTTGGACCATCTAGATTACAGGAAACTGCTAATTATCGGCCAAATGTCGGAATTATGCATAATAAAATATATATTTAAATAACGAATTAATATAATACATTAATTGATTTGGGATTAGAACTTGTGTTACTGAGGTTCCAAAGTACGAACCGAATCCGGGAAATTTAATTTCTTATTATATATGTGTACATAATGGTTGTGAATGAAATAAATTGAAAACGGAAGATTTGGTACATTTAGTTGGAGAATTTTTTTTTTTAAAAAAATAAAGATAATTGATCTCTATTTTTGAGGATAGTGGATGAAATATGGATTGAAGGATAACAAACATTATGTTATTACTTACTAAATATTACAGGAATATTTCATTAATCAAATGTTCATACTTGCTTTGACGACTTTTCATAATTTGGAAATTAACCAAATGTAGCATTCATTCATCAAAACAATCAATATCCACCAGCATACACATTAATGATGACTAGAGAACAAATTTTAATTCCATATTCACATTATATATAACAATTTCTGGTGAAATTTCAACTATCTTCGGCCTCAGCATCCAATAGTTCGTTGCTAACAAGCACACCTTCGTCCCAAACCTCGCGACTCCTGTGGACCAAAATAGATAAATGCATGAGGACAAAGATTCAGCGAACGTTGGGGTGTGCGTATACACAAACTTGGAAATTAGATAGCAGCAGAGTTTTACAACAAAATCCATAATTGAACATCATGTTATCAATAAGCATCAGCAACAAACAATAGCATATAAAGAATGGGATCTCCATCTCATGGATAATTTCGATAGATCCAGCGTTCATGCTGAATTTGGTTTGATTTCAATATTGTAAAGAAACTTTTCCGACAATAGTAATAATATTATCCAGCGTTCATGCTGAATTTGGTTTGATTTCAATATTGTAAAGAAACTTTTCCGACAATAGTAATAATATTTAGGTGTCGCAAAGTCGAACATAGAGGAGAAAAGGGTGTATCCTATACTACATGGTAAGTATATCATCAACTAGAAATCACAAAAATAACCAAGTAACAAGAATTAAAGCTTCAAAGAGAAGAAAAAAGTAATAAACTAACCTTGTTCCATCAACGTTGATATGAAGAAAGTAACCATGCCGCCATCCCTCTTTGAATTGACCAAAGAATACGTCACCGAGCTTTGAGTAGAAGCGGCCTTCTCCATTTGCCTTCCCTTTCCAGAAGTTCACAAACCATCTATCCCCAGTATGAAAGTAAAACCAACCCTATGTATCAGAGAAATCCATAGAGCAGAATTAGGAACAGTTAATGGTAAACTAAAGCTTCTCGGTGTATGCGTCAAATCACGAGGCCAAGGGTGGGGGTGATTGCCAACTCACACGAAAACAAGTTACAATATCATGCATACATTTTTTTGAAAATCTATGTTTCGCCCCAGATGTATCAATTGCCATGATTTTGTGAGTAGTCAGCCCCCAGTCAAATGATATATCATATATAAGAATGTATTCTTCTAGTCTGAAATTAGCGATCCTATGCAAAGAGGAATCGTGTAGCAACCGCAACAACAAAAGTCAAACAAATGAAGCAGACTGCAAATATTTAAATGTCTGAAGTGGGATATCAATGCTACCTTGCCATGCATGACATCATCCCTCCACGATCCCTGGTAAACATCCCCATTGTTGAAGCAGAATGTACCTAATCCGGATCTCTTACCGTAACGCCACATCCCGTCATAGATGCTTCCATCCCCAAGCAACAAACGACCCTGATAGATTCACCATTTACTAGTGATCCTCAAGAAAGAAAATGTACTTGCTAGTTTTTCAGATGTATGATGGAATACCTTTCCTTCAGGAAGCCCGCCTTGGGTACGCCCCTTGTATATTCCGCCCCGATATTTCATTTCGACCACACGATTCCACTTCTTCTCAGAATCTCTCTCCGATTCCTTTGCACAACAAACAATCACAATCTAATCACAATTTTAAGAGAATGATGAAGGATGGTTCTTTAATTGAAATCTCAAGGTTTTCCAGCAAATAGAATGAACGCTGGGACAATTGTATATGGAGAACATGAAGATTTCAAAACAAAGGAATTAGTGTCTCAACAAAGACGAAATTAATTGTAGACTGTGTGGAATGTCTTTCAAGACTCTATTTTAGAAAAAAAAATATTATAGACTTCCTAAACTAATATTGCACCAGTAATAAGAATAAAAATCTTCCATGGACAATTTGAATCGTTGGGGTTATTATAATGTATCATAGACTTCTCGACACCTTATCTTATGTGCTAGCCAACGGAAAAAGAAGGGTTAACTGGTATTTGAAAAAGGATTGACTAACTGATAAATTCTTACTAAACTCTGAATCAAAAGCGTAAAATTAGATTAAAAAATAAAATGTAATAGTATATATATTGTGGAAGAAATCTGAGTTTATGCAAGTCTCAGGAAAGGATTGAGATACATGCAGAATAGGGAAAAAAGAAGTTAAAAAGGTCAAAACACAATATATATAAAAAAGAATGCTGTAACTGGAACTCGATGAAAAATTAATGGAGCATTTATCTAAACTAGGGACAGGCAACTGTCAATTTTTTAGAGTAGCACGTGGGAATGCAAGAAACAAAAATGATAAATTAAAATTACTGAAGAAGGAATAGGTAATTCATCATAAGGAAAAGAAGGAATAGAATAACTTTAAACTTCAGTCTAGAAGACAGAAGTAAACTAAATAAAAGAATAAAAAACTTAAAACTTCTGGCTGGGCTAATGCTCAAGAAGAGTGGTTACTCAAGCAAGAAAGCATAGAAACACATGGAAAAAACAACCAGTTGGTTTATGAATAAAGGTCGCAGGTCGTTTGAACTTCAAATATCTTTGAAAGTTTCATGTGTGGTTCTAAGAATACAACAAATAATTCAAAAGGTCGTATATTGATTTGTCAGGGGCGAATGTAATTTTACCAACATGGATGCAGCACGGGTGGAAAGTACTCCTTGCTTCTTAGAATTACTGGTAATTTTTCCTCTTTTTAATACAGAAGCATTATGGTTGAAATCTGCTAAAGAATAATCACCAGCCTCCATTGATTCACTCAAAGATAAGAAAGAAGCCTGAGGCTGTTTCTTTTTACTGTCACCAACTTTTCCATCTGCTCCATGCTCAGTGTTTGAGGTGAAAAGTGTATCCTCTGACTTCTCTAATTGTTTTACACCTACAGGAAGTTTGTAGATGCTGACACTGTCAGATGACTCCGAAGAACTGTCGTTGTACATTGACAGATCAGTAGAATGACCAGGCCCAAAGTTTCCTCGAGTGAAAAGCTCCCTCTTCAACATTTGCGGTGCTAAATAACCATTCCAACGAGAATTAATTCATTGTCTTCTGAATTGCAAATTTTTTATCATTAAACTTGAAAGCAGAAATATAACCAAAGCATCTTCAAAATTTACCTTCAGCATATGGATCATGGATGGAAGAATTAGAGTTGGCCTGCCAAAATTCCAAGTCTTGGTCTCCAGAATTAAAACTGCGATTTCAGTAGTAGTAATAATTGAATGCAAAAATAGGCTACTGACACTATTTAACGTTTCCCAGAAACGAGACTGAAAGTGGAACCTTGAAAAACTAAGTTCTGAATTGTGAAACAGAGGTTGGTTTTTGCTAGAGTTAGCATCTGTTTCAGGAGCACCGTCAGTGGAATTTGCATAAAAAATATCATGCACTGATGAATTCACCATATCAGAATCATCCAAATTCTTAGATAGATAGGCTTCTTCAGTGCTGATAGACTGCTGAAATTTCTTCCTAAATATATCGAATATAAAAGGAAAATGTAGACCCAGATCAGAGAATATGCCTTTTTTCGGAGCCAGCCGCTGTTTGCTCTCCCTGATTAAAAAGCATACACGATCAAACCAACTGAGGCAGAAACTAAACAAAGTTAACTACGATTCTCCAGAACCACCAAAGTTTATCCATTATTTCTTTGCTTAACACTAACAGTAAGTTTCGCAAATTTAAATGATTTTGTATCCATCTCACATTATTGTGGATAAATTGGGGTTTATCAAGAATGCTGAAATTAAGAAATGAGTTAAATTATCCATAAACCTATAAGAACATGTAACTGGCATCAACTAACATCCACCAACCACATGGGCATATAATAGCAAACAAGACTTCTCTAGTGTCCAGAGTTCACAAGTATGTTGAATTGGTTGACATGGAATCTCACCCAAAAGCAATCACTGTAGTCAGTATCACACTAGGCTCCAGACTCGATTCATGAACTATAGATACAACCATTTCACTGTTCCATCCTATAGTTTGTCGAACAATTTGAAAAATGGTAGTTGCATCACCACAATCAGTAACATCTGAGCTCGCGAAGATGCATAAAATTACACCATCAATATCCTGCCAAACAAAAAATAGAAGCTAACCTAAATAATCAAGAAAAAAATGAAAACATATTCAAAGGCCACAGAAACAAGTCCAAATGTAAGAAACTAATTGTCTGTCATGAAATAGCAAATAACAAAACCAAAGAATGGTTTCACAACGAAATCCGAAATCCATAAGGATCGTAAGGGTCATACCTTTAAATCCACACCAAGGAAAGGACAGTCATTTGTGGATCTTAAGAGTGAAGTCCTGACATTGTAACCAGCTCCAAATCCAATTCTGGCTTTATTGTACCTCTCGACAATCTGGAAATGAAATGGTCAGGGTTGAGTGAGTCGAGGAAAAAAAAGAACATCTGAAATTGTTGATAGGTTTTGTTAGGATAAGTGGTTTGGTTTATCTCTTCTTTTTTATTTTTAAATTGGATTGATCTTATCTTTCAGTTGTAAGAGTCTTTTTATATATTCTGGAACATCAGTTGTATCATTAACTTTGAAGCATTGAATTAAATTATTGTGTCTTCCATATCAATTCTTTCTCTAATATTAGCTTTTATGATTAAAAAAATACTTTGTTTCTTGATACGTCACTTTATTCGAAACACAGCCCTTCTTTCCAAAGAAAATTTCTGCTACTTCATTCACCTTTGATGAAGAACATAAAAATTCAGACTTGGTCCTTCCAACTGCTTGGGAGTATACATGGGATCTTTATCCCTCCTTGAACCCTCCTTTGTCAGATTCTGCATCGAGCCCTGTTAGTCCTATTGCGCAGCCTACTTCTACTACTCTGTGACCGTCAATGGCAGAGGGAGAATTATTACAGCCGTTTCCTTTGAATTTCTCACGAAAGAAACATCCAGACAATGTAGTAGAAACAGAAATCCTTGGCAGCCAAGTCTCCAACTCGGAATCTGGGTCAAAGATACTGTAGGCGTGTTGCAACAAATCCCTTCTCCGGACCTTGATGTTCTAATTGCGTTATGAAATGGAACCAGGTCTTGCACACAACATCCGGCGGCTAGGTATGTGGCATATGAACATTTATCTGCTTCTGTTCAAGCATTGATTTCAAATATGTCAAGCAATAAAGTCCCAACTACAATCCAAGAAGCTTGGAACTATCCAAGATGGAAACAAGCAGCTCTAGAAGAAATGCGGGCACTGCAAATGAATGGAACTTGGGAGATTGTTCAGAAAGCCAAGGAAAAAATTATTGTTGGTTGCAAGTGGGTCTTCACAATTAAATACCGGGTGTTGATGACTCAGTTGAATGTTACAAGGCAAGATTGGTTGCAAAGGGACATACACAAACCTAAGGTGTGGATTATCAAGAAACTTGTGCCCCAGTTGCAAAGATAAATACAGTACGAGTTTTGTTATCTTTAGCAACAAACCTAGATTGGCCACTGTATCAACTTGACATAAAAAATGCTTTTTTTAATGGAGATCTTGAAGATGAGGTATACATAGAACTACCACCTGGTTTTGATGGGGAAAGTAAGAGTGGTAAAGTTTGCAGCTTGAGGAAGTCACTGTACGGTTTAAAGCAATCTCTGCGAGCACGGCCAGACAGGTTCACTTAAGCAATTCTAAAACTTGATTTTCTGCAGGCTCATACTGATCATACATTATTTTATAGACACAAGGATGGAAAAAAAACTGTTCTTATTGTCTACGTGGATGACATTGTTCTCACTGGAGATGATCTAGATGAAGCTAAAAAGGAAACTCGCAGCAAAGTTAGAAATGAAGGACATGGGAAAATTGAGGTACTTTCTTGGTATGGAAGTGGTGATGAACAAATCACGAATCCCGGTTTCTCAACGAAAGTATGTGTTGGATCTTCTGAATGAGAGAGGAATGTTAGGATGCAAACCGATCGATACACCCATGGATCCAAATAAAAGCTGGGAGAAATCGGTGAGTGGTACTTCTATGGAGAAAGGAAAATATCAACATCTAGTAGGAAAACTGATTTATCTTGCACATACTAGACGAGACATAACCTTTTCTGTGAGTTGTGTCAGCCGATTTATGCATGATCCATCGGAAGAAACAGATGCAAGAAACGTTCAGATGTTTACTCATACAGATTGGGCCGGATCAATAAGTGACAGAAGATCCACATCAGGATATTGTTCTTTTGTCTGGGGAAACTCGGTAAATTGGATGAGTAAGAAAAAACAAATAGTAGCAAGGAGAAGTGCCGAAGCTGAATTAAGATCAATAGCTCATGGTGTGTGTAAAGCTTTACGGCAGAGAATGTTGCTGGAAGAGCTGAAAATGAATACAAGGATGCCATTGAAATTATTTTGTGATAATTGGGCCGCATGAAATATTTGTCAAAATCCGATGCATCGTGATCGAACTAATAGCTGATTGATATTTTATAAAAGAGAAGATTGATGATAGAACAATACGTCCTAATGGAACAAAATGCCAATATCCTAACAAAAAGCCTATTTAGGCCCTTGTTCGAAAAAATGATTGACAAGATGTATAACTTGTACATCCCAACTAGAGGGGAAGTATTGATAAATATTGGTTTGGTTTATCTCTTCTTTTCAATTTTAAATTAGATAAATCTTATCTTTTAGTTGTAAGAGTCTTTTATATATTCTGGAAAATCGGTTGTATCATTAACTTTGAAGCATTGAATGAAACAATTATGTCTTCTGTATAAATTCTTTCACGGTTATTAGCTTTTAGAAATACTTAACACCATGGATCCATATTATCACGATTATTTGTGTATCGATATCATAGCATTTACTTCATGAACTTATGAATTCCGATGTCATCCTGAAGAAAACGTAACCAAGAGGATCCAGGTTGAAGGCACCAGCAACATAAAAAGGTGTGATGCAGCAAGATTATGGTACATATTTATAAATTGTAGAATTAGACTATATAAACAGGGAAAGCATTAGTAACTAAGATTTCAAGGAAACTCACTTTTCTAAACTCGAGAAACTGAATTTCTCTGATTGAATTATCCTTTTTATTCAAAAGCTTTACACATCTCTCCTGTCAATCACGACATGATTTACCAATTAAAAGAATTAATAAATCAAATTTGCATTAAACAAAACTAGTATTCCAAGGATACATCAAAACTCAAACTACAGGCATCAAGAGTTTGCATACAGAGATGATAATGGAGATCGCATTCATGGCCATCAGCACGGTATTATTAGAAGTTTTCAAAGCTTCATCCAGCGTCACCAAGTCATTCTCCAAAAGTGTATCAGTATCAAGAACTGCAGCCATCATAAATTAATACAAGCTTTCAACGTCCATTCCTTAGTAGGATGATCATTTTGAAGAAGTGTAAAAGTATCAACAGTAACAAAATGTAACTTTGGAAATTTTCCATGTATCACCAATCCATGAATATGCGCTTGAAATTTTACAATCACGGAAGGTTTTTCAGCCTTACATTCTTTTAAATTTTAAAAACACGGTCAGAAGTTGCCAGAAAAACTATTATTTGAAACGATTAGCCAAAAAAGATGAAACACATCAATGTTGATTCTCATGAATTTCCGAGGAATGTGAACTAAGAATAAAAAAACATCCATAATGCGTAAATGAAAATGTCTTCTGGACGACTCATGGGAAAGCCTGATAAAATTATTCTCCTACAGGAGAGGGACCAAATTTACAAATTAATTTTTCAACTTATAACAGTAGCAAACATGTATTAAAGAACTTTGTCCTTTAACATGTTGTGGGTTCATGGCGAATAGACCTGGAAGTATTAGATCATTACAAATTGGCCAAAGGAAGAAGAACAGCATTTATGCTACTAATTTTAGTCAATGAACAGGGCTATTCATTAGTCAAATTGAATAAAATTAGGATCGACATGCTAAAAAATTTCATGTTATCAAGAATAAAACATATTCTTGTAATGCTGCTCAAGTCTTAAAACACCATCATATGCTTGCATACTTCAAATTCAAGGAGGGATTTTTATATGCTATGCCTGTACAAAATTCAAAAGGAAGTCAACTTGTTTACATATAACAGCCAGAAATTGGAACAGTATTGAAACAAAGAAGACACATAAAATGCACAACCAAGATATTACTTACCAATGCAAAAATTTGACTGCATTTGAATCCTGCCAACTAATTCGTTGACCTGCAATGGAATATTTTCATTAATTGCAGATTTAAAAAAATCAGATATGAATACAATACAACTTCCAGGATCAAGAACATGATTTAATTTTATTTAATTTCCAATTGAAACATCAGACTTCAGAATACATTTATATCTGAGCAACAATATACCATTCTGGTGAGTGGTGACACCCTATAAATAATCATAACCCTGTGTCATATAAATCAGAAAGGAAAATGTGATACTTCATTTTGGCGCCTCCGTCCTTCAAAGCTAAATGGCTTCAATATTATTCCCACCACAAGCCCATTTCCTGCCTTGATATTGCTGAGAACATTGAGGGCAATGATATGTTCTGAACCATAAGCTGCACTAGCTACCTATATAATAAAGGAGAAAAAAAAGGAAAGACATAATTTAACCGCCTAGATGAGATTATCACTACGAGACATAAGCAGTGGAACAGATCCAAGAATATATAGATCTCTGAATTATTGAAATAAGATACCAAATTACAATACAGCATCCGAAAAGCTGGTCAGAATTTGACGTTTCCTAATTTTATATCAATAATACAGGCTTTTTGTAATTCAAATTACGAACAAAAGAGAGTCAAACAAGAAGCTCAAAGCAATTGTCCACTGTATGTCTAAAGTAATTCAACAAGATACAAACGTCAAAACAGATACTTCCTTCAGGTACTGCGTTCCTTTTATATTTTTTTCCGGAAACTTGAAATTATTTTTTTTTTTTGATAGGAAACAATATTTTAATTTAAGTGATTAAACAGATTACATAAGTCATCGATTATAGCAGATGACCTTCCTAATTATGCATTCTTTCACACTATTAATCTAGTGATACACAAAATCTCACTGTCTAATCAAATCAAAGACCGATACATTTCTGAACTCCTTGTTAATTCCAATCCAGGTTGCGACATTAAGCTTGATTTTCTCCCAACATTTGTTGACGTCTGTTTCTCTTTCTTCGAAGATTCTCTGATTTCTTTCCAACCAAATTGTCCAGCAAATACATTGAACCACAACTTGCCAAAATTTTCCTCCTCTCTTGCCTGTTGACCGACCCAAATCCATGATGAATAAGTCTTTAGTTGATTTTGGCGTCACCCAGAACAACCGCAGCTCCTGCAAAGCTTTAATCCATAAAGAAGACGAAAAGGGACAATGGATGAACATGTGATCCTGACACTCCGAGTCATTTCTGCATAGAACACACCAATTTGGACACAACGCAAGGCCGGGGCATCTTTTTTGAATCATCTCCGATGTCGGTAGCTTACCCAGAGTTGTTGACCAAGAAAAGAACTGAATCTTACTAGGAACAGGGACTTTCCAGATTGCATCGAAGAGTTGAAATTTTGGATAAAGATTGGACGAGAAAAATGAATCATAGAAAGAACTAACAGAGAACAAACCCGACGAGTCCCCTCTCCACTGAATAAAATCATCCACCCCCTCGACTAATCTAACCGGCTCTAAAACTTCTAATAAGTCCGTGAGCTGGTCAATCTCCGCGTCTCTCACTCCCCTCCTAAAATGAAAATCCCAAGAGTGGTCGCGATTTGAACCCTCGAAATGTACATAATAAGAGATAGGCAAATTGTGACAAGATGAAAGCTGAAATAAAGCAGGAAAACAATCCTTGAAAGAAGAGTCTCCTATCCAATTATCCTCCCAAAATCTAACCTTATTCCCTCCTCTCACCTTTCTTAAAATCAAGTTGTTAAAAGTTGGGTGTATCCGAGAAATAAATTTCCATGGGCATCGGTATGTTACATTTCTTGAAATTATTTTTTTTTCCATACGAAACTAAAATATATTATAAAATGAAATTGGATTACAAAGGATAGTAATCCTAAAACTAGATTACAAGGACATATTTTATCTTAATTAAAATCAGCAGCAAACAAACTTTCAATCCCTATTTAAATCCGAAATAAGTAAATGATTAAACTCCGGCAACCTATCGTCCAAGTGGCAACCCTGAATTTTATCTTAGCCCATACTTCTTCAAACGGCTCTTCCGAATCAGTAAATATTTTGTTGTTCCTCTCCAACCAAATCGACCAATATATGGCGTGGACAACCAAAACCAAAATGTCTTATTCCTTCTGCAGTTTTGGAAGACCATCCCCATGATAAATAGTTCCTTGGCAGGTCTTGGAAAGGTCCATTCGAAACAAAGCTCTTGCATTACTCTTGTCCAAATTGCTTTTGCAAACAAACAGTGCAACAGAAGGTGGTCCTGGTTCTCTTCATGTTTCCGGCATAAACAACACCATTGCGGGCATAATGCACATGTAAACCATTTTTTTTGCAGTTTGTCGGAGGTTGGTAGTTTCCCCAACGCCGCTATCCACGAGTAGACTTGAACCTTGTACGGCACCGGTATCTTCCAAATGTTAATGTGATAAGGAAATAAGGGAAAGACAGTGATGGGAAAAAAGAGGCGTAGAAAGATCGAACTGAAAACAACCCCGACGAGTCCCCCAACCACACTCTGACATCATCCGTACCCCTCTCTAAAATAACCGACTCCAGTACCCCTAAAAGATCAATGAATTCATCTAATTCTATCTCATTCAAATCTCGTCTGAAACGCACATCACATTGATAATTATTAAAGGTTTCTAAGCTGGATACATCTAAGAAGCTGTTGATCGGTTTATTAATGGACTTGGCAATGAGGAAAAGAGATGGAAAACGATATTTGAACGAAAAAACTCCTCCCCCCCAGACGTCTTCCCAAAAACGAATAAAATTCCCTCCTCTTAAAACCGCTCTAATCAAAAGAAGAAAAGTCGAGTAAGACCGAGAGATAAATTTTCAGGGGCTCTTAAAAGTTGTGTTCATTGCCAACCTCACGTCCCAACCGTTATCTTGCAACCTGTAGATACTCTTGACAACTCTCTTCCACAATGAATCGATTCCCAAAGCGCATCTCCACCACCATTTCCCAAGGAGTGCCTTGTTCGTCAAGCAAATATTCCCCAACCCCAGACCTCCCCTATCCTTTGGCTTACAAACCTGCTTCCACCCAACAACATGGTAATGCTTTTCCCCATCCGCTTCATCCTACAAGAAATCCCTCATTAATTTTTCCATCCTTTTCGCCACCTTCTTTGGCACTCTGAATAGAGACATGTAGTAAGTTGGCATGGCACTTAGCACAGACTTAATCAACATAAGACGACCTCCTCTTGATAGAAAAGACTTCTTCCAGCTCGCTAGTTTCTTCGACATTTATGATACCACTGGTTCCCAAAATTCAGCAGTCTTTGGATCACCACCCAATGGCGCTCCAAGGTACATGATCGGCCAATTCTCTCTTTTGCAACCAATTGTTAGTGCCATACCCTCAACTTCCTCGTCTAAAACATTTAAGCCAAAGATCACACTTTTTTCAAAGTTGATTTTCAATCCCGATTTTAGACTGAAGTTGTTGAGAATTGCCACTAATGCCCGAAGATGACACTCGGATTGTACAAAAAATAGTGTGTCATCTGCGAATTGGATATGTGAGATTTCCAATTTGTCTCTCCCTCCTACCCATCCTCTAACTTCATTTTCTGTCTTGGCCTTATCGACCAAAAGGCCCAAGCCATCAACCACAAGGTTAAAAAAAAGGGGATAGTGGATCCCCCTGACGAATATCGACCAAACGCCCCAAGCCATCAACCACAAGGTTTAAAAAAAAGGGATAGTGGATCCCCCTGACGAATACCTCTTCCCCCTCTTGCCATTGATGAATATTGAGAAAGAAACATTCGAAACACACCCATTAATCCACGACCTCCATCTTTGTCCAAACCCTTTTCTTTTGCATCACGAAGTCCAGAAATCTCCAATCAATGTTATCAAAAGCTTTTTCCAGATCAACTTTAAACACACATCCCTTTTTTTCCGGCGATGTTCCTCCACTATCTCATTAGCTATTAGGCAGCAATCCAAATTTTTCTTCCCTTAATAAAAGCGCACTGATTGTCTGCATTTGTGTTTCCCAAAACTTTTTTCAATCTGTTCGCCAAGACCTTGGCCAAGATCTTATACAAACTAGTAGTCAAGCTGATCGGTCGAAAATCTTTAACTTTGGTTGCATCTTGTTTCTTTGGGATTAGGCAGATGTATGTTTCATTAGTACTGGCATTAACAATGCCACCATAAAAAATTTCAGCAAACACCTTAAATAAATCATCTTTGACCGTATCCCAATTATTTTGGAAAAATGCCATTGTGAACCCATCCGGCCCTGGCGCTTTGTTCCCATCGCGTTCGAAAACTGTCTTTTTAATCTCATCTTCAGAAAATTCATTCTCCAACTCCTCTGCTTCAGCCGTAGCTAATGGACTCCATTCCAATCCATCAAAACCCCCACCCTCCCTATCATATTTCCTGTATAGGTGTTTGTAGAAACTGACAATGCTAAAAAAGAAGCAGGTGAAGAGGGGAGAAAGAAAGAGGGATACAGACACTGAAAAATGAAATTGTGGCCACAATTCATGCCACCTTCAACAAAATGCCTGACAGGCCTTTCTCCTACTTGGTAGAACCTTCCCGGGGCCACATGGAAGAACTATTTAAAGTAGAGTTCCACTCACGGACTTGATTACGAAATCTTATAGAGATGATAACTTTTTGACAAACATATTATCCACGCAACGCATAATGATGCAGAAATCAATTTGAATTCACTTGACGACTAGAAGATAAAAATTTGAGGAAAGGATGCTTCTGGAAATCTTGAGTTTATTCTTATAGTTTCGAAGAAACATCATCTCTAATGGGAACTGGAAGGAAGGCGTACGCTGTAATAATTAATATTAATGCCAATTGAAAAAACTGATAGATTGTGCGATTGTATTTTAGTTGCCCCTCCCAACAGCAAACAAGAAGGCAAAAACCTCAAATAAAGCAAGAAACAAATAATCGAAAGAAAGACAAGAAATGTACAAACAAGTATGAATGCTTTGCAAGAAGACTGCTGCTCAGAAAAATCTTCCACCATTCTTGGAGTGCGATCTGCAAAAACACAAAGAGATTGACCAAAAGAGAAGTGAAAAGAAGCCTTGCAACAGGTCCTATAAGTGAAAATGTCTCCGAGTTAATTAAGTGTTACATGCTAAAAGTTCTAGAATTAGAACAAATGTAAGAGTATATGGCATGATATAAGTCAAACCAAATATTGTTGTTGTGAATTAATCCAAATCATGTTTCGACACTATCGCTTTACATATATTAATTTGTTTGACTTCCACGTCAGTCGCTTTAATGCTTTACATAGTGAATATAAAAATGGTTTGCCAATACTTCACAATATGATAAAGATAGAAAACTACTGCGGGAGATCAAAACATTATATTGAACCAACAAGGGAAACATCAAACTCTAGGCAAAAGAGAACAGTTAAAGTCAAACTCAACCTTGTTTGGTAAATCTTTGCTGCAATTGAGCCTGCTCTGAGTCGTTTCCAACAACATTCCTGTTATAAAATCAAAAGCAATGAAATCAAAATTAATAATGTTAAGATGAAAATGGGAACAAATTTGTGCAGAATGTTAAGATGATAATGGGAACAAAATTAATACAACAATTTTACAAAGAAAAAGGAATAGTCATAATTCCATAAATTGTACAAAACTCATGGAAGTGATTGAATGAAATATGGAGATTTAGATGAAGGGGTGTGTTGAGACTTCCCATCAGCGAAATCCTATAAGGGACTGGTTGCTAATCTATACACAAGTAAATTATATAGAAAATCTGCAGTGAACCATATCACATTTTGGAGAATAGTTATTGCTGTCTAAGTTTGGTCTACATTTCATCTTACACAAGGAAACAGCCTGGAGAATAGTTATTGATGTCTATCAAACATAACGAAGCCTCGATAAACTGCATTCTCTGAATTATATCTACTTCACGGACCTTGATTCGGTAAGTTTTCGAACTTCTCCCATTTTACCAGCATATTTATTTATTTTATTTTCGAAGGGCTCTGCATATTTATTTAATAGAGCCTTGAGTAGCTTTTGGATTGATGGATTTGATTTGAGGATATAAACTTGATTTGGGTAAGGATTTGAGAGAAATATTTAAAATACACTCGTCCATCATAATTACCATTCAAATATACTTGAATTTTGTCAATACAACCAAGTAAAGGAATTTGAAATTCACCATCTCTAATCCATCGTCCACCCATCGTATCATCTCATACAATTTATACAGTATGCTTCTTCCTACTTCGTAAAGGAATCCATTAGACTACATAACCTAAGAAGTCAATTTTATTCCTGACCTAAGGCCATATTACCAGCTAGTAAAACACCAAAATATGCACTTATCAACCCAAATAAATAGTTCTGTAATCACCTACTTGATAACGCTCAAATTCATAAGCTAAAATTACACACCCATACACATGTAAAAGCGTAGTAACCAGAATCTCGGCACACATAAGCAGAACACAACCGATGCATGCAATGGTCACCTCAGATAAATAAAAAAATTCAATTTTTATGAATGGTTTTTAAGAATATACTTTTGGACCAAAGATACATTAAACGCGTACCAAAATCTCAAGACAGGGGAAACGAGTGGCGACCCAGAGCAGAAATCGAGCATAGAATCCTTCCTACTGCCTACCACAATCACTTCCACACACTCACATGATTCTTCCGACATATCACTACCCCGACCAAGATTATCGATTTTATCACCACCGCTGCTCTTTCCACTACTGCTGCCATTCAGTTCCACTCTAATGGAATTGGGTCGACCTCCCAAAAACAGGCTATCGCGGATTCTGGGAACTGGGACAGAAGCGAACGAAAAAGATGACACGCGTAAAAGGGAATGATACCCGACAGAAGTGGGATATAAAAGGGTCATCGAGTAGCGGAACTGAAGCAGGAAGTACGGTGTTGATGGGGGAAGGAGTTGTGTAGTCTGTCTGGAGAGGATAACAATTTGATCTAAATTTCAACAGAAAATAACAATCTCTGCAGTATCCATTTCGCCGCTAATCATATCAGCTCAAAGTAAAGTTGCTTTCTTTTTCGCTTCGTTCCATCCATTAACACCAACAATAATTCTTTTCGTGTTTGTACAATCATTTAAAAATAAAAATTATTTGGATTATCAAAAAAATAAATGATTTTTTGGAGTTTAATAAAAAAAAATTTGTAATTATTGAATGTATCTCATAAAATAATATATATATTGAGATTTTTACTGTTTTGATCTTGTGAACATCAATTAATTTTTACTAAAATACTCTATTCATATAAATAAGATATATTTTTCATATAATTTACTCATAACTATAATATTTAATTCACTTAAAAATTCGAAATTTCACATGTCGGCTTGCATATTTAATATGATTTCATCATTGTTATCCAAATAATAATTTAAACTATAAAAATTTTTTATTAATCAATTCGATCTATTAATAATGAAGATCATGATTCAAACACTTAATAATCATTATTTTATACGTTCATTAGTTATAATTATCACATTCACAAGAAATAAAAATGCACTAGAATAAATTTTTACAATGACAACAAATTGTTTATAATATATTGAAGACCCACGTCCTCTTAAATATAAATCATTTTAAATATTATATAGAGAAAATTCCCTATCATAATTTGATTATATTATAAAAATCACTATTTTGATTTTGTTTCTTAAATTAACAATATGTGACTAAATTAATTATCATCAGATTATGTTACTGGTCTCTAACGTCAAATAATTTATTTTTTTTATCGATCGAGATATATTGTTAATATAGCTTGATTTTAGTAGTAAAGTGATGAGTAGTTTGATTCCATTTCAATTTGCATTTCAAATTTTGCAATCTGTATCATACAATTAGGATTTATGTTTAAACGGTTTATTGTAATATAGAGAAAGACATGTTATTTTTGTTGAACGGAACTCAGATGTTTATGACAATTGAAAAGACGTAATGGATTAGGGATATAAATAAGAACGATATAAGTGGAAAAAAACAGGAAACTACATGGATATGATAATGTTTATCCCGAGAACAGATATATAATTTGGGCATTCTCAGACTCATGTGTACATCACGTGTAAGTTCACAATCACGGAGCAATTGTAAGAGCTTTTTTTGGAACCAAAAACTAACGAATGAGTGATATAAATGAGAACACAAACGTTTGAGGGACATACGTGAACAAGAACAAGAAATTATAAAGACACGATAATGTATTATCCCAATATTTTATAAACTGTGAATGAAATATAATTATTTATGTAACTCTAGCCCATAACCAAGTAAATAACGCATTCAATTAACAAAGTAAAATATAATATATATAATTTTTTCCCGGAAAATCTTAATCCAATTAGATTTATTTTTAACTGTAGTCCGATTTTCTAAAAACTACACATCCGTGTCTACTGGGCTGGTCTAAATAGGTGCACATCACAAAATATAAGACCCGTTTATCTTGCATCCAAGCCCACTAGAAAATGTTCTATGCATACGGTGCTAGTGTAGGCTGGCGTTTTCTAAATTTTGTGATTATAAAGTTTGTAACAAATTTGAGAAATTTATGCTTGAATAAATGTCATTTTCTTAAATATTTTTTAAAAAAACTTCCATGTCCCCTCATTAAACAATTAAAATGTTGTTTTATTTGTGTTTATATATATATATATATATATATATATATATATATATATATATATATATATATATATATATATATATATATAAATAGTAACGAAGAAATTGCATTTAATTTGTTGGTTGATGATTAATATTAAATTATGCACACCTAGTTCATCCGATGGGGAAAAATGAATAAACTAATAAATAGGCTTTGGTTAATAAACTACCCCCCCAAAAGGGAAATAAAAAATAAAAAATCAGTACCTTGTGAATTACTCTAAGCTAGAAATCTTGACGATATAAAGTAAAAGGAAAAGGTGATTGAATGACCCTACAATGGCAATTATCAAGGAAAAGCCAGATAACGAAAACCAAAAGGAGAAACAGTAGGAAAAAAAATTAGAAGAACAAAAAATAAAAAGGGAAAGCAACCTTAGAGATTTTGAATTGTCTCTCAACCATGGAGCATCGAATACAACCCATTATAGATCCGTTTTGTCCATATATACTCTACTTAAAGGTACTTCATCTCAATCTCTTCCATCCACGATATTACATGATTAAAGTTGATTGTCCAAAGACTAATATTTGTTAACATAATATGACGAGAAATACTCAAATAGAGCTAAAAAAAACATTTCAAATCTTGTACGGTTGCTTGTAATTATATTTTGAGTAGGTCTTTTGTGAGACGGTCTCATGAGTTTTTATCTGTGAGACGGGTCAACATTACCGATATTCACAATAAAAAGTAATATTCTTATAATAAAAAGTAATATTTTTTCATGGGTGACTCAAATAAGAGATCCATCTCACAAAATACGACATCTGAAACTGTCTCACACAAGTATTTTTCATTTAAATTTTTTTTAAAAAAAGCGAAGTATTTTTTTCCAGATTTGATATGGGATTTCCATAGTTATGAATTTTTAATACTTAGTTGACAGCATTGAATTTGAATTCATGTTTCATTTGCAAAGCTTTTATTTAAAATACAGTACTTCCAAATATAATGATATCTTATTCCCAATCCTACCAATCTTTCTCTCTTACAAGGCTTTTCAATACTTCCTTTTTACATGCCGCACAAACAAGCCCTTATAGCCCATTTGCAATTATCTAGTCCCCCATTTAATTTTGTTTGCCCCCACATATTTATTTTTATTTACTCAAATAATTAAAAGTAGACAATTTTCCCGAATCCCAAGGTAACAAATCCTCCTTTAGTTCTTGCTGGCCGTTGACTGCATGTTACCTTCTATTCCTTACATCATTTGCTTTCGTACCTTTGTAAATCCATTATATTTAACAAAGGTAGAAAAATCTATAATTTAAATTAATTACACATATTATTAATCTCTTTTACCAACTTTCCCCCTTTTGTCTTTTATATTATCTTATTGATATTCATATTTTTCTCTATTCGAATAATGAATATGTAATTCACCTTGCTTTATTACATGCAAAAGAAATATTTAAATTTGAATTCTACCTCAAGCTTTTAAATTATTACCATTTGGTCTTATAATTATATATAATTATTTACACATCCTCAAGATAACCCGTTGTAAACATACATCTTTCGCTTTATATATACGAGTACCACTGTATATATCCGTCCATATAAGCAAAATAATGGGTGAGCTTAGTTCCGTTGCTTTCAGCAGTAGCTTCCATAGCTCTTCCCTAGGTTTTGATTTCCACAACCTTGAAGTTTTCAACGCAGACATGTTTCAATTCAGTACGTAAAATACGACCCTTTTCTCCTTTTCTTTCGTTTCTTTTCTTTTTTTTTTTTTTTTCCCTTTTTCCGGTCAATAATTTTTATCACAAATTTAACATGCATATTGTTCCTGTATTTAGTAATAAAATTTGAGTAAGTTTTGAAACAGATGAGATGGAGAGTAGTATCAATGGTACTTGGACTCCGCCTTCTGCTGAAGCCGCTGATTTTTCAACGGGTTATCTTGAGGATGTTTTGTTTGAATTTAATTGTAAGAGAAGGCGACTGTTCTTATTCGCTGAACAAGATCAGAACCAAGATTTAGCTGACCATTCCACGATGGTACGTGCAAACCTGAATAATAGCAAGTTCTTGAGCTACATTTTTCTTGAATTTTACAGGGTTTTTGTTCATTCTGTCAATGATTTTCATGATTGATGGTTTTTTTTTTTTTTTTGTTTCCACAGAAGTGCTGGACTTCAAATTTCATGCAGGATTGCTGTGAAAACTTTGACGGCATGCGTCAAATAATCAAGTGTGACACCATTTCAGGTAACTAAATAGTCATGATGAGACAGAATTGTCTAGAATCAGTTTCATTTGTCTGAAATACATAAATGGTCCCTTCTGCTATAATCGTTCTTACATTTTACAACGAAACTAGCATCCGTTTTCAAATAATTTCCATTGGTTTCGACGCGAAAAACATGGCATATAATATATATTTACTCCAGGTTGAAGTATTAATTAAATGAATGCAGCTCTGAATTAAGCAGGTTTATACATATATATGTTTTCTCTTGATTCTGTCAGATATGAGAACACCTGAAGAAGCAGTCTCAGATCAAACATATGATTCTTTATCATCTTCTCTTAAAGAACCATTAATGGACTCTCAGTGCACACCAGATAAAGAGAATCTATATATCAGAGACCCTATAGTTTCTGCTGGTATTATTTTCTCTCTCTCTGTCTCACTAAAATATTTATTTATTTATTTTGATAGAATTCTACTTTAACCTTCAAAAATAATTCAGGCAACTGTAGTACCTTTTGACTCTCAAAGATGATGCAACTTGTGACATTTCATAATGCACTAATCAATTGTGTATATTTCTTAATTCCTGATCAAGTTCTAAAATGACAACTTCATGAGGCGATCGGAGGTATAAGGTCACGAGTCTCATCAAGAGCAAAGTTCCTGTACTTATTTTGATTAATTTCGAGCTCAGTTATGTTTGACCCGCCCTCAAGTTTCAGCAGATCATGTTTATTTCATTAACATATATAAATTTTTATTGCATGTTATATATTTTTTTGGGTTAATTGCATAGACCATCCAAGTGAAATCCTCAGATTAGTGAATACTCTCTGGAAAAAAATGATATATTAACTCTTCGTGTTTTCAAATCTTAAACGCACATGTAAGGGTGTGCGCGCTTAAGATTTGAGAATATGGAGAATTAGTTAGATCATTTTTTTTAGAGATTTTTAGCAATTTCAGGATTTCAGGTAGTGTTTATGCAATTATGTAAAAAAAAATTTTGCTATGATGTGGCCGATGTTTAAGGATTCGAGAGACATTTTAGTTATTTTCAATTTTTGGAATAACTTACAAAGTCAAAGTTAATTATTTACATAATTTTCTAACATATCTCTTGTGAGAAGATCTGACGGATCGTTATCCGTGAGACGGATCGACTATGCTCATATTTACAATAATAAATAATGTTTTTGTCATAAAAAGTCTCACAGTATTCTCATATTGATCAAGTTCACACACTCATATCATATATATATTGCCTCGCGTGCCCTTTATTTTGTCAAATTAATAATATATATTTTTATTAAACATTACTCTAATTTCAGGGGCTAATGATCATAAAAAGAGGAGCAAAAGGGCATTGGCAAAGGTCGTAATGTGTCCATTTGCATTAGTGAAACCGGGGGGATTCGAAGGCAACGTGACATTAAACGACATCAACAAGAGGATCTTAATGCCACCGACAAGGGCCGTGCGCCACCCTGTTGGAGAGTTCGCCGCCCGGCCACTGGTGTCACCGGAGGGGCCGGGATTGTCTGGGAAGGCTGTGGTGGCATTCACTAAAATTCAGACCCATGGAAGAGGCACAATAACAATTATTCGAACCAGAAACTAATTTGCTTTCAAATCTTTTCGCTCACGTGCTTTTAAAAACAGTCCAGTTTGTAGAAAAATAAGTTTTTGTTCCATCTTATATTTGATGTGTGAATGTCCTATATATATGTAATGGATCGAAGAGATATATATCATTAAGTATAAAAAAAAATAAAAAAAAAATTGAGACGTCTAATACGCAAGACCAAGTTGTATCAATTTAAAGTACAATTACTCTTGGAGACATTTGGTGGAGATAATTTTTTTACACATAATAACCTTATAAATGATTTCAAATTCCTAGTTTTTAGTACAAAAAAAATGCGAGTTACAGTCAACTGAAAATTGCAATATTAAAGTATTTGAAAATATATCGATTATATATCCTAAATAAACAACTTAATTAACTATTTTTTTCCTAAAAAAAAGATTTTACAGAATATTATTTAGCAAAATGAAGTTCCAAAGTGCTGGAAAAGAGGAGAAAGAACAGATAACGAGGCATGTGACAAAGTTAAATAGATTTGATATGTTCTGGCTACTTTATATCATTTGGTTTCCGCAGTAAAGCAAACTAGAAAAATCAAGACTTTGAATATTATAATTTGATCGAACAAAAACAGCAGATAAGCTTAGATATAAAATTTTGTAAACACGAAAAGCTTCCTGTTGATCATATAATTAGATACCAGATCAGAAAATAATATAATGAATAGGTTTTTATGAGACAGATCAAATCATCCATATTTGCAGTTAAAAGTAACACATTTTCATGGGTCGATTCAAGTAAAAGATTTATCTCACAAAATCGATACCTCATATGAGTTTTTGTGTAATATAATATATGATCGAATAAAATGTAATTTGTTGCATCACTTACTTTAATATATCAAATTTGACACTAAAACACCAATATTCGTTCTTTTTCAAACCACCTAGGTTTTGATTGAAAAACAATCAAATTTATTTATTTTCCAAATACTTGTATGTATGTATATATATATATGTGTGTGTGTGTGTGTAGTCCGTCATAATATATGAAATTTGAAAATAATTTATAAATCACATAGCTTAATTAGATACCGAAAATATTTGAAAAAAGATATGGATTTGTACAACCATATATAATCATTGGAAATCGAATTATTGCAATGTTCTTTCACCTAATTTATAAAGATCATGTACATATGCAAGAAATCAATGCGCCATTTCAAAACACGATTCTTGCTGTCTCCATAAAAAGGGATATATTGTACGTAATTATTTATGAATCTCCCATCACTTTGCTCGACAATTTTTGTGCCTATGTGTTTGCTGCCATTTTGTACGTTCCATTTATTTATTAAAGAATCCTATTAAGTATTAGTATGTCCATTCGCTTCACATTCTTGGTCTATTTTTTTTTTTTACTTTATAATTTCAAATTACCGTATGACATCTCATTAACGTAACTTTTTTACGATATGATACTCTATTTGAATATAAATCAAATCAATTATAAAAAATATTGTACGTACAAAGACGCAAACGTTCGTTCCACTAGTTTATATATAATAATGTTTTACTGCTTCAAAACTTAATTATTTTTAATCCCTTGGGGAGTGGAGTGCACAGAATTCAGAACATTCGTTTCTAAAGGGACGTGAGTAGAAGATGGGGCGTGTGGGAAACCAAAGAAAATTAAAGCAGTACGTGCTATTTAATTTGCAGGCATTCTTTCGACGTAACATTAACACGTTTGCAAACATACGCAGGATCGTGGTCATCATGCATGCATGCGTACGTCCCTCTGTACATTTCTTGGCTTTAACCTCTTGTTTGTAACAAAATTTTGGGACAGCAAAAGTACGGAAACCGACATGTCAACCAATTTTGTTTGATTGAAAAGGTAACGGGTGATAAATATTAGTATTCTCTCTTAAAAGATATTATTAAGTAAATGTAAAGATGATATATATCATTCAAATCAAAATATTGCAATGTATGATTTTTTTTTTTTCAAATTTGTCCTCCAGCATGATTTACTATGATGTGGCTTACTATTGATGATCAACGGACTTCTGAATATCTAAATTCTAGGTTCGAATCGGATTGTTCCGTAGGTTTAGGCTCGGGTTCAACCTAACGGAACATGTGAATGCAGGTATCAACTTTCATGATTACTATGGGACCAGAATTTTGAAAATTTCATTCCACGGGTCACATGAATAATACAGTGCAAGCTGGAGACGATAGTGTGACCACTTAGATGACATCATTTTTCATGAGTAATTTATAATATTTACTCGAGTGTGTTATTCACAGAGTTGTAGTTTCGTATTCTGAAGTCACATCTACGAACTGAAGCTAAACACAGCCTCAGCCTGATCATTTTGCGGCCACTCATCCAAACATTGCAGAGATATAACCATCAGCAAGATGTTGATATAAATGTTCTACAATGCTATATAATGAGAAAATAAAGTAGGATTAATCCAGTAAAGGGACTCATGAAGCATGAAGAAAAGACAGCCTGCTAGGCGAATCGATTCTCACAATATGTTCATCCTCGCAGCCAGAATCGTCGCTCGAGTCATCTCTTGTTGCATGACTTTCATTCTTATGCGATTTTTCAACCAGCAAAGCATGACTTTCTACTTTGCTCTCTTGCATGCCAAGTCTCTTTCCCAATGTAGTAGACCCTTCAGATTTTGCAGAAACAAGAGGTAGTCGAGGATGAGTCTGAGGAACTGTGGGACATGACTGGCTATGGGACGGGGTTATTTTCCTACTTCTTGGGAAGCTTGAGGCACGTTGTCTTCTAAAGTTTATCTAATCATGTCCATAGCATTTCAACAAGTTAGTATCAGATCATTCCATCGATTGAAATACAAAGTTTTGGGAAGGTTGGATTTTTAATCATTTCATCCCTTTCTGAATAAACCACCAACATAGGAATCGCACAATATCTCTTTGATTCAAAAACTGTGAGTCATCTCAACGAATTCGAAGCAAATAAATAAAAGTATGGAATAAAAGATGAGTAATATCTACCATGCTGCCAAAGATGCTCAGTTGCATAGCCCTTGCAGATAAATTGTTTCCTTGTCGATTCGATGCTTCAAGATCATGAAGTTTGGGATTGAAAAATTGTTCAGGCCAACTCATCAGACCACTATGTTGCTCTCTACCAAGAGATCCAGAGGGGAGATCTGCAGGCTGTGATATTCTTGAAGATGACCTCTTGCACAAGGTTCTGCTGGGATCATATCCAGCAATATCAAATATGATCACCCTTGCTCTAGTCTCAACCTGATATAGTGATAATTGCTGAGAGAAACTTCCTTCTCCAGCACCTATACTTAACAGAATCAATACAATGAAACTAAGGAATGTTGAGAGAATAAACTGAAGGTTAAACATGAAAAGTGCTGAATATTGAAAAAGTGAATTCTGCGTATCTCTCTGCTATCTATCTATCTCTCTTTTATCTGTTTTGAGAGTGAACAAATGCTTCTAATTGCTTGTGCAGGTGTCAAAGCATAACCAAATGACAGAATCCAAAAGAAAATCGTATCATAGAACTGTATTCATCAATAAACAAAACAAAATAGAAATATGATAAAACTCTGTTGTAGTACAAAAAAAATGAACTCATGAAAAGGGACATGGAGAAACATAAAACTGAGAATTTCCTAAACACGTGAACCTTGGGAATTATGTTCAAAAATTTATTTAACTTCATACATAAACCGATTTTTAGGTGTTTTCGCATGGCAGGATCTTGCCATAATTGATGATCATAAATATTAGATATCACCACCTCCAACATTCAACATGAACAACCAAAAGATGGCATTCAAGGATCTCAGGGTAAGGGTAAAATGATGAAAGATAAAATTAATATAAATAGAAAATTATATAAACCACAGCACCATTCTGTCAAATCTATCTAAAACTAGTATACTATGTGCTGGCAAATAAATTTAACTAAATAAGAAACAAGTCCAGTACCCAAATTTTCGGATCGCCGAGCGTTTTGATCAACACATGGCAATATTACTGCAGGAGCTGTAAGCAAATCTCCTTGCCAACCTTGCATTTTTATATATCCTTCTAACAGGAGACCAACAGAATTATGGAGTACTTCAAAGCTCTCCCCTCGTGTGTATATGTTCATCGTTGATCTTTCTACCATGAGTGCTCTTAAATCTGGCATTGCCATTTGTTCAAACATTTCAGGAAGTATGAGTTTGGCAAGACCAATGACACTCTCCTGCAGATAACGGGGTTAGTTTCATCATAGTTAACTTAGGGGACCAACCTCCTAATCTATTTGAATGGCAACTTGAATAAAGTTATGCTTTATCAGCTGATACGAAAAAACTGATGGCCACCAAGGACTATTTTGCACTGAATGCTGATGAGAAATTCTATTTTTATACAAAAGTAATATATCCATGAAATGGCATGCAACAAAGAGATAAATGGAACTTGAAGTGTTGCACGAGCTGTAAGAAAAAAACTAACATCATACCCGCCAAAAGAAATCTTCCACTGCAGGATCAGATCTCAGTGCAGCAAGGATCTTTTCAGTTTCGATAAAGAAGCAGAGCACCACAGAGTCAGTGACAATATCACAGATGTAAGGCTTTTGCGCAAGCACTTCATACAAGCCCAAAGTACTTCCATGGGTAAAAATTGGGTGCAATAAAGGCTTATTACATGTAATTTTACTTGACCACTGCAATTATATAAACTCATTCATGAGACAGTAACAAATGAAACCGGATGATTTGGGCTGAAATATACAACCATATCAATTGTACCAAGTACGTATCGCTAAATACCTTGACCACGCCACTCGAAATTACCCAGATACCAGCTGGCTTGGATCCCTCCTTGTAAAGTGTAGAACCACTTAGTTTTATTATTTCTTTGGTAGATGCCACTAGAGTCTCACATACTGAGGAAGGTAGAGCTCCCAATAAAGGATTTGCAGTTATCAAATCACATAATTTGGGGATTTTCACTGAAGGTGGGTTTCTTAACAGCTTTTTCAAGTCAGTCTGCAGAACATTTTTATTTACTGTCAGTATGATCTCCAGAAGGTAAAGTATGAATAAAGATGAGTGTAAAATAAATCACCGTGATTTACCTGGACAGCATCATGAAGATGGCTCATCTCTTTTTCTTCTAATAGGCCAATCTTCTCTAGATTATGAACATAATCAATCAAATGTTTCAGCACAGAGTACGTAACTTGTCTTGTTTTCACAACACGCAGCACCTGAAGTTGTTACCAACTTCTGAATCTTAGTGGGAACAAACTCAACACTACAGGTGCAAAAATGTACGGCCTACATACCTGGGGAAATGTAACACGAACATCTTCCAGAAACTTCTTTGCTTCCTCACCTTCCCCCTCACTTTCTCTATCAACTGTTGCAGCAATCTCACTGTTTCCTAAGGGGATAAATGCATGTGTGAGCAAATTAAGAAATACTTCACTGAATCATGAGAACCAAGGCCTGTAGGGTCGATATTTTGGCAAGTTTGTATAGTTTTTACTTCTCAGAACAATTATACCATTGCAGTATTTTTGTTAAGCACTAACTTTCCTCCCAAAGAAAGAGATCAACAGGAATTCTGGAAACACATAGATCAAAACCAAAAGTAGTTGATGAAGCTGCGGAAAATCGAAATTCAAAAACTTTTCAATCTTCATTTCAGAGTTCTGCTCCAACAATGGAAAACAACTTTTTGAATTTACATAATATCAAAAATATCTGAGATCTAATCAGAAGAAGATAGTTTTCTTTAAATGCAATAGCTTTTGTTAATAATATTTCACGGATAATTTTTTACCGATAAAGTCGTGTAGTTGCCGTCTAGCAATTCTATGGGCACGAAGAAAGGCAGCACAAATATAGCATGCTGACTCTAATCTTTCTACAGCAAACAACGTGACAAGCTTTTGAGGGATTATGGTTGACCGAAGAATCTTGGAGTAATTTGGCATGTTCACATAAGACTTTAGACCTTTCCAATCACACAAGGCCTCATCAGATACCCGGTCAATAGCTTCATCAACAGATAACATCAGGAGATTGGCGATTGTTTGAGTGATTCTTCCCTCATCAAGCATGACCCAGTAAGCTGCCTGAACACCTGTAATCACAATAATATCGAACATTTAGATATCTTAATTTATACAAAAACAAATTTTTATGTAGTATTTAAGTGATTATGTGTTTGATAGATTTCATGTTTTTCATTTTTATACATATATATTAGTCCCAATGAATATGAGATTTCAACTAAATAACATAAAGAGAACAATAAGCAAAAGAACAAGTCAATTCGAAATCTTTCTAAGCTAATAGGTAATATATCCAGAAACAAAAGCTCATTGACAGTAGCTCGAGGACCCATGCTGTGGAATTGGCAAAAGTAAAACAGAAAATATCACATCTTTATACGATTTAAATTGTAACCGGAACAAAAAGACATACTAGTGACAAAGGAAAGTTGAAGACACCACTTTTTCAGGTATCAGCAACTGGCTTAAGTACTAAAAATATAACGAAATGCATTGAAGTTCAAGAAATTTAGGTATAAAATGATTACCATTTAAGAAGCGGACGCGGATATCTTTCAAATCCATATAGTCAAGGTTATCATCAGGTTCAGATGAGGAATAGGGATGTATGTGTTCACTGTCAACATCATTCAAGCTTGCGATGTATTTCTTAACTGTGGCCCAGTCAGCAGGTCCCAATTCCACATCATCACCAAGATCACGAAAGGCCTCTAATGCTTTGTTCAACATTTCATACTTTGTGTAGTTCAATATTCTTTTCTGCCATAAAATGTAAGAACTAAAAAATTGTAAATAGTTTAAATGGGTAACAAGAAATTATTTATCCTCCAGTATCACAGACACATAAAGTGCACACAAGTCCGTTCATACAGCCAATGCTGTGCACACTTGTACGAACATTTCACTGTGCATTTATAAATTTAACATATTACATTGATTAACAGGTTTAATTTGGGAGACATATCTATGGACGCAAATACGCCCTGAAAATGTAGTTTAGAATATGGTTACAAGATGCAGGTGATAAAAGTGAAAGAACTAGCAAATTATATAATCTAAAATATTAGAGTGCCTTTAGGGTCTAGAATCATTTCAAAAGCAGTTAAAAATTAATGATAAGTCCTATTTAAATGACTACTGTATATTCAGCGAAACACATTAGAATTTAACATCTAGAAATAAATTGAGGACTTTACTCCACGACTGTTAGTTTCAAGCTAGAGTACAATTGTGTTATTTTGTAATTTAGAAATACCATGCAATAACCTTGGCTTAATTTATCGACTAGATATTGAATTTGTATGCAATTCATGAAAAGTTTGAGAAACGGAAACAAGAGGAAACATGTTTAGAGGTTATGAATCACGAGCCAGTTGTTTAGAGACGAGATCAATTACGAAAAGAATCTGGACCACTACATGGCATTACAGAAAACGTGATTCTTCGTTTATATTAATTTGTTATGTTGCCTTTTCCAGCAAGTATGATAACTGGATTACATCGCAATTTAACCTAAGCGAATGGCAACATTTCTTAGAGAGAAACCAGAAGCTACAGTTATTAGGAGGAGATGTTGGTCATAGTCCTTTTCTACCACATTTTCTGGCATGGGGATTGTTAAAAGTCGCCTGCCAGAAGTTCCTGATAAAATTTAATTTGGTACGTATCCAAAACACAATAGGAAACCTAGATTTCAAGCAAAACCTTTTTCATAAACGGAGGTTTTCCCCACAAATTCTTGAGGAATGTTCAATGTGTTAAATGGACATGTTAACCCACAAAATTATCAGTTAATATCTGTAGATCCCAGTGTACTGACAGCGCAGTACAATTGATCACAGCTCTACTATTTCTAAGGCATTATTTCAACAAGTTTAAACAGCCACTTGGCCCACTTCTATATATACACAATCCACAGCTGGACATTGTTTATCTGACATGATTGAGTTATTATAACCTTGTGATTTCCATTTGTGTTATCATGATTGACGAAATTCATCGTGTTCAAACTGAATAACACATGTAAGTATAACCTTACCTTAGCTGCGGATAGCTTATCCATTTTAAGAGCACTTAAAACAAACTGTGTTGTTGATCCATTCACAATAAGTGTAAGGAACACGATTCCACCTGTTAAAAATACAAACTGCAAAAGCGATAAAAAGTAAGATTTATTAGAACTCAAGCAAATACATACATAATAAATCATTAACACCTACGGCGTATGTGTGGAAGAAGTAAGAGAAACATATATATTCCATTGGATATGTTAAAACAATCTCACTTGAAATTTGCATATAGTTGACATTAAATTTTATAAGACATACCAGATTTCCAGTATCAGAATTTATAAATGTAGAGTGAACGCTGGTACGCTGAAACATCAATAAAGAAAAACTTAGAAAAAGAAACTAGGTACAAATATTGCAAACAGAAAGTAGAGAAAAAGGTGTAAATAAAATAATCATTACTTTAGTTTTGGAGCATATTGTAAAATGATATGAAGAATTAATCATGAAAAAACACCCACTAATCATATGACCCCCATCAGAAGTGGGAAAAAATAACCATGTTATGCGATAAAAACTCAAAATTGAAATGACGGAACACGATTGAACAATTAGGTTTTGCATATTAAATAAAATTCATTCCTACAAAGAGAGCGGTAACAAAAGCATATCATGAAGACCTTAAAAGTACATTTTTGTTAAGCCATATCTTAAACGAAGTGCTAAGATCTAAAATTTCTGTGAATCACTAAAATAAATTAATTTTATACTAAATAAAAGCACATAACAGGTAATGTGGTTGTGTCTAGAGCTGGGCCTTTGAAAACACAGGCATTAACTGGTCATTGGGACTCAGGACATCATTTTTCGGATCCCCCAGTAAAATTGGAACTTAGCTTTCACAATTAGTTGAGGAAACTTATTCTATATTTTCGATGCACGTGTCATCGCATCATATATTGCCAAAATTTACGTGCTTGCTTCACTTTGTCTCTATAGCGTCGTGACTTTGTTATCTTCTTGTACTTTCCAACTTCTAATGTCTACTGACCACTTTGCTTCTTTTGTTTTTTCAGTCCAGCTAGACTGTCTTAACCAAACTCGGATCACATGCTTCTCCCATTTATACTCTCTCTTCTATTCGCTTGTATTTACCGTTCGCTTGATTGTTCATCTATAGCGATTACATGCAGACATTTATTCCTTTTGAATTACTTTCACATGTTTATTTATATTTTACCGGTCTTATTATCTTTGATTCGTTAAATTTCTCTAAATATCAGTTAGCTCTCTCTCTGCAAGTTGGCTTGTTTTGCAGCTCGCACTTCCTTGTCAATTTGATTCATCTTCTTGGTTAGGTTCATCTCTCATGTAATTTGCTCTGCTTGAAACAAGTTACATCGTCTCGGTGTCATTGTTGCTACTCCTTGGACAACTTCTGTCATTTGACTCTGTTTTAACTTCGATGATCTAATTACTCTTTTTACGTTTGAGTATGGATTGTTCATTTCCTGACTACTGAGTTCCAACTTCTCGGGTGGTTTAGCTCACCACTAAGCATTTGCTGAATCCAAAATGCTTCAAAGGTCATCGGACTTCCATATGTAGGAATTGCCGAGCTCTCGACTATTTACCAATTGTTGACTCTTGAACTTGATCTGCCGCATTAGTAACTATTAATTGCTAACTGTTCGTTTCCAACTTCTTAACCCTTAGATTAGGGGACATTACATTTCCCAACTGCTTTACAAGCTCCATACTGCCCACACTTAAAATTTTCTGAGCATTATTTCCACCTCATTAAATTCTACCATTCCACCTGTCACTGCCCATTGACTTGCTACAACTAATTTACTTGAACTGTAAAAATTCGAGCACTAACATGCATGCCTCATCTTAAACATGTAAAAGTATGTTTTTTAAATATCCCACCAAAATAAAGCAAGATTAAGAATAAGGTAATGCCTATGAAATCTCCAACCACTTGGTTTATTTCTGTAAACAGTATTTTAACATTAAAAAAAATTATACTTCAATAATTTAGACTGGATAATACCACTCATATAAAAATGGATATCCTAATTCATACACAAATACACCACATATAAATCAGATAGGACTAAAATACCATCTAAAAGATGCTTAGGTTAACTCACTTTAACAGAGAGCGAAAGCGACAATGCTACGGCCCCTCGCAAACCAGCCCACACAAGAATAATAGCTTCTTTCCAATCAAGACCGTAACCAAAATATTGCAGAAATGGAAACAATAGTCCAACTACAACAACCCGGGCTACTTGAACAACCACATACAGAAGGAATAGATAACCCCAAGAATGTTCTGTGAAAAAAAAACTACTTTAGCAGGAGAAAAACAAAACAATAATAAAAAACACTGCATTCCACATGTTCTTGCTTAGTGTTAATTAATTTAAGAAAAGGAAGAGAATATACCATTAGTTTTATATATGCCGTCACCCCCAAGAAAACTCTCGGCTATGACTACCCCACTGCGAAGACAAAAAAGTAAACATGCTCTCTCAAGTCAGCCAGTAATTTCAGCAGCGTATTGATGCAAAAGAATTTTGTCACATCCATAAATATGAACCTAAATCACTAAACATCTGTGGTCTCACAAAAAGCTGCTTAGTTTGTTCTATCAAAGTTAAGAATTCAATGCCATCCCAGACAGGAAAAAGTTACTGGATCCAAAGTTAAGATGACACACAAAAGAAAAATTTTGAGAGATGATACACGTTTTACCTTAAGATGAAGATTAATGTGTTGGCAATATAAGCAACCATTTCCCTGAAACAGATTTAATATCATAAAACCCAATCATGGAATTGATCAGCAAATCAGATAACTTAAATAATGTCGAACTTAGAGAAACTCGTAATAAATGGTACAATTGATAAGTTCAACAAAATCCATGAGGGATGACGATATTATTGCTTTCATATGAAACAACCAGTCATAGAGCACTCCATTGTTTCCGGAGCTTTTAAATAAGGTTTATTTCTAAAATCATTACAAACACACATAACAATTCTAGCCAAAAGTTTTGCATGTTCTCCTTGTGATGGAGCCTACCGTTTTATCTTTCTCCCTTCAATCACTTCAATTCACATCTTCTCTAATATATTCATTTTTAGCTTGCTCCATTTTTGTATGAGTACTCATCAACGCCCGCTTTCGAATGTTGACTGCTCTTATCTATCAATCCACAACAACACTCATCTTTAAGTATTTGTCTTTTTTAGCACAATCCTTGTTGTTAGACATGAATTTTATTGTGGCGATGATAACTAAAACCAGTAGACCAGCAGACCAGAACAACAGAATAACTTATCAGTAGCTGCTGTTCTAGTAAAACTAAACCAGTAGAAAAGGGATAACAATACAAAACCAGTAGAGAACGTTTTCTAACGTTGCTATCTTAATTGTTACCGTTAAAGAGTTCCTAGTACTAGTTTAATTGCAGCATTAAATACTATACGGAGTCATTTAATGCATATTACCCAATTAAGTATAAAACAAGACTGATTGTTTTATAGCTTTTCTGCAGGAACTTGTTTCGGTAATAAAGCTGATTGTATCAGTTATCTGAAGACTTCTCTGATTGTGAACGTTGAACTCAGTCGATTATATATACTTGGATCAAATCCTTGTTCGACACGACACTTCGGATAATATCATTTTCAAGGAACAAAGCTACTCTCTTATCAGACAAATATAAAAATTCCTTGAGCATTTAAAAAGTTCAACACAAAGAAAAGTAGCACACGCTTCATAGCTTGTATCTGATCTTTTAAAAGATCATCTTGTGCTACTGATTCTTACACTCTTCACGATCTTTACATCACTTATACTTTATCAAGAAGAGTCTGTAATCTGAAAAGAGTCTTTTCAGAACTTTGTGTTTCGCATTTTTGAGAGTTGAGAAACTAAGAGTTTCAGTAGGCTGAGGTGTAAGTCCTTCTGAAGTGGGTGTGTACAAGAGTTGTACTGTAATATCCAAAGTCTTTTAGTTATACCTTCTGGAAACAGAAGAAGGGGAGACGTAGAAGAGTTTATCTTCGAACTTCCATAAACAACTGCTGCCTACTGTTTTACTGTTTTTCAACCACTTCATCAGATTGTTTCCGCACGTTTTACTGTAATCAGGTGAAAGTATTCGCACAAGATCAACTACTATCCTTAACAGGATTTTAGTACCTCATCAGAACGAAAAACGAGTAGAGTTTATTCACCCCCCCTCTAAACTCAACTTCGATCCTCAACAATTGGTATCAGAGCAGGTTATTCTTGTTTGTGAAAAACTACAACAAATGGCACACTTCAGCAAAATCCCTATGTTCTCTAAGGAAGATTTTGACGACTGGAAAATAAGGATGCAAGCTCATCTTGCAGCACAAGATGATGACATGTGGTATGTCATCACAGATGGTCCACTGAAAATCTTAAAGCCTAACACAGCTGTTGCTGTTACTGACGGTGCACCACAGATGGTCGAAAAATCAAGAAGTGAATGGACCAGTGAAGATAAGAAAAAGGCCAATCTTGATAATGTGGCGAAGGATATATTGTATAAAACTCTCGACAAGAACACCTTCAGCAAGATCAAAATGTGTTCTACTGCAAAGGATATTTGGGAGAAGCTCATCCAAATATGTGAAGGAAATGAGCAAACGAAAGAAAACAAACTGTCTGTAGCAATGCAGAAGTTTGAAAATCTGAAAATGAGAGCTGGTGAAACTCTAAATGAGTTTGATGAAAGATTCAGTAGCTTGGTCAATGAGCTAGCTGCTCTGGGTAAAGAGCATAGCAACAGAGAAATAGCCCTCAAGGTGATGAGAGCCTTACCCAGAGAATGAGATGTTAAAACAATGGCTATGAGAGTATCCAAAGACTTGAACAAATTGGAACTGCACGACTTATTTGCAGATCTGAAGGCCTATGAGTTCGAGTTGGAAGTGAGAAGTGGAGAAGAGCCTTCAAGCCTACCCACCAAGGCTCTTGCTGCTACTGCTACTGCTTTTACTGCTACTGCCTCTACCTCTTCTACTGCTGCTGCAGTTGTACCTCAGGCATTATCGACTGTGATCATTGATAATACAATGGAGAAGACTGCTGAACAAATCAGTAGTGATGCTATGTCCTTATTTGTAAAGAAATTCTCCAGGTTCATGAAGAAGAACCATCGAACCTATCAGGGTCCCAATCGCAACTTCAAGAAAGATTCACCATCTGGTGATATGGGATGCTTCAACTGTGGAAAGATAGGTCACTTCATTGCTGATTGTCCTAAACCAAAGAAGGATGACCAAAAGAGAAAGGATCACAAGAGGAATGACAAAAAGTCCAGACGAGATCGAAAAGCGATGATTGCCGAAGAAAGCAAATCTAAATGGGCGGACTCTAGTTCTGAGTCATCTGACTCAGAAAGTCATTCCAGTGATAGTGATGCAGAAGAAGTCAAATGTCTAATGGCAGACAATGACTCAACCTCGACATCTGGAGAGGTATTTGATTTTGACTCTAATGAATTTACACGAAATGACTTGATTGATGCACTGCATGAAATGGTAAAAGAGTATTCCAGACTTTCTCAATCATTTGAAGAAGTTAAGATTGAAAATCAGAACTTAAAGAATCAGAACAGTAAGTTAACTTGCTTGCAAGTAGACAGCTGCAATGATTTACAAGTTAAGATGAGTAAATTAATAACTGAGAATGAAAGAGCCAAAGCAGATTACCAGAAGGTGCTTTCTGAAAACCAGAAGTTGTCGCTACTGGTAAATGCTTGGAACAAGTCTTCTATTTCATTGGAAAAGATGCAAGAATTACAAAAACAGTCAGGAGATAGGAGTGGTCTCGGTTTTTGTAATAATGAAGGCACTTCTGAAACGAAAACTAAGCCAACACTGGATATATGCAAAGGGAAATACATTCACTTTGTGAAATCCAGTGTGGTACAGGAACCAGAAGTACCTACTGCTTCAGTTGAAAGGAATGTAAATCTGACGAACAGAAGAATGCACTATGGTCTGGGTTACGTTAAACCTAAGGAAAAAGTTGACCAGAGTTCTAGATTCAGAAAAGAATTCAACTCTGGAAGACAACATCCTATGAAGGTTAAAAACTACCAGTACTACAACTCTAAACCTGTTCAGAAGAGATACAGACTGGAAAACAGAAACAGAAGGGAAGAACAACATTTTGGTATGCATACTGTTAGAAATAACAGACCTTCTGTTGCACACACATCTTTGGATACCCGAAGTACAAAGTCACCAAGAATTGTACAAATGTGGGTTCCCAAAGGACTGATAAGGCTTGGACCCAAATAGATTTGGGTACCAGTTACTAAAATTTGTGTTTGCAGGAACAGCAGAAGGAAGCAGAAATCAGTAACTCTACATGGTATCTGGACAGTGGATGTTCCAAACACATGACTGGACAAAGAAACCTACTTTCCGAGATAGTGAGCTGTACTGGACCAAAGATAACTTTTGGTGACAACTCAAAAGGTAAAACCATGGGTAAGGGTAAGATTATCCATGGTAACATAACTATTAATGATGTGTTATTAGTTGACAATCTTTGTTACAATCTAATCAGCATTAGTCAACTATGTGATAATGGTTATTCTGTAGCTTTTCAGAAGCATTCATGCATAGTTAGAGATTCTGCTGAAACTACTGTGTTAACCGGAAAAAGTGAAGGCAATACTTACAGAGTCTCTTGGAACTCAAATCATGTCAATACTCCCACATGCTTAGTTGCTTCTCTTAGCAATAAACACTGGCTATGGCACAAGAAATTGAATCATCTGAATTTCAAGTCAATCAATTATCTCAAGAAGCAGAATATAGTTGATGGATTACCTGACTTTAATTTCGTTAAAAATCATGTTTGTTCTGCTTGTCAGCTCGGGAAACAGATAAGATCCAGTTTCAAGACCAAAGATAGCAAATCAACTTCAAGATGTCTGGAACTACTGCATATGGACCTATTTGGTCCTATCCCCATCATGAGCTTAGGGGGAATGAAATATACTCTTGTTGTTATTGATGATTTTTCTAGATTCAATTGGGTAATCTTTCTCGCAGGAAAAGATCAAACCAGTAGTCTCTTGATCAAGCTTCTGAAAAGGATTCAAAATGAAAAATCTACTACCATCATCAAAATCAGAAGTGATCGGGGCACTGAGTTCACTAACAAGTATCTTGAATTATATTTGAATGAGCAGGGGATTCATCATGAATATTCAGCTGCCAGAACACCCCAACAAAACGGAGTAGCTGAGAGGAGAAATAGAACTCTAAAAGAAGCAGCTAGAACAATGCTAGCAGATGCAGACATTTCTCAGCGCTTCTGGGCTGAAGCAATCAATACTGCTTGTTACACGCAAAACAGATCTATGGTCAACAAAAGACACAACCAGACTCCTTATGAAATATGGAAAGGGAAGAAGCCCAATGTATCTTATTTTCATGTGTTTGGTTGCAAATGTTTCGTACTAAATAATGGCAAAAATCATTTGACGGCATTTGACTCAAAATCAGATGCTGGAATATTTCTTGATTACTCTGCTGTAAGCAGAGCTTTTAGAATCTTCAACAATAGAACTCTTAATGTTGAAGAATCGATTCATGTTGTCTTCGATGAAGACAGCAGTGCTGAAATTTCTAACATATCTGATTTAAGTAACAGGTTAGACAGGATTCACTTGGAAATTGACAGTGAAGATGATGTAGAAGCAAATACCAAGGATCTTCAAAATCCAGAACCAGACATTCCAATAGTGGAACCAGAAGTACAGAATTTGGATCTACCAATACCAGCAGAAGATGTTTAAGAACCTACTACTGGTTCTGTAGAAGACAATCTTAACATATCAAATCAGGAAGATGTCCATTCAAATCCGTTTATCTGGAGAAAATCTCATCCTCCATCATTGGTTATTGGTAATCCAGCAGCACCATTGAGAACCAGAAGGCAAATGCTTAATGAATACATGCATGCTGCTTTTATATCTCAGGATGAACCAAAGAAGATTGAAGAAGCTCTTCTGGATCCTAGTTGGATTGAAGCCATGCAAGAAGAGCTGAATCAATTCAAACGTAATGAAGTTTGGTTTCTAGTACCTAGACCATCTCACCAAGCTGTCATTGGAACTCGGTGGGTATTTAGAAACAAACTCAATGAAGAAGGCACAGTGGTGAGAAATAAAGCTAGACTGGTGGCTCAAGGCTTCAGACAAGAAGAAGGCATAGACTTTGATGAGACTTATGCACCAGTAGCAAGGCTCGAAGCAATCAGAATATTCTTAGCCTTTGCTGCTTTCAAGAATTTCAAAGTATATCAAATGGATGTGAAAAGTGCTTTTCTAAATGGTCTTTTACAAGAAGAAGTATACGTCGAACAACCTCCAGGTTTTATCGATCATTTCTCTCCACATCATGTATTTAAATTACACAAAGCATTATATGGTCTAAAACAGGCACCTAGAGCTTGGTATGACACTCTATCACAATTTCTCATTGATCATGATTTTATCATTGGAGCAGTAGATAAAACTTTATTTACATTAGTCAAGAATAAGCACATTCTTTTAGTACAGATCTATGTTGATGATATTATTTTTGGGTCAACTAACCCCAAATTATGTGCAAAGTTTGGTAAATTGATGCAGGATAAATTTGAAATGAGTATGATGGGAGAATTAACATTCTTCCTAGGATTACAGATTAAACAATCAGAGACTGGAATCTTTATAAATCAAGCCAAGTACACCAAGGAGCTTCTGAAAAAGTTTGGAATGGAAGCATGCTCTGCTGCTTCTACTCCAATGAGCTCATCTATTAAGCTTGATAAAGATGAAAGTGGTATTCCAGTAGAGGTAACTCAGTATCGAGGTCTTATTGGTTCTTTATTATATTTAACTGCCAGTAGACCAGATATCATGTTTTTGTTTGCATTTGTGCTAGATTTCAATCTAACCCCAAACAATCTCATTATATTGCTGCTAAACGTATTTTGAAGTACTTGAAAGGAACTCAAAATGTCGGCTTATGGTATCCCAATGATTCATCGTTAAATCTTATTGGATATTCAAATGCTGATTATGCAGGTTGCAAACTAGACCGAAAAAGCACAAGTGGGTTTTGTCAATTTCTTGGTGATAGGCTGATATCCTGGTTTAGCAAGAAACAGACTTCCATAGCCACATCTACTGCAGAAGCAGAATATCTGGCTGCTGGAAGCTGCTGCTCTCAGATACTGTGGATTCAACAACAGTTAAGAGACTATGGGATTCAAGCCTCCGAATCACCTATATTCTGTGACAATACCAGTGCAATTGCAATCACACAAAATCCAGTACTTCATTCTAGAACGAAGCACATAGACATCAGACATCACTTTATTAGAGATCATGTGCAGAAGAAGAACATTCGTCTGGAATATGTTTCTACTGATCAACAAACAGCAGATATCTTCACGAAACCCTTACCAGAAAATAAGTTTTCTTACTTTCGGAATTCTCTTGGTTTGATAGATTTAACTTAGTCATCTTATGATATCTTAGTTAAACTTCTATTATTACTTGATTGTTATCGCATTGAACTAACAGTAAGATATTTGCAGAAAAGCAGAAGAGAAAAGTCAGATACGTAATCTGGAATTTTATTAGAAACCATTTCAGTACATTACACGATGCAAAAGTAAAAACAGTAGATCTTCTATGCTATTTAACCAGTAGCGTTACATTTAGCGTTTATCTTCAGTAATAGGAGCTCTCTGATATTTGCTTGCAAAGTACTTCAACAGGAACAAGAGAAAGGCCTAGAAAGAATCTAGCAAGCTCAGGTCTTGTCAGCACTAATGTAATTTTTAGATGCCTTACAGGGCATCAGAGAGGATTTCAGCATCATCAATCCACCAGCACTCTCTTATTGCATTAGCATGCTTCTGGAAGAAATCGATGCTACATTTCAAACTCAATCGAAGCAAAAGATCTGCTTTACTGTGGAAACTACAACTCCAGGAGTGTATTTCAAGGATCATTACGAAAATAATGATATTCTCAAACATCTCTCTGAACACCTTTGCTTCGACTCCAGGATCAAATTCTAACTCTCTTTTTACTTGAGTCTTCATTTTTTTTTTTTTGTTTAACCTCGTTCAAGATATGCAGGTATTTATAGAGGGAACAAGACTCTTGTGAATCGCAAGATTGCGACTGTTCATTTTCAACGGCTCAGATCGAGAGATGGCCAAGAGTCACTTGTCGCAATTATGACCACTTATTAATTACATTTACCGAGGGGGAACAATATCTTAGTCAGACTAAGAGTTTGCCTTTTCAGAAAACAGATAAGATGTTTGTCTTTTCGATAAAACTACAAGTCTGCTGGTTTTGACAAAGTGCTCACATATTTCAGCACCCTGAAACTTCCAGCAGACGTTATCATAAAATGACAAATCCTTTTCTGATTTCTTTTAGTAACCGTCTGGACAGCCCGCTCTTTTTCAAAATTTTCGAAATCATTCGTCTTTCTGACAGTTTCTGCAAAACTTTTCAAACACTCAACCAAGAACATACTGACACGTGTCTTTATGTTTATTTGACGGCTGTATATCTATTTCAAATTTCACCTTTTCACCTTTACTGTTTCATAACTATCGTTACTCAGCTATTGTTTTCTCTATATCTTCAACTAACTACTGCAAAATTTGTCTGATCTCATCTGCATACAGAAATGGCTGGAGCATACACTCTTAACGCTTATCAAGTTAACTTTGCTTCCGTTCTCAACATCAAGGATGAGAATCTCGTGAAAATGTTTAAGGACATTGAAATATCCGGACTCAGAAAATTCCTGGAAGCGCCAGCAGTTATTTACAAAAATGCTCTCCTGGAATTTTACGCTAAAGCAACAGTGCATGAAGGAAGGATTGTTCATACTCAAGGAGATGTTTCTATCTCTATTGATGCCGCACACCTAGGAGCAACCTTCCTCCTTCCACTTTCAGGTACATCTGAACTCTCTGATATTTCCAAGACAGATATGTCTGTTGCACTCAGCTCTTTCTCAGCATCTGAGGAAGAAGTGTCTCCTTCCTGTCACAAGAAATTGCTCAAAATAGAGTATCAGATTCTGGCCGATATTGTGGCTAAAGCTATTTTGATCAAGGCTGACACCTTCGACAAGTTGACGAAGGAGAAAGTTCAAGTAATGACTGCCATCTCTAAGGGGATTAAGGTGGACTGGAGTCATTTTATTTTCAGAATTATGAAGGATATGGTTATCCGGAAGAGTTCTGGTTTCGCTGTTCAGATCAGCGTTATGCTCAAGGATGCTGGTTTCGCATCTACCAGTGATCTGGATGTTACTTCAGTCACCATGATTGATGCAGCAAATGTACTGGCTCTAAGGCCTAAGCCAACAGTGGCGGAGTTTGTTGCGTTGAAGAAGGAAATTGGGGAAACTGCTTCTGAGGCTCCAAAACCTCAAAAGAAAATTTCAAAAAAACGAGTGATTATCTCAACGGATTCAGACAAAACAGCATCAGAAGAGTCTGCTGCTGCTGTTCGACCAGCAGTGCCAACCCCAGCCAAGAAGAAACCGCGCACCATTCTTAAGATTAAAAAGACAGCAGCACTGTCTGAAATTGAGAAAGTACCTATTCGACAGGTCTTTCCAGAAGCGGTTCCTTCTGCTCGATCAACTGCTTCTTCGACTGCACACTGCTACTGCGTCTATTTCAGCACCTTCTACTGCTACTGTTTTTAAGCCAACATCTGGAATAGTTATTCGAGAACCAGCAAGCGGGTCTTCTGCTTTTCGACCCATCGTGCCTATTTCATCTTCTGACAAAGGCAAAGGGAAAATGGTTGAAGAACCACCTACTTTTGGTCACAAGACCACTGTCACCATCGGCGTTGATCTTCATCTAGCCAAGATTGAGACCTCTGCAAACGATGACGTGAAATTCTTTGATGAATGGCATACTGTCCGACTATTCCACTCTTTTGATTACTTCAAAACAAAAGGGAATTATAGCAAGATGATGAATGCAGAAAGGAAGATTTTTCGGCTGGCAAAAACAGAAAATGTCATCGAGGCCTTGCGAAGAAGGAATTTTGTCCTCGATCAGCTGAAATGCCAGAAATTAGAATCGGTTCTGAAAGTTCTTCAATCAAATTTTGATCCTGCTGTTCCTACTGCTGTTCAGGATCAAAATGTTATTATGATTCTCTCTGACAGATTAAAGCAGATGAGTGAGCAACTTCTTGCTCAAGAACAAGGCTTTGGAGAGCCTACTGTCTATCATGTTGGCCTTGTCCCAAATTTTCAACAAACTCAGCCAGTTGAGGAAAGGACTACAGCCTCCCCAAAGTCTTCTGCTCTTAGTACTCCTGCATCTCCAACAAGGCCCATTCAGTCCTCATCACTATTGTCCGTGCATGAACTGGCTTCAGTTGAGGAAGTCATTGAATCGATTGTCCCTACTGTCTCTACTACTCTGGAAGCAGCACCGGCTACTTCGTTGTCACCCTCTGTTTCTCCTACCCCAGGGCAACAATTAGCAGAACCAGATGCTACTTCTTTACTGCCGAATTTAAAGATGTTTTCTGCTGCACATCAAGCAGAAATGAACATTCTTCTGGAACAGCCTTCTGCACCTTCTACTGAAGCACCTTCAGATTCACAGGCTGTCATTGTACCAATGGAAGAAGCTTTGGCCTCTGACTTGGCCATTCCTACTGAAGAAATCGCTCTTCCTTTGATTACTGTTGAACCTACTGTTTCTGCTATTCCAGTAGAAAGCACAGCAGATCCTGCTCCTTCTACTGCCTTGATGGATGCCAATCTTGTTTCTACTGCGTTGACTGTCTCTCTTCCTGTTTTGACTGAGACGAACTCTCGTCTTTCTGAGATTAAACAACGCATTCTGGCGCGAACTCCCTCCCCGGAATCAGATGCATTTAACCTAGAACATCAGATTGAGTCTCTACAAACCGAACTCAACAACATCTCTGATTTGGTGAAACGTATATCTTGTGAAAACATTTCGGAATTCAGTGGTGCTCAATCTTTCAGAGAACGAATGGGCAAACACATCTATACCACTAAGGAGACCGTGGACAAGATGTATGCTGAAACCGTTGTTTTCAGACAAGCTATCTCGAGAACTCACGGCACCCTCATGCTTGCTCAAAATGATATACTCACTCGAATCACTGAGCATGATGATCTCTTTCGATCACTGTCTACTTCTGTGGAACTTTTGGATGCCAAGATTGACTCTCAAAATCAATCTCTCACTGCATTAGATAATCGCATCTCTTCTCAGACCCCGTATCTGGAGATGCTGACCGATGACATTCAAAATATTTCCGGCAGACTGAATGATCTCTTTACTCATGTGGTTGCCGCTGATGCCAAAAAAGGGGAAGATAGAGCAGCTAGAGGAGATCAAGCAGGAGTTAGGCAAACAGAAGATGAGGCTGAACCTTCTAACAGGAGAGATCAAGAACCGCAGAATGAAGAAATCATTTACAGGGATATTGGAACCGATTGATTTGTTTATTTTGATGCTTTATTAACATTATCCTTTTTGTTTAAATGATTATCTGTTTTACTTAACGACTTTCTACTGTTTAGGTTTTGGCATCACCACAAAGGGGGAAATTGTTAGACATGAATTTTATTGTGGCGATGATAACTAAAACCAGTAGACCAGCAGACCAGAACAACAGAATAACTTATCAGTAGCTGCTGTTCTAGTAAAACTAAACCAGTAGAAAAGGGATAACAATACAAAACCAGTAGAGAACGTTTTCTAACGTTGCTATCTTAATTGTTACCGTTAAAGAGTTCCTAGTACTAGTATTAATTGCAGCATTAAATACTATACGGAGTCATTTAATGCATATTACCCAATTAAGTATAAAACAAGACTGATTGTTTTATAGCTTTTCTGCAGGAACTTGTTTCGGTAATAAAGCTGATTGTATCAGTTATCTGAAGACTTCTCTGATTGTGAACGTTGAACTCAGTCGATTATATATACTTGGATCAAATCCTTGTTCGACACGACACTTCGGATAATATCATTTTCAAGGAACAAAGCTACTCTCTTATCAGACAAATATAAAAATTCCTTGAGCATTTAAAAAGTTCAACACAAAGAAAAGTAGCACACGCTTCATAGCTTGTATCTGATCTTTTAAAAGATCATCTTGTGCTACTGATTCTTACACTCTTCACGATCTTTACATCACTTATACTTTATCAAAAGAGTCTGTAATCTGCAAATAGTCTTTTCAGAACTTTGTGTTTCGCATTTTTGAGAGTTGAGAAACTAAGAGTTTCAGTAGGCTGAGGTGTAAGTCCTTCTGAAGTGGGTGTGTACAAGAGTTGTACTGTAATATCCAAAGTCTTTTAGTTATACCTTCTGGAAACAGAAGAAGGGGAGACGTAGAAGAGTTTATTTTCGAACTTCCATAAACAACTGCTGCCTACTGTTTTACTGTTTTTCAACCACTTCATCAGATTGTTTCCGCACGTTTTACTGTAATCAGGTGAAAGTATTCGCACAAGATCAACTACTATCCTTAACAGGATTTTAGTACCTCATCAGAACGAAAAACGAGTAGAGTTTATTCACCCCCCTCTAAACTCAACTTCGATCCTCAACACTTGTTACTACATTTCCATTTTATTCCCAAATATATAATTCATTCTATTTCAAATACTATTTCATTATATTTTTGCGCACGCACTTACACACACACATATAGCATCACTAAACCAACAAATCCTTGATATCCTATCAACTACCAAAAAAATCTCATTAAAAATAAATAAAACCTGACGCGAGTCGCATGTAACTACTGCACTTTTGGGCATAAGAGACTTTAATTTCCATAAATTCTCATGTTGCTGCATTGATTATTTTTATGAGACTTTGTATTAGATATTCTCAATACTTATGTTAGTTATGGTTGAGAAAAAACCATGCGTCCAGAGTTAAGAACAGAAATAAAAAATGATAAAATAAGTGCGACGAATAACTTAAACTTAGTATTATGTTTGATGATAAAAATTGACAAGGGAAAAATACCAAAAATGATGCAAGCTTTCTTGACTTTCGCCCTTGAAGGCAGTTCGAGCCACGGCAGAATAGAACCTGTCAATAAGTGTGACTTTAGGATAATCGTTTGTGCAAGTACTATCATTGTTCTGATAAAGAAAATAAAAATCAAACCTACATCCCCAAAGTCATGACGGTCAAAACGCCAGAAACACCAGCTCCTTCTTGTGCCTGGTAAACTATTTGACATTAGCTTTAGATCAAGAAGAAGCAAGGGATGTACTCTCACTTTGTCAGTCTTTTTTGTGTGCATTTATTTGTGGTAATCATCCAATCAAATTAATATTCTACCAAATTTAAATTATATTTCCTTAATCATCGTGTTATCAAAGATATATATATATATATATATATATATATATATATGTATGTATGTATAGTTGCTAACAACAATAATGCCAAGTTAACATCTCACTAATTTGGACAGAAAATATATGATTATACTTGATGATCTATCTTATTGAATAGAAATCTCTCAAAACTTATACAAAAAACTTGTCGTTGAATGCTAAGCATTTCAAGTTTGTAGGTTTAGTTGGGTACATACAACAAAGTAGGCAATGTAGCTCACAGCAAGCGTCAACGTAATTTCAATAACTGTATCATTGAATATGCATCTCAACCACAGGACAGATGCTATTCCAAAGGCAACACCCATGCCCACACTGTGCCATGAAAAGAAGCAAATAAATTACACATATCATTTATTATGATATCCTGATATAGGGTAAAAAGACATACGCCCCAAGAGAGACTTGTGACAAAAATTTTATAACAGCTCCCCATTTAAACCTCCAGCCAAGAACCATCCGATAAAACAGCTGATAGACTACAATTGCTGTCCTGAAATAAAATATCTAAATACTTTTAAGAATGTGAAAAAACCTGATAATTAGGTTCAAAAAATAAATAAACTGCCAGTTCCGCTGACCAACTAGCCAAGTCAGAAGTCGATCATGATAATCAGAATACAGTCAGCTATTCAGACATTAATTGGTCATTATACCCGTCATTCATCAAGGACTCTCCTTCAATTATAGTATTCAATTTTTTGCTAGCTCCCAGCTCCTTCAGGAGGGCTACAACAGCTACAGGATCAGTAGCACTTAGGAGACCCCCAAGCAACAACGAAGTTTTCCAGCTCCAGTTATATGGAAAAGCAAGCTACAATTTCTTTTTGTTTCAGAATAATGAAAAACAAAAGGTCAACAGATTAGAAAGCAGACTTCTGCAAACCTTTAGAGCAGACCCAATGCAAAAGGTTGAAATGAGTACTCCAGGGCCAGCCAAAAGGAACATTTGAATCATACACCTCTGCATAGAATGATGAAGAAAATATGCATATGATTCGCTATTACATATTAAGCAAAAAAATATCTAAACTGACTAAATTAGGAAATACACGAAAAGAAAGGAGGGATCAAGCCTGACCAAAATTACAAAACAATATATACTACAGACACAAGAACTTAGAGGGAAAGCATCTATAGATAAAAAACAAAGCAAAAGAGTAAGTTAAAATCTATACAGTCTCCAATTAAGATAGAGGGTGAACTTTGGTGAAGAATGAAGGGTGGGGACAGGAGGCTTCAGCAAGGTGCTATGCACCCAGGGGCTATGTCACTCAAGATCAGATAATGAAAAATTAAAAATAAACAGAAACATATAATGTAATACATTAAAATATAAATCTAAGTATTTAAAGTATATGGAATAGACTCCCATTACAAACAATTATAGCTACCAGTATAAGTCTAGAGTTTAACTTACCTGAATATAAATGATATAAAGCTAAATGCTAAGCTCTACACAAGTTATGCTCCTTTTAGAATTTCAAATGCATAACAAGCAAAATTCATATGTGTCAACCATAAAATTAGGCTGACACTTCATTTGCACGAAAAATATCAACCAAGATTAAACTAATAAACATGGAGGATGGAGAGGAAACAACTAAAATAAGTGGACTTGGTTGTGCCAGAGACCTTTATCTGGTGTACTTCCATCAGAAAAGAACTCTCAAAAAGAAGGGCAGGAAGGAACACAGCCAAGAGAAGATCAGGATTGATATCAGCCCCTACAGAAAGATGATGCATCACCGATCATTAACAGGTGATTTAGAACCAACGAATAAGATGCCTTTTACTCGAAATGCATCAACCCATCAGTTTTAGATTATCTATAAAAAGTATATATCCCTAACTTACAAATACGAATCCCGTTGCCAATCTTCCCCAAACGATGATTTGTTCCATATTCTGCAGACCAGTTCGTTGAAATATCAAAATTTGACCAAAATCTTGGCCCAGATGGTTTTGCAGTGTATTAAGACATTGTACCAGTCACAGTAACCAACAATAAATCATTAACCAGAATTTCTGAAGAATAGCAGAGGTAGCCAGCAAAATATAAGCAGCACAGTTTATCTAATACACCTAGCATGGAGAAGACGAAGTGTATAAATATTACTTTAAAGATGATGAAATCGAAAGGTTCCCTTTTATTTTCACATATGGCTTTTTTGAATATGTAGTCATTTTGTACGAAGTCATTTTTTACTTATATAAATATACGATTTTTAATTATGAATTTTTTAATATATTGTTGTTCATTTAAATTAGTAAATTAAATTAATATTTTTTAAATTGATTCTTTTATAATTCATTGTATATCCTAAATTATTTTGGACATTAATACATATTGAATTCATCAATTTATCAATGATTTTTCTATATTGCTACCAAAATGAGTGGATTTCTTCACGGTTGTTAATGAATATTTAGTGTTTTAATCTTTTTTTCTTCTTTTTTTTACATATAAAATACATCATTTTTATAACAAGATGAATTTTAAATATGAACTAAGAAGCATCATACATGATGTAGATATCGAAATATGTTAAAGATTATTTTTTTTAACGTAAAATACTAATAGAATTAACATGTGATTGCGGTTTTACAATAATTTCCTCATATTATTTTTTTAATGAATTATTTTTAATTGTGGTTTGTTACTTCGACCTCTCATTGCGCGGGGATAGAAAACCTGGTGCCATAAGTTTAAATTTTTGGTAAACCGACAAAAGCTATATCCTACAAGATTCAATTAATATTACATTAATTTAACTAAAATGTTTTCTTGACAAACAATTGATAGAAATTATTCAAAAAACTTTCACCGACAAAATGTTTTAGTAAACAAAATAAATTATTTGATTTTATTTTTTATTTTTTTCAAACTTTGAATCATAAATTCTAAATTATAATTTAAAATTTTGAAATCTCTAGTCATTTTTCTCTAGAAATTCTTAATATTTTTTTTTGTAATATTTAACATTATTCATTATTTTAAAAGTGTTTTTATATCTTTTAGGATAATTTTAGCTATTATGCAAACTTATAAATGCAGCAAAACTAATTAAAAATGTAGTGACAGTAGCTTAATTTTTTTTTTTTTAAAATTTGAGACTATTCAAAATATCGTTTTACAATATATTATTTTTTAATGATTACATATATTCTGTGTGTATATATATTCTATATTTGTTTTTGTTATATGCATATTTTTCTTATTTTTATGATGTTACGACTTAAATATAAAAATAACATTCCGTAACTTTTGAAATATTAATATTTGTACCTAAAGATCAGGAAGTGTCTTGTTAATTTTTTTTCACCGGAAGAAAATCAGTTATATTTCGGACTTTTTTCGATGATGAATTGTTTTGAATTTTTTTGCCTCTTTAATAAAACATATATCTACATCTCTTACTTTGAGAGAGTTTTTTACTAATATATTATCTGCTCTTGCATTTTCATGTATTTTCTCCTAATTTTTATATCAAGTAATTATATCAATAATTTTAAAATTAATATATACATCACATCTATTTTAATCACTCCATTTTTTTCGGTTTTTCTATTCATTATACTTCAAAATTCAGGCCTACATTCTTTCTCATTAACAATTAATTCATACACTTAATTATGTTCATAATGCAAAAAAAATATAATATAATATGTAGAGAAGCCGAGTGAGAATTCAAAAAACTAGAAAATTAAAATAAAATGGAGTTATACCTGAAGCGTGAACGACTCAAATAAACAAAATAAGAAGACCGTAGGAAAAAAATACGCAAGTGCCAAATAGATTAATTAAAATCAAATCCGACGACGAAAAAGAAACATGAAAATTAGATATGATGATATGAATGCTGAATTTAATCGAAGAAAGAAGCAGGAAAAATAAAATAAAAAGATGAAGAAAAAAAATATTGAAAGATTCGAAAATCATACAAGAAAAAAGATTGGAAAAACTAAATCATGTTTGTTTAAAATGATAGATAAACTGTTAAATAATATTTATTATTGAATAATTTATGAAAAATTATGTGTCTACATTCATTTGCAAATTTAGGATCAATATGTATAATGTATTTAAGTTCGTTACCTACGCGCAACACACGTGTTTTGCTACTAGTTTTATAAATAGAACGGTTGAGAGCATATGTGAGTGAGGTTATGTCACGCCAATTTCTGATGTCAGTGTGTTATTATGAAACAAAAATATGCATGAACAGCCAATCTTGCAGCACTGAAAGGAACACAAGTAGTTGACTATATCGGTGATCGGTCGTAGATCCTGTTCTAAGGAAGCCTCATTTATTTTGATAAAATTGAATTAATTTGCACTAAATAAACAGTAATCAGGGTATTAAAGCAGAACATACTCATTTTTCTTTTCCGACGACGACTATTTAACCATCGTCGACAAAATTTGCCAAACAATAAACAATATTCACCACAGGTTAACCGTCGGTTCATCCTATATATATGAATGCATAATCCATCACTCTAGCTAGCATGCAATTTGAATAATAAGCAGAGATGCAATCCACACTCCGCAGCTAAAGCAACTTTTAGAGCAATATTGGGAAACCCGCAAATTTCAAATTCGGTGTATTATTTATGTACTCAAAAATTTGTACTAGATTATCAAAGATTGTATTCAAGATTATATTGTGAGATAATTAAATCTTTGTGTACAATTATCCAAACTGTTCAAAATTTAAGATGATAATATGCATATATTTTGATTTTTGAGATATATAAATATATCATGATCCAAGAATTTAAATTAGGAGATATTGGATATATACAATTATGTATATATGTAATTCGAAATTTTGGGTGTATAATTTCGAAATTTGGGAAATAAAATACAATATAAAGATATATGATAAGAAATAATATATATATATATATATATATATATATATATTTGGATAAGGATAATGAGATAGATAAAATATGATAATCTATCCTAAATTCAAAATTAAATTCAAAAATTTAAACGAGAAGATAATACACAATCTGGATAGCAGTCAACCCTCTATAAATAGGAGAAGCTCCCATTCAAAGTTTACATCTCATATTAGTATTACACTCAGTTTTTCAAGTTTTGCTCTTCATATTTTCGAAAATCCTCTCTCAATTCTGGTGCAGTCAACAAAGTCTTGTTTAAGTTTGGAAAATTATTTTCATCGTTCGAGTGCTCAGAAACCAATCTCCACCATTCAGAATATGTTTTCATATATTTTGAATAACATAATCCAAAATTCAGCTAAATCCAACTATTAGTTTTTCGCATATAGCTTTCGCAAGAAAACTATTCAAATTTTAGGCCAAAACAGGATACCTATGGTTTTTTGTCCATAATTCAAACCCGATATTCACCGTTTATAATTTATTTGACGTACTTTTGAGCAAACTGTGAAGCCCGGTCCAACAGTTCAATAAGGCAAAAAGGATTTTGCAAGACGACTGTTTTTCTGATCAAAGTGCTGCTGGGTTTTCGCAGTACTGATTGCATGATTCTTCTATGTTTTCGAATTTTTCATGTTATCTTTCAGATCTAAGGTAAGTGAGCTTGTTTTAAAAGTATAATTTCACTTATGTATTTTTTTCGTTTTTCGAAAATTACGGTCGAGTGTAATTTTTCTTCTACTCCTTCTTGATACGATTATCGTAAGTTTTATGTTTTCTCAATGTGAGGATTCAATTGGATATGAGTGGGAATCCCAAAATGAGATATTTTTATGGCCCTTAGACGATGAGATTGTAACCGTTATACAGTCTCGCCTTTTTAGACAAATAAAAATTGGGATTGAAATCAATAAACCATGAAAATTAAAAAAATCTCAGTGTCTTGGCCAAAATTATGTTTATGATTATGATGATGATATGTTATGATAATCATGTTATGCATGATATGATATGTGTTTTTCAAAATTCATGTGCTCGAACAACCCCCATTTATTGAATGACGATCATATCACTCACCTCTTACTCTATTATCCTCAGATAAGTCAAAAGAAAAAAATGGAGGCATAAGAATTAGACATCAGTTTTGGGGTTGGTATTAGACATATGAAGAAGTTTAATTAAATTTATGTTCTTTTAAGTTTTTTGTTTAAGTAGTAAACGTTTCCGCATATTTTTATCGTTTTCAGAGTTATTATAAAGACGATTTCATTTTATGGTATTTATGAAATAAATTGGTTTTTGTTTATACTGTACTACGAAACTTATTGTTTAGCAATTATTTGATTGTTGAACAACGTCAGCGATGACTAACTCCGATCTCGAACCGCGACAAATATGCTTGCATACAAACTTGATTAGTCCTAACATGTGAGATTTTGCATTCAGTTCATACAAACAAATAAAAAATAATAAAATTGAGCAAAATATTCAACTGCATATCAACACAAACCTGAGGCACCCAAGCCAATTCCGATAACGAGCAAAGCTACAGTGTACGGCACTCGGGTACCCCGGAGCGCATGTCGACATGCGATTCCCAAAACCAAGCTTATTCCAAAAAATATCACAGCGTCAGTCGGCCTCGAAGATGAATTCTCTTCCAATATTCTCAGCTTAACCGGCAGTTCACCGGTGGTCAAAATTGACGCCATTTTGATCTTTACCACGAACTTCAGAAGGTTGATTCACCCTCTCTCTCTCAAGAATAACATTTGCAAGATTTTCATAGAGGGTTTTCCATCAACTCGAATCAAACCCATGTATCACAGAATAATTTTAAAAAAGCAGGACAGCAACTTGTGACTGTGCGAGTGCGACAGCAGCACGGGATCCATGTCACTTGCGGGACTCAAATGTTTGGGCTTTGTTCTCCCCCTTCCACCATCCACTGACACGTCTCACTTATATATTTTCCCGAAAAATTCTCCTTGTTTGCCTCTGTCAATTCCTTTTCTTAGTTTCTCTTTCATTTTCTTATTATTATTTACCTTCTTTTATCCATGATTATAAAATTGTTTTATATTTGTCATTTTTAATAGTTAGTATATACATACAGGAATTCAACTTTGCACGCTGAAATTAAATTTTTTTATCATAAATTTTCAAAAATACAAAAAATAAAATAAATTTATTTGCTAGAATAATATATTCTAACTCCTTGTAAATGCTATGATTCTGTACGGAATATGGTTATGTACAGAATAGAATTTTAAACTTTAGAATATTTTAATATTTTAAATTGATATATTCAAATTAATATAATGATAATCCAAAATTATACAAAATTTATATATAATTTAAAAAAATATATATTGGGATGCCAGGCTATAATACATGTGGCTCCGCCACTGAATATATAGATATATTTATGATGGAATTATTTGGCGAAATATCTCAATATTCTTGTACAATAACTTAACTAAACTAAATACTTTAAAAATAAATATTTATGACACATAGATTTCATAATACCTATGTATTATTCTATTTTTACACAAACACACGCACATACGCCGCCGCCACAATTTATGATTTCAGCATTTCGTCAAACAAATATTTATGACAAATCTGAAGCATAAAACAGTATAAAAACATATGTAAATAGAATATATCTCAATCATGTTCATATTTACAATAAAAAATAATAATTTAAATAAAAAAATAATATTGTTCAATAGATAACTCAAATAGAATATAAAGTTCACAAAATTGACAGAATTGAGATCGTCTTCGCTTAAGTTTTTGTACTTAAAATGACAAATGAAGACGGTCATTTTCATTTTCTCATTATCGAATAATACTCTCATAATAGATGCATGTATCGTATTGTCTACGACATCTTATAAATCCGTCTTAAGTTTGAAATGATAATAATGAATATATGTTGAAATGTGCCACTACAATTATTTAACATCGGAATAGTATAGCGTGTCTTCCGATTATACCATATATATATATATAAATATATATATATATATATATATATATTATATATATATATATATCAGTTTTGATATGTTGCATACATATGTGATTAGTATATATGTGATCATCGATGATGTATCACTCACCCATTGAATGTGATGAAATATAGAAAAATTGTGCATCCAATAGGTGAGTGACACCTCAACTAGCATTGTAATTGGAATAGTTTTCTTTCTTTTTCTTATATATATATATATATATAAAAGACAAATTAGTGTTAGGTAGGTACTATATATATATATATATATATATATATATATATATATATATATAGTACCTACCTAACACTAATTTGTCTGTAGATCGTCTTGTCATTATTCGTCATTTTACAACTCACAGAATAGACGTTACATACGACTTCTTGTGAATTTTAATTAATGTGACGTATTTTTTTATATATGTCGAAAGGACAAATATTGTTAGTCAATGACCACATCACTTTCAAAAGGCCAAACCTCCCATTTGAAATATTGAGCTTCATTATTTTTATTTGTTTGAAATGCAAAGGGCCGATGAAAACCTAGCATATAAAGATGGGAAGGAATAGATATTGATCGATTATTCATAATTTTTTGTTCAATGTTTGGTTCAAGTTATACGAATGATTAATGTCATCACGTCATTATCTTATCGAAATATATTGTATAATCTTTATAATATGTATCATTCATCATCTCATCCATGAGTCAATCGATGCATAAGGATATGATTGTATTTCTACAAGATGTTTCACTAAATAAATTAGAAATAATTAGTTACAATAAGAGTCTCTGATTTAATTAGATATTAGTGTTATGTGACACGCGATGCATGTCATATTAGTTTTCTTTTGTTTGATAATTTATGTATAAAAAATACAAATTATTTTATTATGATATGATACTTTTATATTAGTAATTGCATAAGATTTATTGAGATAAGTCGAACTTTTAGATAAATTAGAGAAAAAATTGAAAAAAAAGACATACATAGAGATGTACAAAAATTATTAATAACACGACCAAAATTAGTTAACAAATATCATGAACGATAAAATTATAAAATTGAATAATATACTATATATATATAAGTAGATAATATAAAAATATAACTAAACAACACACAATACATGTAACTCGAACCTCCAACATACAAGTTCTGATGGGCTGTGGATGGATATAGTTCAAGTGGTCCATTTAAAGTGAAAGATTTATTTAAATATAAAGCATAAAGGGAAAGCCCATTTTAAAATGGATTTCTTCTAAATTCTGTTAAATATGATTCGTGTTCCTTCTACGTGCAAAAATTCTACAAAAATCTTTAAATCTATAAGATAACGTGGATTTGAGGAAATAGTTTTAATTTAATTTTGAAATTACCCTGATTTGTGAGATAAAAAAATTTAAAGATATAAAGCTTGTACAAAGTGCTTGAACAGCTTCTCATATATTGAATTAATTTTAATTTTTGTGTTATATATATATATATATATATATATATATATATATATATATATATATATATATATATTACTTGTACAACATCGTTCATTGAAGTTGTGTTATTTGATTTTCATAAATATTAAATATTCATATAAAAAGTTAATATACAAAATTTCTCAAATATTTTAAACATGTAAAAATTTTGTAGGAATATTTTTGGAAACGAAATTTATTTTATCACTTTTAAAAGAAATTATTTACTCACAAAAGACAACCTTAGACTTTTTTTAAAAAAATGTGTGTGTGAAATATATATAGGTTTCATTATGATTTTTTGCATAGGGAGAAAATAAATTTTGGATAGGATACAGGCTGGAATTAGTTGAAACAGACGTAATAATTGATTCGAGGGAAAGAATCTCCATATGTTTGAAAGCCGAAGCTACTTTGTTTTTTTCCCCCAAAGTCCTCCCCTCGACGTTGACGGATTTTTATTTTTATTTTAAAAAAAATCCAAAACTCATTTTGATCTTAATTCTTAAAATAGGCATTTGGTGATACATATATTTAAAATGATATATCAAGATATATATATATATGACAAAAACTTATGTGAGACGGTCTCACGGATCGTATTTATGAGACGAATCTCTTATTTTAGGTCATCCATGAAAAAATATTAATTTTTATGTTAAGAGTATTATTTTTAATTTGAATATGGGTAAAGTTGACCCGTCTCACAGATTAAGATCCGTGAGACGGTCTCACATGAGACTCACTATTTTTGGCAAAAACTTGTGTGAGACGGTCTCACGGGTATTATTTGTGAGACGGATCTCTTATTTGGGTCACCCATGAAAAAGTATCGCTTTTTATGCTAATAGTATTACTTTTTAGTGTGAATATGGGTAGGGTTGACCCGTCTCACAGATTATGATCCGTGAGACGGTCTCACATGAGACTCACTCTACTTTTTTTTTCTCTCAAAATGCACTTTCTTTTTCAAACTTTTTTTCCGACTTTAAATGTTTTTTTTTAAAAAAAAAAACTTGAAGTTTGGAAACAAAAAAAAATTGTAATAGAAAAGCATTTCCCAAAAGTTACAAGATTTCTGGTGCCTTAATAAAAAAAGAATTCTTATCTGCAGCGCATTTAATGATAATAATAAACTTTATACAAAATTTTTTGTGATTATCAGATGAATCTTTATTTAAGTTACTTATTAAAAAATATAATCCTTTATGTTATAAATATTATTTATTATTTAAATATAGATAAAGTTGACCCGTCTCACGAACAACCTCACAGAAAACCAATTAAAAACATTTAAAATGTGTGTGCATGGGTCCAGGTGATTATCATTCACTTTTTGTTGTAAATTGTCATTTTCCTGCATGGCTGACACCAGATTCGCACTATGAAAAAGAAAAAAATAATTGTTATTTTGATTAAATTATGCATAATAATCTAACACTGAGCACCAACAAACTAAAGTGGGTATCCCCCTTTTGCCAATGATTGCTCTATATATTGCCAACCTAATCCCCCGATCGAAAATTATTTTTAATTATATCCACCTGTAAGTATAATAATTATTATTATAATTATAATTATAGAGTTGCAGCAGGTGAAATGTCCATATCTAAATGGTTTTGTTTTGTTCTATTTTTATATTAAAAAAAAACTACAATTGTGATAAAATATCGTCAACCTTACAAAAGGTCAGAGTTTTCAAGAAAATCGAACCCTATAATCATCCTATTTTAACATCTACACTCGAAATACCATTCGTTTGCTAACTAGGAGCTCGGGTTGGATTTTGATAAAGAAATTTTCAAACAGTTAGCTTGAATCAAACTCGAGAAAAAATTTACGTAAACAAAACAAACGATTGAATCAAATCGTATTGTTTATTTTTAAATAAACAATATAAATTAAAGTTTGCAATTATGTCGAATAAAAGAATTTAGGTTTCACAAAAACATCATGCATCTCAAGTGTAATAATCGATCATTAATAGGCCAGCAAGACACTTTAGGCTAGAATTTCACAACCAAAGGAAAAGGGTAGAGTAGATGCTACTTGTGGGGGCAATGCCTTCACAGGATCTCAGCCATTGATTTTACATGGTGATTAAATCTGGGCCTTTGATCACTTCATGGGGTGTATGTGTGTTTAAATCTGGGCCTTTGATCATCTCATGGGGGCAGTGTCTCACAAGGTAGGGTGAAATAAACCAAGGAAAAGCATGTAATAAACAAATTAAATTAGTTAGATGAAACGTAACATTGAGTCTTAACTTTATTGACTTATACACCTCGGCTTATGGATTGGGCTATAATTTAATTAGAGAAAATATTGATTTTAAAAAACTATGTATAATTCATGTACATTCAGGGTTTTTTTAAAAAAATAATTCAATTTATAAAATTAATTTCAAAAATAATTTAAAAAAAAAACGTTCGCAAAAATAGCTTAATCCGCCTTACGAAGCGCGGACGCTGCTCACGTGGACCAGCGTCCGTGCTTCGTAAGCGCGGACCCTGCAAACGTTGAGCAGCGTTCGTGCTTACGAAGCGCGGATGGTGCTTGCGACGGTATAAATAACACAATTGTCGCTAAAATTGAATTAGCGACGGTTGTTAAAACCCGTCGCTAAAATTGAATCAGCGACGGGTTAATAACCGTCGTTCATTTTAGCGACGGTTTACTATATACTCCGTCTTGGTCGAAAATCGTGCTGGCCAAACAAACCAAAATCAGCCATCCCTGACTCACTGAAAAAACCAGGTTGAATAGTAGAGGTTCCTGAAAAAATTTATTACGTGACGAATTTTTGTCTGTTTTTTTTAGTGTCTTCACTATAACAAAAAAGGTTTTTCGCAGCGCGCAAATTCTTTTTCCGCAGCGCATATAGCATGCTACAAAGATACAAGCCGTTGAAAGTTTAAGATTATCCGCAGCGTACATGTAAATGCTGTTAATACTATTATTAGCGTGCAATGTCGCTTGATAAGGAAAATAGCAAATATTAGCGACGGATGTGAGCGACGGTTTAATCAGTCGCTGAAACTAGCGACGAATTTTAAACCGTCGTTGATTCAGTTTGAGCGACGGTTGTGGTGTAAATACCGTCGCTAAATGCCGTCGTAAGCACGGACGCTGCTCCACGTTTGCAGGGTCCGCGCTTACGAAGCACGGACGCTGGTCCACGTGAGCAGCGTCCGCGCTTCGTAAGCGCGGATTAAGCTATTTTTGCAAACGTTTTTTTTAAATTAATTTTGAAATTAATTTTAAAAATTGAATTATTTTTTAAAAAAACCCGTACATTCATTAGCGGTGTTATGCACACATTACTACTTTAATTATCGTAAAAATTGAGTTAAACAAATGATGATATAAAAATTTCGTCTCGACGTATTTATTTATAACAGACATACATATGATTTTATTTCGAGAGTTGAATTGTACAAGGGAATAAAAAGATCAAATACTTGTTAAAATTTCAATTTAAAATTAAATGCGTGTGCTTTTAATTCGAATAATAAAAGAGTGGAAAATAATACTACAAATAGGTCAATTATGTAAGTTGGACTTTGGAGGTTGAGGCATAAGTGTCCTCAAAGTTGTACATCATTTGACATCATGATTATTAAATGAGTGGGGATTCCTTGTGGAATTCTTGCTGTTATTGTGCCCTTCTAACTTTTATCATTTTCCAGCTTTATATTATCTTTTTTTAACATGGATATATTTTTAATCTATTATATTTTATTAAAATCGAGGATATAATAGTAACTATATAATAAAGACACCAATTTTTTCTTCCACTTTACCATTATATGAAAGTAATATTAGACTTTGTTTTTTTAAAAAAAAAATTTCAACACACACTTTTATTTTAATTTTTTTTATTTCAACAATTCAAATATCAATTTAATCCCTCCATAATTTGTTAAATTTCACATTAGTTCATCGATAATGATAAAAAATATTGTACACACGTATCATGTGTATAAAGTAACTAGTATATATAAATAGGGATAAATCATAAATAGATTCATTACATATTCTTCTAGAATTTTCAGTACACAAGAACTAGGTAAAAAGATCTCACATATTAATTTTGTGAGAAGAAAGTTCTATTTAGCTCACTTGCGACAAATGTCAAAATATTACTTTTTATTGTAAATACGAGCATAGTTGATCCGTCTCATAAATAAAGATTAATGAGATCGTCTCACCAGATAAATATTATTTTCAGTGATTTAACCATAATCTTTCTTGAAAATAATTTGATATTATGAAAATGATAGACAAAATACGTAAAAATTTAGAATATTTTAATTTGAGCCCATAAAAAAAATGTATGTATGATATCCAACTAAGATTACAAAATTATCGGTGAGACTTTGGTCCATTGATTAAAATCGAGGCTTTGAGACTTGTTGATCTCAAGTTCGAGCCTCGCTTACAGCGGGTTACTGATGGTAGTTTTCTTAATTTATATTTAGATAGATTTAGTTGTTTATTATTATTATTATTTGTATTTTATTTTTTCAAAATAAGTAAATCTCGGGTCAACTACATTGTATTTTTATAATCTAGAACAATAACATTCTTGTATTTTTTTTTTTGAAAAAAACGAGAGTACAAAATATAAAGTAGAATAACGTACGGGAAATTTGAATATCAACAATTACTATCCCATGAGTATCTCCTCTATAATAAAAATATTCTGCAATAAATACACAGGGAGTCACTGAGTAAACCATGGAGGCTAAAAAAGAATGGACAAGTATTCTTAATCTGCGTAGATCCACCTGCATTGCTCCATTTCAGCCCCACCCCACCTCAAGAAAGAAAACCCTCATTTGGCTAAACCTTTTCTCTAATCCATTTTAACCTGTGGAAGGACCAAATTTACCGCTAAACAGTGGGTAGCTGTTGGCTGCATCATTGGGTTGGTGCCTCCCTCTTTTCTTGTATTATACGTATAGAATTTTTGGCTCTCTCTCTACTATACCTAATTTTTCTTGGCCCATTTGTTTCTTTTAAAAAGAACATAAACAAAGGATTCTCAGAAAATTAAAAGGCAAGTTGTTGTCAATTAAGGGTTGGTTGTTGTGTGTCTATCTGCATTGAAAAGAACTGTTTTTGTGTGGAGGAAAGGAAGCTGCTACTGCTGAGTTTCTTTGAAAAGAAAAATTTTGTTGTAGCTGTGAATTTTTGAGGTGTTTTTTTGTGTGTTGTTTTCTTGAGAAGTGTGATGCTTAAAAGCCTTGCATTTTTGTTGGATTCGTCTTTCTCCTTTGTTCTGCAGTGAGTTGAAAGAGAAACAAAAAAGAAACGGAAAGAGAAAAGGGTCAATTAATTGAGTGGAAATAATGCTAGCTCTTGGGAGTACTTGCAGCAGCATCCGTACGAGCAACAATTGCAATGCTTTAGTCAAAGAACTTCAGGTCTCTTCTCTTTTCTTTTCTTTACAAAGTTTGTATCTTTGACACAATGATTTCTCTCTCTTCTGAAAATTTACAATATTTGTGCGCATCAGTTTTCTCGAGCATTCTTCAGGGTTTTGTGTCAGTTTCTTTGGAATGTTGGAACTTGGTTACTTCGGATTTTCTAATTGAAGCGGGTTCTTGCGAAAAATCGAAGTAAAAATCCATTTTTAAAATTTTAATTAGGTGGATAAGGCTCGAGGTTTCTAAAAAAATTCGTTTCTCGTGATTTTAAGAATTTGCTGTTTGGCAAGTGTGTGTGTGTGTGTGTGTTTTTTTTTTTAAAAAGTTTCCATTTAACTCAACTTCAATGGAGCCTAATTGAAAACGAGCATTTGAATTTTCTCTGACTTTCAGTTATGTTTAAGTAACGCTGCCTATAAATAACCCTGCAGTGGTTGAAGTTCAAGTGGGATTCTCGCAAAAAATGAAAAAAAATGTTTATTTATGTTTGTTCTAATTACATATAGGAAGTATGATTCTTTAAGAAAATGGGCGTTAGCCAGTATATGTTGGAGCCAACATCGATATGAGAAAAACTGTAAATTATAGTACTGCCTTAGCATTTTGGTCTCACGTTGAGTGGTATTTTCTGAGATTACTCAACCAATGAGCAGCAAATATGGGCTGAAATTGGTGAAACTGAAGCTGATAAAGATCGCATGTTGTTGGAGCTTGAGCGGGAATGCTTGGAAATCTACCGAAGAAAGGTTGAGGACGCTGCAAAAGAGAAGGCCTGCCTTCATCAAAGTATTGCTGCTAAAGAAGCGGAGGTTGCCATGCTTATGGCGGCCCTTGGAGAAATTTATATGAACTCGCCGGTAATGAAGTGTCATTAGAACTATACAATCCTCCTTTTCCTGTTCCAATTGGATATTTTTTAGAATTAATTAAATCTTCAACTTTGTGTTTTTCCCCTGCTTGTATGTTATCATAATCAGAACAAGTTAATTAAGAATTAAGAAATTATGCGAGAACGGTTTGGTCTAGTGGCAAGAACTTAGAACTCTCAGTCACACGACCCCAATGTTCATTTGAGCCCTAAATTGTTCCATGATTGGTTTATGCTTCTCTAATATGTCAGGTTGGTGATTCACCACGATGTATAAACAGTATTTTTGTTGCGATTTTGAAGAAAGGTTTCTCACATCTATTGAATGTGTTGTGAGGCGTGAAAAATGAAAGCTTCAAGAAACATATAACAAAAGCAAAATGACAGGAAATTAAGTGATGTTCAATGATTAAGTTTCTGGAAATTTAGAATAATTCAGCTGAGAAAATTGACCCCTTAAAAAGCATAAAATTCTCGTTAAAAATGATGTGCAAAGAGAATATCAGTGTTTATTGAGACACTATTCACGGGTAGCTGGTTATTTGTCATAGCAATTTAATTTTGTTGGACAAGTTTAGAGAATGTCCTGTGAAATATAGTATATTGTTTTTGTGTATCAATAAAAAAATACAGGAAACATTTAAAAAACTTATCTGCATCTGTGTCTGGTTTATCAATCTTTCTGTATTTTTCATATATCTGATGGAGATCAAAGTAATTTTAAATGTTTGCTGGGTAATGTTTGTATATGTTTTTGGATGCACGTAATGTACCATTGTATCTAAGTTCATCTGTTTGTGCTAACGTCTTTTCTGAAAAGATATGCTGGGAGAGGTCAGCAGAGAGTATAGAATATGGTGTCATCATTAATCACGACTGTTAAGTTCAATGATCTTTTGTATAGGGGTTACCTCATATTGTTCATTAACTTACTAATTGTGAATGCTACAGATCCAGTCCGAGAAAAAATCAAAATCGTTGAAATTACGACTGGCTTCTGTCACACCAATTGTAGAGGACCTGAAGCTTAAGAAAGATGAAAGAACGAAACAATTTGCAGATATTAAGGCACAAATCGAGAAGATCACGAATGAGATTTCAGGATATGGTCATCTTGTCTGTGCTTCAACTTCATTGGATCTGGAAGAACAAGATTTGTCACTGAGAAAGTTCACGGAATACCAATCACGTCTCCGTGTTCTACAGAAAGATAAGGTATGCAAATTGTCTCAGGAACTTGTAGTCAGTTCGAAATGGTACATATTTACTGTTCCTCCATATTCTCCGTGCTCTTGATTGATGACATTAGTGCCAATCCAGAATTTGCTTAGGTCCATTTTGTACGATTATCCTTTTCATTACCATGCTATACTTGATTCAGTGATATCAACTTGAATCTTCTTGGAGAAAGAATGAGCTGGCAAAGTAAGAATCAGTTCCTCGTCCTAAGATACATGCCACTGGACATCTTTCCAACAGCAAACTGATGTCTCTTTTGCCCTGAAAAATTAAGCATTACCACATGCTAGTGTCTTGCATCCACTATGTTTCTTACAGTATTAGAACCATTCAACTTGGCTACATTGGGGTCTACAAACTATGCCAAACCGGCACGTGGGGTGGACTCCTTCTTTTATTATATAGTCTAGGTTCAAATATATAGCCTTGTACTTTCTCATTTGTAACTATGACTCTAAACTAGTTGATTCCTCTTCATGTTATCATTTTCCTCTTGTGTGGCTTTTCATGTCATTCTTGGTTGTTGGTCATGAACAGATTTTCCCTTGACTCCCTGCACTGAGGAATGTGTGGTGGACTGGCTCCTACTTGAGCAACAACTTCAATGAATGATGTTATTATATAAGTAAAAGATCGATTGGCATATATTCTTTTTTGATCTGATAGCTTGAGTTATGCCTATTTGAATTACTTATCTGATGGAATATTGTGCTACTATGAGAGAGATTTAAAATGCTTGGTATCGGTTGCTAGAGTTTGGTACAGGCTAATATTGATTGTATTAGACTTCTAGAACTCACTTTTTACATTTTGAAAATGATTTGCAGTCTGAACGCCTTCAAAAAGTCATGGATTATGTGAATGAGGTCCATACTTTGAGCAGTGTACTAGGTTTGGATTTCGGCAAAACAGTGAGCGATATTCATCCTAGTTTGCCTGAATCTAGCCTGGAACAGGCCACAAATATCAGTGACAGCACATTAGAGGGTCTTGATCAGGCTATCTCGAGGTTGAAAACAGAGAGAAAAATTCGATATCAGAAGGTATCTTTTACCTCTAATAAATAGCTGTAAATTCCCATTTTCCCTTTCATTGAAACCTATGGTCTGCTGCAGCTGAAAGATGTAGCTGGATCTCTCTTCGAACTCTGGAAATTAATGGACACAAAACATGAAGAGAAGGTCCACTTCTTGAAGATTACTTTGATTCTCAATCTGTCAGAATCTGAAATTGTGCAAGCTGGTGCTCTTACAGTGGAGATAGTTGAACAGGTATTTAAACAAGATCATTCCCCACGGTTTGCAGCCTTCCCTTTTTAAGTGAATCTAGATCGGGAAATGTAATGTTATCATGGGCAGGCATTGGCAGAGGTTGAGAGACTCAATAAGCTGAAAGCTAGCAGGCTGAAGGAACTTGTCCTGAAGAAGAGGTTGGAACTTGAAGATATTTGCCTTAAAGTTCATATTCAACCTGATGCAAGTACTGCTGCTGATAAAACTAATGCTTTGATAGACTCAGGTAGATAACACCATCACCAAGAAGTACTCCCTGTATTGGATTGTTTGCGAGGTACTGATTGGAATCCATATTTATTGCAGGTTTGGTGGATCCAAGTGAAATATTAACTAACATCGAAACCCAAATTTGTAAAGCCAAAGATGAAGCTTTAACTCGCATGGAAATAATGGAAAAAATTGAAAGATGGCTTTCTGCTTGTGATGAAGAAAATTGGCTTGAAGATTATATCCGAGTAAGCTAAAAATGATGGTTTTAATCTAGAAAGTGTGGTTTGATGAGAATAGGATGTGAAGGAAATGTTTTTCCTATGCCTTACGCGCATATTTGTAATTATGGTCTGATTTATCAGGATGAGAATCGTTACAGTGCTGGGAGAGGTGCACACATAAATCTAAAACGTGCGGAGCGAGCAAGAATTATGATAAGTAAAATACCAGGTACTTCATTAGAGACTATAAGGAAATTGTGTGTTTCTTGATAAAGCTGGTTATGTATCTGGAGGTAACAAGCTGTGATTTTCAGCTATGGTTGAAAACCTGGTTAGACATACGCTGGCATGGGAGGATGAGAAGCATAAACAGTTTCTCTATGATGGGGTTTGTTTTCCAAAAGTTTTCATTAGCAATTTCAAGTTTTTATCCTTCTATATGATTTGAGTTATTGGCTCTTTTGTTTTTCGTGTCATTTGCCTTCAGGTTCGTTTGGTATCAATACTGGAGGATTACAAACTGACTAGAATACAGAAGGAAGAGGAGAAAAAGCGTGCCAGGGTAAACTAATTTAAATGATCTGACTAAAGTTTTTTTTTATGGCGTGTTTGGTAGTATAGAATGAAGTGGGAATGAAAGGACATTTCCACTCGTTTCTATTATTTTGTTTGATATAACTTGTGGAATGACAACACCCATTGCAATGAGAATGGTTATTCCCATAAACACAGGAATAGACATTATCATTATGTTGGGTGGGTTTACCTATTCTCATTATCCTAAGTTTATTTACACACACACACACACACACATATATATATTTGATAAAAATATTTACAATAATAATAAAGAAAATCAATAAAAAATTATATTTTAATTATAAATAAATATTGAAAATATTAATGAATTAATATTAATAACAAAAAATATTAATCTTAAAAATAAAATAATAATAATAACATTTAATAATAATATATAAATAAATATAATAATAATAATTACCATTTGATAATAATAATGGCAACAACAAAGATAATAATAAATTGAATAAGATCAAGATGATGATGATAGTAATGGGAAATAAATACGGAATTATTATTATCTAAATATGATTTAGTCACTATAAATAATTATATTATTTTAATTTCTATTTTTTCTGACCTTAGTGTTTATATAGTAAGATGTCCTTTATACAACAGACAAATACACAATGGCGCAGAATATGTGACCATGCCAATTGTATGTACAGTTGGTAAAAATTACCATGATTATCTTGTGCCTCTGAGATATGAAATTTTCTGTTCAGGATCATAAAAAACTCCAAAATATTCTACTTACGGAGAAAGAAGCGATGTATGGTTCTAAGCCAAGTCCTAGAAGAAGCAACAGCTTTAAGACTACAAATGGGTACCAAGCATATGGAAATGGATCTGTGACCCCTTCACCCCGTCGGAACTCTGTTGGCTGTGCAACTCCGGATGTCCATACTCCACGTTCTCATTATGGCCGTCAAAAAGGTTATTTCAAAGAAATGAGAAGACTTTCAACTGCTCCTCTAAACTTTGTGGGAATTCCCAAAGAAGATACAATGTCATTTTCATCTGTTTACGGATCAGAGCCAGAGTCCCCCCAAAGCTAAAAGTAGAATTGAAGTGGTATATTTTTTCCTTGTTATATTTTATTTGCCTCTACTCCACTATTGATGTTTCTGCTCAAAAATGAGATTTAATTTGCTGTCTTGAGAGATTGTATTGTCTATCCAGCTACTTTCAACCATTTCAAATAAAATAAAGAAACTGTTTTGAACCAGCCATGGATTTGTTGAAAAGAAAAAAAGAATTGTTTCAACTTTGCGCACACTTATGATACTCTGGTTTCTGAAGTTTCCGCAAATTCGATTCAAGGGTCCCAGTTTCTCTCAACTGTCTCTGTTTTACATAAATAGTTTTATGCTGCAAGTTGTTTTGCTATCCACTTTTGATATATTTCAGATTTTAACACGCACTTCTGCAGATGCTATGTTGACAGGACCAGCTAAAGGTTGTGAATATAGGTGGATTTATGCTGTACCAGCTTCTTCCAAACATGTTTTAGCAGTAGGCAGTGTCAACTGACATTTAGACAATCCTGCTACTCAACGATGGATTGAGGTACCTGTAACCCGATGTTGGAAGCCCTACACGTCCTTGTATTTCGTTCATCTTGGTAGAGATAGACAAATGCAAATACTATTTTCAAGTGGAGTTCTTAGCGTTTGACTCGATCTATTACTTTCTAGTTTACGTTTGTTTTGTATATATTGCTACCATGACGATTATATCAGTTGACATGATTTGTTGTGTAAGTTTTAGAGCTCTTATGCATATGATTGAATGTGTTGTGGTTTGTGAGAATCCACTAACTAGTTGAAAGTTCCCTGTTTTTTATATTTTTAAATTCGAGCTCAAGCTCAAACTTTATTCAGAATTAATTTGTACACAGGTTTTTTTGCATTAGAATTTGATTCATCCGGTGTGATCAAGCTTTATCAAATAAAGACTCCTGCTCATGAGCTTGATAACAAGTGTGCTTACACACACATTATATTAAAACTCGCAAGTTATGGAATAAAATAGTTCAATCTTTAATCCAGAATTAAAAAATATATGAACATGTTGGAACGATCCGAGTTCAACAGTTCGAATGAGAGCATCTTAATTTCGCTTGCCAATATGTTTGCCACCTTAATAGCACTATAACTAAGTGCCGATCCTGACAAAGAGTTTGTTAACAATGAATTTTCCATTTCTTGGTTAATCTGTTATGATTCCATTGTGTGGAAATACGTCGGATTTTGCAGACTGATACATTAAGAAATAAGAAGCTTACACGCAACATACATGTTTACCAAACAAAAAAGAGTAGACTTGGAAAATCGCGGTAACATTGCCTTTGATGTGCCAGCAAGGTGATTGCTCTTTCAAGATTCAAACTTCGATTACTAGCTGGTGCTAATGCATTTGATACATTTTATTACACTGTGGTGGAAGAGGGCCCTTCAATAAAGGATTAATCTTGATATGGTCTTGATCATGATGAAGGCTGTGATGCCTCTTGCGCCTTGTTCCGAAACAAACTCGTTCCTCCTGCAATTTAACATCAGAGATGCAACTTACTGAAAATTGGATGCTAGCTAGATGGAGTTATCAAAGCTGTGATAAAATTTCACATGGATTTTTGTTTTGCTCGTAAAAGAGTTTTGCAACCTTTTTAGGATGCTTGTGTTTAGAACAAGGGCCATAACTATTCCCATGTGATCAATATAGCTAGTTCATGTAAATAAGAAAGAGGCGCCCACTTTTATGAAAGAAGAGTGAGGCAATGGGCAGTTCACCGGTCTGTCCTGGTGCGGATCAGGTTCAATTGGATGCTCAATAGGCCATAACCCGAAGCAGCTCTTTTCTTTGTTTATTCCCAAGTCTGTACCAGAATCTGCGGTATCCTCCACCATTGCATCCATGTTTTTTTTGTCCCCCTATGTACATATTCAGCCACAAAATTGTCAAGAGACTGGACATGTATACAGATATATTTGCCATTTCAAAATCATTTAGATGGTAGAAGGCAAAGAGAATATTACACAATCTTCTTTGCTTGGAAAACCCACGTATGTAAGTGACATCAGGTTACACCAAACTCCCTGTATCCTCTGCAAAACAAATAAGGTTAAAGAGAATGAAATGAACTGAAATGCATACACGTAGCAGATATTAAGAATGGAAACAAAGCTAGAAGGGCCTGTGATATATCGTGAGTAGGAAAGGTAGATTTGGCATGATGGGATTTCTCCAAACAGTGAAAAGAGATTAAAGATTCTCACCACTTGGCTCCATATAGCAACACTTTTCCTTTAGATAAATGAAACCAAAGTTTGAATTTTCATTCTTTAATCATTAATGGGTCCATGTTTATGAAATAGCGTAGCTTTTACTTTCACCCGCCGAGTTTGAAAATAGAGACAAATGTCCCACTTTTCGTTTTGCTTTCTTGGTTTTTGCAGAAGCTGCAGTGAGAGATGGACATGGCATCAAAGAAAAGCGTGGAAGACTGGTGAAAGCCAGAAGGCGGCTTTTCGACGCTTTACTATTTAGGATCATTTTCGCTAGCTGCTAACCACAATCCATCTTTAAAAAAAAACAGAACAGTAAAAAAGAGGAATATAGGCAGTGGTTTTTGTTTTTTAGAACTAAGACATTATCATTAAACAGCAAATTTCGATGTACATAATTCGTAATAAACAAAGGAATCACATGGAAAAAGATCAAATATCTTCGAATCTGTAAGTTACGTCAAACTAGTTTATGCACCACTCGGTTTGCGTTCATTGGACATTGATGTATTGTAATTGCATGTAGGCCAGAGCAGAGACTGCAGGGATGTGCTTCGCTGTCGGTGGATCAACTTGTGAGTTAAATTCTTAAAAGTTCGTTAGCCTATCTATAGAAAAGGGTCGGCCGGTTTTCCCGAAATATGCCAAAATCAACAGGCTTTCCCTTTTACATGCAATGAGGTGACAGAATTTAAAGTGCGTGCATAAATGAAAATTTTCACTAGATTAAAGTTGATTGCTTCTTGCAGAAGTACCATGAACGGTACAAGAATCGTGTAGGTGAATGGAATTTATCCATTTAACTGTCAAATATCAGTGACCGACAACCACTAGCTAACTAGAAGTAGTCATTTAAACTTGAGATTTACGTACCAACAAAAAAAAAAAAAAACCCTTGAAAGTTGACAGTAAAATGATAAATTAAAGATTCGGAAAGTTTGATTTCGTATTATTTCATTGATATTTAGACAAGCATTCGGTTAGATTTTTAAGAACTTGGAAAATCCAGATCTCCATTCTCTCTCTTGTTATATGGAAAATGTCGGGCTATGCTTTAAGCAGTTGCTTTGGACATTCTTGCAATCAAGGCAAATCAACATATTGTGAGAAGAAACTTTAAGTTTCCACTTCAGCAGTTGCAGGAATTAAGACATTGCACGAGCAAGGTACTGGAAACATCCTTAGAGGGAAGCTTCACTTCATCATTATTGACTTATAGTTGATTAATACAAAACTACTCGTTAAAACAGCGGTCACGAAATATTAGCATGAAAAAGAAAAACTGTATTATCAAAATCTGTCCATTAACCAGAATAGAAGAAAGATTTCAGAATCCTATTCTCAACGGCCAGAAAATGTTGCTAGCCAATGAAACAAATCAAACGAGAACTCATTAACAGCTTTACCAGGCCCAAATGTCTAAATTTTAAGCATCAAGCAAGTATGCGAAAATTCAAGAACTCGAAGAACGGAGCAAACCCCTGCCACCGGCCACCGAATATATACAGTGAAAACATAACTGATGCGGTGTCAACCCAGTTGTGGCTAACAGAAAATAAGTCTATCTGATTGTTACGAACTTGTTGGTACCGTGTTTTGCCCAGTAAGTCCTCAGGTCAATCGAGTTAGAGAAATCATAGCCTTCGGATGCAAGTTTTTCCAAGACTTTTTTGAAAGCACCCTGGCTCATCTTTCGTCCAGCGATTCTCGCCCCTCGCCTTTTGGTGCTCATAGGCAAGGGATACATGGATATAGTCATTGTGCAACAAGCTGACTGCCAACCCCCAAACCCCCACCGATAGCATTGCTGGGGAGTACCCGTACACGAGCAAACAGGAATTGGTATGCCAGAAATGTCAAAATCAACTCCATTTATCACAACGTCCATGTTCTTCTTCAAAGTTTTTGCACGATGAACAGAGGATTTAGCATGTTCCTTTGGCACAGGACCTTTTTTGGGCTTCTTTGATTTCAAAGTTTTTGGGGCCGCAGCTGCTCTCTTTTTTGCAGGAACATGTCCCTTCTTGACACTTGGCTCTTCCATGTTCGACTCAGTATCTTTTGTTGGATCAGATTGGTGGGGTGCTGGCATGGCATGATAAGTCCCAGAAGTTTCAGCAAGAACAGGGTTAAAAGTGTTTGTCGGGAACATATGCAAGAACTTCTCGCGATGGTTTATCCAACTATCTCGAACATAGTCCATGTGCGTGGCAGGAAGTTCTGCAGAAACACGATCGCGGGGATGGTAGGTGCCATTAGGTGAAACCATTAAAGGGTTATCATGTCCTGACAGGAAAGGTTTCGTATGTCGATCCACCATAGAAGACATGAGCTGGAGACCAAGATGCCCTTTAAAGGAAGGTTCATAATAACCCCAATTTCGCAAGCTGTCTTCATCCATTACTACAGAATCAAATCAAATAACACCTCATGCATTAAATCCCCACATAAAGCCATTCAACATCTTATTCTTGGCACAAAAGATCACGATATGATAACCAGAAAACTCAAAGAAATCCATGAAGCACCCACATTCAGCTAATGAATCAATATAAGTCCTTATGTAGCTGAAGACAGCAAATTGCTCAAACGATGAAGTGAAAAACTGCATAACTAACTACGGCATTTGGCCGGTTTTTATCTTAGAAATGATTCAGGATTTTTAATCTACATTTTCCAAGAATAGTTTATACTCAAGTCTGACGGGAACCATGACGACGAAAACCATAACATCACATTGAGATGCTTAGTGTTGAGCAATTAACATTAGAACCAGTGTACATAAATTCAACTCTGAACGATTCCAGTTCTAAAGCAAAAAATCAATTGTTACATAAAATTCATGCACAATTCAAGTGAATGCAACACCGATCGAAAGTCACGATCACCCACCAACAAAACCCACAATTTCACAATCCAAAACACCAACAAGATCCGGACAATTTCGAAATCACAGCAAATAGACGACAAAGTTTCCAACTAAAACCCAAACGAGAGACACCAAAATCAACGAAAAATCAAACAAATCTTGAAATTGAAAATCTCATAAACAATCTATTCAAAATCCACGAACATTCAAAAATACAAAGATTCTCAACAAAAGCCTCAATCTTTGGACATGTTGAGCCGATTCCGAAAATTCAGACCAAAGAGATCTGAAAGAAACAAAATCAGAATACAAATTGCATGCCAAAACATAAATCCCAAAAAAGAAATCAGCTTTCTGGATGGATGACTCGAGATTATAGAGCAGAGCCCGTATGACAAATTTTCCAGTCCAATCCAATATAAAAAGAGAGAGAGAGGAGAGAGACTCACTTGTTCAGGTAAAACGCCCCTTTATTTTTTCCTTAAGGTGGAGAGAGGAGAGAGATTTCAAAGAGAGAAACGAAGAGGTGAGAGATGATGGAGAGACATGGGTGGGTAGGAGTAGGACCCTGACCCGAAGAGACAGACCAATCGTTTTTTTTTTAATTTATTTTTGATTAAATAATTTAAAAATAATAGGAAAAATTGTCAGACATCATGAGCTGTAAGATCATCAATATGAGTTGGTCGAATCCAAATAAAAGATGAAGAAATTTGAAATTTATATGAGATGATTTTACGAGTCGTATTTTGTGAGACGAATCTTTATTTGGATAATATATGAAAAAGTATTACTTTTTATGCTAACAGTATTACTTTTTATTGTGAATATGAGTAGTGTTGATTCATCTCACAGATTGTGATCCGTACGACGATCTCACTTAAAACCTACTCATAAAAAGATTAGCGTATGATCGCATAAGCAACCATGTTTACCAATAAAACCAATGAAAAATGAAGGAATAAAACAAACCATTTTTATTTATGTAATTTATGTTTTCTAAATAGTACAAACTTTTAGGAATACTCACCCAAATATGTAGCAATCTTTGCATATAAATATGCAACAAAAAAGATAAATATGGTTAAGGTAAGGAGGGGAAGCGCAATATGTCTTGCTCACATATGTTGCATAGATATATGTTTGGAATTTCTTGATAATTTGGGATTTGAACACAACGAGTGTGTTGCCAAACTTGACATATATCACAGGATACCATTCTTTCACCGTCGTCGTCTTTAGTTCCACAAGGACAATCCACCACTAAATCTCTCTTCATCCATCCTTGGTAGATCCCATCATAATTAGTCACTCCTAGGATGCCCTCGAATGCTATCTTACTACCAGCTGTGACTTTCTTGAACACCAGATCCGATCCTTTTGGACTGATGTTTATCATTGATTGCGCGACGAAGTATCGTAATCCCAGATAAATTTCTCGGAATGTCTTCTCGACTTGAAACTTTAGATCGTCGAAAGTGGCACTGTGATTCAACTCGAAGCATTCATATGGTGTTATCGACTCCTTTTCTATGTCTGACAAAGTCTTGTATTTGTGCTTATGGTCATGAGCTAAGATCATCACCGTGCAATAGACCTTCTGTTTTGTGGTTTCATCTTCTGATGATGTGTAGCCGCGATAATCCTTAAGAAAGTATTTTGTGTCTAGTATGATTCTTGATGCCAATGGAATAGTAGCTAATGTCCCATTGGTTGTGATTATTGACTCGTCTTCTTTAAGGATGTTTTTGTACATGTAGAAGATGTCCCTCATGATTTGGGCCCAACTAATCTTATTTTGAGGCTTCAATTTTGCGTCAATGAATGGGGAACCATCTTGTTTAGGAAACGCTCGGGAGACATCTTCCAGACAGTACTCTAAAACCTTGGTAACTGGATTCAGGCAACGCCGTACAAAATACTTCCCCACGATGTGGTTTCCTAAGGACTTGAGCACGAAATCTAGCAACCCCGTGTCACCGATATACGTGCGCGCCACGTCTCGTAAATGTTGCCTAGAAACCCACCTAAATTCAGCCCTTTTCAAGGCCTCGACCACCACATGAATGGCCATTTCCACCCGTTTAGGTGACCACCGACACGATGAATCCGACATTATTCCGGGATAGTTAGAATCCTTGCTGCTCTCTCTGGGAAATCTAGACTTTATCTCGATCATGAAATTGAATAGATCGCCTAGTGTGGCAAGGGAATGTCCCGATAAAACCTGATATCGTGCCAAGATAATTTTGGTCTCGGTTTTACAAGATTCGACGCCGAGAATCTGAGCAAGTAAGCTGAGGGGAATGCTTCGGATTTCTTTTAGAGCATTTTGATACATTTCTTGAGTAACTCCAAAGGTCCCACGCCCATATTTGTAGCCCCAACGACCAAACCATGTCTTATTATAGGCCACTGTGTGAAGCAGTCTTAGATCCATGCCTTTCTTCTGCGCCGCATCTTTTAAACTCACTTTCCTACAAGTTACAACATTAAACAAAATCTTTAAAAGATTAGTGTATCTTGGTAATATATAGGCGTGTCTGGTTAAAAACGAATCAAATGTAAATAATTAAATTAAAAATGGAAACACGTAAAATGCATGTAAGATTGTAAACCGCATATAGCTACAAAAAATATTGCGAGTTTGCCTACTATTAATCATATAGCAAAACAAGTTTCGTCGAATCCTACGAACCTTGCACGTAGATTACAGGACAGACGATCCCAGAGTTCCAAGATTTGGTGACCGGGTACATCCGACCCGGTTTCTAACCCTTTAATGGACAGAAGATGCCCAAACCCGTTGGAATGGAACACGCCATGCATGCAATGGCTCTCCCCTTGTAATTCAATTATATCTGTATCCTTCGATGGCAGCACAAAATGATACTTCTTATTGCAAATCATATGATGTCCCCAGCCTGATCTAAATTTAAAAAATTATCGTTATTCACTAAATATTAATTCAATAACGAGTACAAAATAATAATAAATAAATAAATAAAAAGAAATTGAAGATTAAACCAGAAACGCACCTAACAATTAAGACGTCATAAATGCTAAACTTCTATTTTGTAACATATAGCTCCTGAGTCCTGCCTAAAACTTAATATACTTTTCTTAATGAAAATATGGGGAAAAAGATAGAGAGAGACTGTGTGTGAGTCTACTCGCTGTTGTCATCCATGTAAATCTTGATTAATTTAGTCCATCTTGTACACATTCCGACCTAGTAAACATTGAGTTGTGAAGATGAATCGAATGAAGTATGTTTGATCTAAAAAAATCCGAATATTGCATGACTTTGCATATATTCGAGGCACCTATTTCTGAAAATATATAGAAGCATGAATGCACCATGATTAACATACACAAATGAATGCAAACTTACGATGGGTTGGGTCCATGTGGAATGAATAGTTATTGAAGGTAAACATTTAAATCTTTTTTTATGACTTCTAGAATTTAAACTTCATCCCTAATTTCTGGATCCAGTCCCACTATAAAACGTTTGCAATACTACTCTACCTATGTATTGACAGTGCTTGCAATGAAGCTCGATTGATAACTCAACAGGCTCTTCAACAACAAACAGAAACAGATGTAACAAGGGATGCCGGCGAACTTCGAGTTGAAATGACCAGCTCGCTCTCCCTCCGCACACACCACTCTCAAATTGCCCAAATTTCAAAAGGGCTCTCACATTTTCATGAAATGAACCATTAAATTCGGCCGGATACCCTCTTTCACCGAACATCTTGAATTTGAAAACCCTTTCCTCTCTCTTCCTTCTCTTGAATCCACTTAAGTCTGATTGAGACATTTTTTTAATCAAACATAAGATGCAACACAAAAGATTTAAAGAGTCCTGATATATCTTATATATATGTATGTGTGTTGCTTGGTCACACATATGGTGCAAGGAATTATACAAAGAAATAACGATAGAATCGGGTTATCAAATGTGTCACTTTCCATGCATGAGCTGTAGAAAAAAGCGGTGAGTGGGAAATATTTTAGGGTTACGTGTGTTAATTAAAAGTGCCATGCATCTGATCATGGGGGTGGTATTTGTGATTTAAATTCATCATATCCCGCAGTTTTTGAGAGACCTTTTTGTTAAGAGGGTTTATAGTAATGTAATGTTTCTTGGCCAACTACCGAAGTTTTAGACTGTATATTAATTCGATTTCTATTATCTAGGTTTCGGCACATTGTGTGTATATATATTATAACATCGTGAAACTCAATTCAAACAACTCTCGCATCCGACACCTATACATGTCGGCATTTTGTCTGTCTCGCATTTCGAGAGGCTGTTCTAGCAGTTAGCACTTTTCCATATTAATTAGTAATTTGAGTGGCAATCATTCACGCCATAAGCGGCAGACCTACCTAAACACGATGATGTAAAATGGGTTATATTAGCAAATATTCCATATTTATTGTTGCTTAAAAAATGGTTTTTAGCATTTTAAATAGCTCTGATAAATCCAACATGGCTTAGGCCCTACATGATAAATTATTTTGATGAAATCATTGCAGGTTGCTATTAAATCCCGATAAACATCACATGCATAAGTTGCGTATTACCTCCTTTTGTTAACAAGATATTTTCATTTTTACTTGACCTCGAAAAATTATATTATAAACCAACCATTTCGAATGTGTATTTTCGAGTTTCTTGTTACATATGTATTTATATGGTATACCTCTCCGTATATTGGGAAAGAATTTGATCGATTCTGATAATAAAATTTGGGAAATTAATGTAGGCATGATTCTGAGTTGTGGTCCTGCAGGATTTCTTCAGAGTCGGAAGCCATGACTATCAAAGGACTATTAGAGAAGCCAAAGTGGCGAGTTTCATGCATAATCAAAGCTGATGTAGGCATCAACGTAGACGCTGCACTCTATTGGAGTCGGAGTCTCGGCCTGAGCTGCTGTTGCCGTCTGCCTTGTTTCAGACATTATCTTAAAATCTTATGAAATTCCTTGGAAAGGAATCGGTACACAGTTTTCCATGATCACATGGTAATTTCCAAATTATATTAATGTATTACGTGTGAAATTGACTTATCATAAAAGAGTGAAAAACTTGTCTTTGGAGTGAAAAGTTTGTAATTCTCGATGGTTCATCTTTCTTTTTGACCTATTCTTTGCTTCAGAGCTTAATTTCCGAAAAGCTTATATATCCATTAAAGATGAAATCAGGACATAATTTGCATTGAATTGATATTTTTTTACTAAAATTTCAAAATTAACCCAAATATTTTACTGAAATCCAAAACCATTAATCCAAACTACATGTCAAAATTGAACTTTTTATAGTGAAAAAATTGGACCATTTTAAAAACGTTTAAGCATGTATTTTCTTGGAAAAAATGGCCCAATTCAAAGTCCATTTAAAAGTTATCAACAATGTCGACATTGCAATGAGAATGGGGGCCCTCTGATCGAAGCCCGAAAGAAATTACTTTATTTTTTTTTCCGAGCACCACATTGCTTTTGAAGTATGCCATTCATTTTGTATCAAAATTTTCAATGGAATAATATGTTATTATATTACATATATGATATATACACACACAGACAAATAAAATTATGACTCGAAAGTATCTCGCACCGGATAAACCTAACTGACCCGAACACAAAAGTCGCGGAAACTTTACATTTTATGACTTAAACTGTCGCGAATTCCTTTGAAAACTTTGAACAAAAAATCGTCGCAAAATGTTCAACAGCTTTGCATGACATACATTACTCGCCACAAACATTTAACTCTATATTTTTTAGTTGGGGAGGGATCGGTAGAATTAAACATCGAACTCGAAATTTGGTATCATCTTGATGCTAGATACCATCGGCATATTTTACAGTTCTGAGGTTTAATTCAAGCACTGTTGCCCATTAACTCTCTCAACATGGCCACGACTTGCAACATATTAGGCCGTTTGGATGGGAAATCATCGACACATTGCATTGTTATCTCCAAATACTTCACCATCTCCTTAACTTCTTCAACCTCGGATTCTTCACTACCTTTGGTGACGGATAGCAATTCCGTATCTACAACCTCCATGCCTTTCCCCTCTCTCGCCTTAGTTTTCACCCACCCCACCAAATTTGTGTCACCAAAATCCTCCTTATCAGTTGGCCTTTTCCCTGTCAGAAGTTCCAAAAGTATGACTCCGAATGAATAAACGTCCCCCTTTGCTGTGCAACGGAAGCTCTGGTAGTACTCTGGGGGAACATATCCAGGCGTCCCGGCTAGCGTGCTGACGCTTAAATGCGTGTCGAGAGCGCTTATAAGCCTTGCCATTCCGAAATCCGACACCCTTGCCTCCATTTCATGGTCTAGTAGAACGTTGCTCGATTTCATATCCCGATGAATGATGTGAGGAATGCAATTGTGGTGAAGGAAACATAGCCCTTTGGCTGCACCTCTGGCAATCTTTTTCCTCTCATCCCAAGTTAGAATCCTTTTTTGACCATTTCTTGGCCTCCCATGAAGCATTTCCTCAAGGCTTCCATATTCCATGAATTCATATACTAGAAGCCGTTCTTCGCCGATTTTGCAGTACCCCAAAAGTGGGACAAGATTTTTGTGTTTGATCTTGCCTAGTGTCTCCATTTCGGCCATGAATTCCCTGTCCCCTTGACAGCTTAACCGTATGAGTTTCTTAATGGCTACACTTGATCCATCCTTCAATGTAGCTTTGAAAACTTCACCGAATCCTCCAGACCCGATTAGGCTAGCGGCTGAGAATCCATTTGTAGCCTCAATCAGCTGTGAGAATTTGAGTTTCCTCAGTTCCCTCTGAAAAGTTGCAACATTGATACTCAGTGGCTCTTTCTCCTTCTCAATTTTCCATGTCGTGGCGGCATGCGACGCTTGTAAACTACCTAGCATTCTGGCTCCCTCGGCCTCCTTGCGCCTTGTACGAATCGCTATTGCCCACACGATCAATATGCAGACAGAAGCGAGTGATATAAGGATTCCCATTACCATGCTGTTAGCCCAAGAGACGCCGGCAGATTTATGTCTTTTTTCACCATTTCCTGTTGGATTCTCGGAAGGCTGGTTGTCGTTGTATTGGCACTCGGGTAATGGAACCCCACATAGACCTGGATTATTTGCATACTGAGTTGCTGGAAGTGTACTTAGCTGCCCTCTCGATGGGATTTGCCCAGTTAACTCATTGTTGGAGAGATCGATTTGTACCAAGAAAGAAAGATTTGAAAATGAGTCGGGGATGTGCCCTTGAAGTCTGTTATATGATGCATCAAACACTCCAATATTCTTGAGCTGCCCTAGAGAATCCGGTATTTCTCCTGATAATTGGTTGTGGGACAAAACAAGAACTTGCAAGGCTATCATTTCACCGAATCCATCTGGGATCTTTCCTCTGAGCTGATTATAAGAAAGATCGAGATATTCCACTGTCTGGTACCGAGTGAAAAGACTCAAAACTGGACCAGAATACAACCTAGTAAAGTCACAACTTCTCAATGATGGAACCTGTAGCAGTCTCTCAGGACGAATTCCTGAGAATTCGAGCAATCCTCCAACTCCTCTACACGAGTTCCCTACATTTCGCACAAACACGAGTGTGTTTCCTGAGAGGATTCCACTTAATGCCTTTGCTCCAATCTGCCTGCCAAGTCGAGGTGGGATTTCACCGCCTAGCTGATTACTGTTAAGATCTAGCCAAACTAAGCTGCTACAATTTGCTAACTCTCTCGGGATCTGACCAGTCAAGCTATTGTTTGCAAGTTGTAAAACAGCTAGCCTTGATAAAAACCCAAATTCTCGTGGAATCTCACCGCTGAGTTCATTGCTAGTGAGGGATATCCATTCTATATTAGCACAGTCGAACAATTCAGTTGGGATCTTGCCACTTAAACGGTTGTTGTTCAATATCAGATTCTTGAGTTTCTTGCATTTTCCCAACTCTGCCGGTACATCTCCTTCTAAGCTGTTGTACCAGGCAATCAGCTGCTCAAGATTCTCAAGACTCCCGAGCTCTTTAGGCACTGATCCATTAAGGTAATTTATGCTAAAATCAATGATCTTTAGTTGTGAACACAGAGATAAATGAGGTGGGATTTGTCCGAGAAGTGAATTATCTGGTGCTCTCAGCTCTTCGAGGGAGGCAGCTCCGGGACATAAATCCGGTGGAATATTCCCAGAAAGCAGGTTGGAGCTGAAATCAACTACTCTTAATTTCTTGCAAAATGAAATGGATGAGGGAAATTCTCCAGAGATCATATTGTTGCTGAGTAATAGAACCTCCAGAGATCCTAAAGTCTGAAGTATTGAATCAGGGAACGATCCGGTTAAGTTGTTATTGGAAAGATCGAGAACTTGAAGCCAAGAACATGATGAAAATGATGTAGGGATCGATCCAGTAATGTTGTTGTTTGAAAGTTTAAGTTCCAAAAGTGAGTTACATATACCACCCAATTCGCTTGAGACCCAGCCTGTGAGATGATTGTGAGAAAGATCAAGCCTTTGTAAGTTCTTGAGAGAACCAAAAGCTGAAGGGATTTCACCGTTGAGTGAATTGTCGGTCAAAATAAACTCATTAAGGTTCGTGCAATTCGAAAATGAGGATGGAAGGGAACCCAAGATTTGGTTTCCGGACCAGTCAAGACTCAACAAAGAGTTGCAGCTTTCGATTTTCAAGCCAGCAATCGAGCCTGTGATGTTGTTATATGACAGATCGAGAAACTGCAACTTATCAATGTGCAAGAACAGATTTTCGGGCAAGAAACCAGTTATATTATTGAAAGCAAGATTCACATATTCAAGATTAGGACAATTTGCGAAGAAATTTTCAGGAATATGGCCTAAAACACCAGCAAAAGACAACTCAAGTTGCTTCAAACCATAAGGGAGTTTGACCAGCGACGTGGTAGCATTTATAGACAGAGAATTAGCAGAAAGGTTAAGTGAGGTCAACATTTCTAATATAGAAAAGGGATAGAAAGAAACTTGGCCAAGGAGTGAGGACTGAGCAAGATCAACAGCTGACACTCTCCCAAGAGTGCAAGCGATCCCATGCCATTTACATGGATCTTTATTAACTTGCCAATCTACAAGAACCCCATGAGGATCCTTTTGAATCATCTTCTTGAAAGATAAAAGAGCCGAAGCATCGGTTTTAATCGACGTGTACGGTGCTTGTTCTCCTGCCATAGCCATAACAAGAAACACCATAAAAGAAAGAATTCTTTGAATGATCATGCTTACCTCCATTGATGGAGTTGAGCCAATATCCAAAATGGAGATTTTTAGAGTGTGTGTAAATGTGTGCCTGTGAGAAATAGTGGTGAATATGATGATAATAATGATGATACAATTCCTTTGTGCATAGGGGCAGAATGAACTTTACAAAAAGGGTTCCTTCCTTGTTATGCGTGTGATTTTATATGGAGAAAAAGGAGGGAACGTGGAATGGAATGTGAAACAATAAGAAATAATAGGAGGACTTGTAATCAATTCTTGGAGGGGTAAAAGGTTAAGGAAAAATTAGATTTAAAATGTTTTATGAATTTTTTAATAATCCCATATTATATATTGCACTGAATCTTCAAGTGGTCTGTAAATTAAGTTTAGTGAAATTGTAAGAGAAGCTTTCATTTCCAGGTGATGTATGGAATAAATAGAAGCAGAACTGACTGACAAAAAGGTAACTTAGAATTGCAGTTTGAACTCTTTCAGGCAGACCTGATTTCTCAGCCATTTAATAATGTAAAAAATAATTTCAAAAAATATATTTTAAAATTCATAAAGACTAGTAATGTTTGAAATTTTTCCAAAAATGTGTAAAAATTGAAATTTTTATTATTATTTTTTAACAAAAGGCCTTTTTCCGTGGCTTGGTTTGAACTAAATATCAAGGACATTGAGAAATTAAATTTTGATGCATGAATTGGTCAAAGATATAGGACAGGTCCACAGACAAAGTATATCTAAAAAGAAAAATTAATAAAACCACAAGCGTGAAAATGAAACAGGATTGTCCGTCTATATCGTAGATATTAGTTTTTTCCGTCTCAGTCGTACATGCATGAGTTATTAATTACTTAAATAAGTAACTTTGTTGTATAATACCAGATCAACTTATATGTATCATTCATATATGTGCGACATGTTAATTAATATATATAATTATTATTCAGACGAGTTTTTCACACAAATCATGATCATTATGATTTATGTGACTAACGTGATTTATAAGCTATTGTGTTAGTATAATATATTTATATATAAAAATATTGTTTATGATATTTTTTTCACATTTTCATATTGATTTATTTCCACAAAGTAAGTGCAAAAATGAACTCCCTTGTCACATCTCACATTGTGGATCCAAGGCTTTTTGTAACATCAACTCCAAAAGAAACTTCAAAAGAATAGAATGAACAATCTTTTCCCAATTTATATAATTGACAAAAATTTGTGTGAGACGGTCTCACGGATCGTATTTTTAAGACGGATCTATTATTTGGATCATCCATGAAAAGTATTACTTTTTATGCTAAGAGTATTACTTTTTATTGTGAATATCGGTAGGGTTGACTCGTCTCACATATTAAGATCTGTAAGACGGTCTCACATGAGACTCGCTCTTTATAATTATACCATTCTAATAATCATCTTTTATCGCACTAATCTATCCCCCAAACTTGCAATGATCGACCACATAAATTATAGATCCATCCTTTTCTATTGTACACGATAAAAAAAAAATTAGAACCCAACTTTTCTATACGACTCATAAAAAATATTCTGACTTATATTTTACTCGTCGACTTAAATTATATTTAAAATATTGTCGATACATCGATATTATTTGGAAAAATGGTGAGGATCTAAAAAATGGGGCGTTGATTGTGGGAGAAACTTTGAAAACTTTGGATCAGGTGCTTTCTCAAAGTCATGCCTTAGGGGAATAATTTAACTATAGGGGGTATTATGTAGGACCATATATTAAAATGGAGTAGGGGTGAATATAATGATTTGACATTGTTAATTAATTTTTTTACAATATACATAATAATTAATCAATATTTTTTAATGATCGCAATTGTAAAGATGAAAGTGGATTAAAAGACGGGAAGGCCCACAAAAAAATAATTAATCGATTATCTCTAGCAAGTAGTGGTTAAAGGTATTGGGCATAATGATGCTCCCATTTCCAGCAACTGTGTATATTCCCCCTTTATCGTGGTTCGCAGGCTGGAGTCTCGTTGGAAAATATTAAACTTTATTTGTTACAGAATACGGCACCACCATTTTTTTATTTTCCTTGTTAAAAAATGAAAAAAAAATTCTTTTGGGTTAAAATTGTCATGTATTAAAACGATATTATGAGACAATTTTAAACTATAACATCATCGGTTTATATGTCAAAACAAGTTAACGACACAAACCGGACTACAATCCACCATAACTCATCATTAGGTATGAGTTGGGACCAGATCAGTCAGATGGATCTAACTCATTTTGACATCTTTAATTCTGAGATACAGTATCTTCACAGGACCGTGCCTATTAAGAGACAAATTAGTCTAATGAATTAAGATCATCTCTTTTTTGGGGCCTAAATTTTTTTAAAAAAAATTATTATATATAATACTAGTTACTAGATATCTCAAAACCAAGTATTTATTAAATGGAACTTGCTTAGTCTGTTATCGATTTATTCTCCAATCTTCCCCAATATTCATATGTAGACAAGCCTTAATCGACTCCAGTCATTGCGTCGTCTCTAGATTTGATTGAAAGAACCGTGAGGAGCTGTAAGTCTATTTTTTTGTATGTGCTTTGTTCGGACTTCTAATTTTTTATTGTAGTTTTTTACTTTCTTCGGGGCTTTATATGGTATATATAATCTACGCTTTTTGACTGAAATTTTGGTAGATGTAATGCTTATTCGGCTTTCAAATGCTCATATTGCTTATAAAATCTTGTTGACTGTTCCGGTCACAGTAGCAAGTGCAGAGCTAAGTTTCTCAAAGATAAAGCTCATCAAAACTTTTCTCTGATCAACCATGTCACGAGAAAGATCGAATGGATTGGATATGTTATCGATTGAGAAAGAAATTGTTGAACAACTTGATTATACATACTTTATTAGTATTTTTAACTCTAAAACTGTTAGGCGAGTTGTTTTTTAGTGATCGTTTGGACATGTTTGATATTTTTATTCTTTTAGTTTTTTATATTGTCTTTGACGTATTGATTAAATTTGAAAAATTACTATGGAGCTAAAAAAAAAATATGAACACATATTATGATTCAGAGACATCTTTTAAAAGTTAGACTCAAGTCCAAATATTGTTAGGATACCTTGTATCTTCATTTTAAATGAACAAGTTCTATTTAAAGCGTGTCACGAAATTCAATGTATCGTATATGACAATAGAGAAAATGAATATATTTGACTATATTAACAATATTGGATAATATATTTGACAATGTTGAATTTGGAGATTTATTTTTTAAAAACTAAATAATAATTAACAACTTACTAAACAAGTAAGATAAAGTCTATCTTGGGAAGAAAAAAAATCAGACTTTTGGCAAAATGGAGTTTAAAAAATACAATCCCATGTGTGCAACCATGGGTTCTCAGCTTCACCGGGTTCATTTCGGAAAATAAAATTGTGATTTTACAATTAAAAAAACCTGTTTTTTTTTCCCACACTTTAAAAATTAAACATTTGTTTGAATATTTTCATTACAGTACAGCTTCGTTCGGAATTAAAAATCCTTTTTACGCTACAATTCATGTAACATTCTGATCATATTCCAATTTCCAACCTAAAGAACCAAATAGAATGATTAAGCTCCACATTATCCAAGAGAAACAAATACACGCATACAGTAAAGAGGATATATATGGAGGAAATTGGTATTGGAGTCAAATCATTCAGTTGCATTAGTCTACTCTAATATCATGTAAAATCAATTTGCCTATAATTACCCAAAAAACATGGATAAAAAAAAGTTAGTCACGCCCATAGTAATTATCAGGGTCAAACAAACTTTTGGTAACCAAAGAAAGCAGTCAGAATTTGTTTAAATTAGAAAAGACATATAGATTCAAAGAAAATGGGATGTTTGAGGGTACCCAATCCAATAATCGAATGTTTTGAAAAATTTGAAAAAAAATGTGTTGAATTTGTTTAGGCACGCCTTGGGGACATGGCAGGTCACAGCCCCACGACAAGCAAATTTGGTGATGTAAATGATTGGCGATGACCCGGATAAGAATATTTATGACCTTTTGAGTCGTCTCAGTGTTCTTGCGGTCAACTGCTAAAATAATTTCATCCATTTTTAAATAATTTTTTTTGAATTATATATTTCAAAATTTCGATACAATTTTTACTAGAATGATTGAGAGTGAAATTGCGCTTCGACACATCCAAGATTGCGTGATGAGCATTCTAGTTGAGTGAATTACACAAACCCTACTTTATATTAATTTCATATTCAAAATATCCTTGAAATAATTTTACAAAATTAAAATCTAATATTTATTATCTCTTAAATATTATTAGGTATTATTTTTGAAACTAGAAATAACTTAATTTGATTTATCAAACATTTTAATTTAATATCATATTATAAATTATTTTGAACTATACCCACAACTGAATTAGTCCATTTTGACTTAAATTTATCTAGTAAAAATTAAATTATATTAACTTTATTGATTAAATAAATGGTCATCTAAAGAAAAGAAAACATAAAACTCTTGTGAAATTGATGGGTTACAGAATATTAACGATATTGATTTTGATGATAAGAAAACTTATTATTGTATTGTTGATTTATTTCATTAAGTATGCAGTTGATATGTGTTAATTTGGAAGTGAAATATTGCTGAATTATATTTCAGCACAACTTAGTTTCATGCGAGCTGAAATATTTTGATGATATCTCATAGATCGATGATGTAAATGATCAGACTACAAAACAATAATTAGAAAACTCAATTTTTCACGACATATATTTCATAATAGCTCAGTTAATTCGAACTGTTATCTGTGCGAAATATTAGTCACAAAATAAAGCTCACGGAAACATAAACAACAATCAGCTCAGTCTGATCAGTTATGATATTTTGGTCATATATCTCAACTCGGTTATTCAAATGGAACGATTCAATATGAGTTACGAAGCAAGAAAAATTATCTACAAAACATATTTATAGATCAAAGTCTAAATCGGATAGCAAAAAACTGATAAACCATGATGAAGTTGCAGGTTCTATATTGAATGAAGAACAAATTTCATATTACAAATAATATGAAATTTCAAACATGTATCTCTCATACGAACTTAGAATTGAGTGATTTTTAATTCCATTGAAAGCTAAGATAAATTATTACAACTTTTATTTTTATACCCTTGTCCAAACATCGATGAATCGGGAGTTAAAAAAAAAAAGTAAAGACCAACTCACTTGGAACATATCAGATCAAACGAACATCTCAATCTAATCAGATCAGTTCAATCATATATATCAGCTCAGCTGATCTCAGATAAGCTCAGTTGAACAGATCAACTCAGTTTCAGAAAATAGCCAAAAATACGAATTTGATCGTTACAATATCAGAATTCATACACAGCTTTTCCAAATTGTCATATTATTGTATTTACATTTATATTGTTATTAGAGGTCATAAATACAAAATATTGAATATCAAATGCAAGTTTTTGAAGGTGATTCAAAGTATAAGCATCATATATGAAGAAACTAGCTATAATGAGAGCAAGCTCAATGTGTGATGATGTATTTGAGATATACATACAACTTAATTGCTTAAATCCTCACACGAAAAATAAATGAGCTTGATAATTTAGATTATTGATAATATTTACACAAAGAATTAAAGATTGTTTTTGTAGTCTTGACATTAGAGCAATTAAATATTACGAAGATTGTGAGCTTTCAGCCTACAATCAAGATTGTGTTAGAAGTTTGGATCATACAAATGATAAGTTTTAAGTCGTAATGAGATTGTACAAGATGTTATATACATCAAAGTCTTCTAGTGAATCTTTTATAGGTAGAAAGAGTTGTGACATATGTGCTGTTGATATCCGAACATTCATAAACAAATTCGTGTCTATTTATTTAACACATTTATTTACTATTGATATTTGGATACATTGTTGAAGCATTTTATGTGTTTTTAAAATACCAAAATATTGCATATCAAATTGATTGATAAAACAATTCAACCAAAAATGTTTTTGCTCATTCAACATGCATATCTTTTAAAAACTTTTCAAAATATTTAATGATTTTTACTATGGATTACTTTAAATGTCTTCTGCTTGGTCTGAATACCAGAATTGATTTAATTTTTTGGTATTCAATATTTAAAGAACCAAGCTGTTGTTGGTGAATGCTTTTCCCCCAATCGATCCTATCAGAGACCGTCTCAAGGGTAAATTTTGTGATATTGTCTCCAATCCGACCCAACTCCTGAAAATTAATATTTTTTTGTACATTTTTTATGCAAAAATTATTATTTTTCTTGATAATTATGGACCCGTTTCAAAGATAAAATTGAATTGTTTAAAAAAAAAATACCACACCAAATATTAAGATACTTGTTGAGTGCAATAATTGTCCCTGCTTGGTAGAGTGATCGAACCGTGGTGCTTGTGCTGCAGTGCGGTTTAAGAGATTTGAATTGCACCATTACCACTAGCTATAGCTTTTGGTAAAGCGGTAAGCACTCGGTCCTACAATTGATATCAGAGCCAAGGTCACGGGTTCGATTCTCATTGATTGCAAGGAGTGCAATTATTGGGAGGGAGATTGTTGAGTGCAATAATTGTCCCTGCTTGGTAGAGTGATTGAACCGTGGTGCTTGTGCTGTTGTGCGGTTTTAAAAGATTTGAGTTGCACAATTACCACTAGCTATAGCTTTTGGAAAGCGGTAAGCACTCGGTCCTACAATACTTTTGAATTAAAAAAAACAATTGATATATTTTTATTTATTATTTAAGATAGTTTTAAAAATGCTGAAAATTTTGGAGACAGATGAAGATATACATAAATTACTATATATATATATCATAATAAACACGTGAAAAAAACTACATAGAATGCAAATAGATACACGTAAACCACATATATATATATATATCATAATAAACACGTGAAAAAAAACTACATAGAATGCAAATAGATACACGTAAACCATATATATATATATATATATATATATATATATATATATATATATATATATAAACACGTGAAAAAAAACTACATAGAATGCAAATAGATACACGTAAACCATATATATATATATATATATATATCATGCGTAGAAATGTGTAATAAACACGTGAAAAAAACTACATAGAATACAAATAGATACACGTTAAAATGCGTAATAAACACGTGAAAAAAACTACATAGAATGCAAATAGATACACGTAAACCATATATATATATAAATATATATATATTAATCTATTAATGTAAAATAAAAGTTTTCAGAAAATTCATATTATTCAAAATACTCGTGAGTCGTGAGTCTAAGTCTAACCAATATTTGCCTAGATGAGATGCAATGCATTAAATTGCAGCGTGTACACGTGTCATCTTATTTAGTATCTTTACATTGTGTTTTGCAACTAAGATTTGAGAAGATTTGGAATAGGATTTGGAAATTTAAATATTTGAAATTACATTTGGTGTTTGGTTTAAAATTTAAAAATGATATTTACAAATCAATGTCTTGTTTGGAGAAAAAAAGATTCGAATTTGGAATTTTAAAATTTTACTAAACTATCCATAAAAATCATATAAACATAAATAACCCAAAGAGGTTTAAAAATTAATAATTTTTCTTTATTATTTGTATTTATAAATTCAAAAATTAATTATTATTTATTAATCATAGTGCACATCAAACAACTTCAAACTTTAACATAAAATTAATTATTAAACGTAAAAAGATGCTTTGATAATTACTATAATTTTTATGAGTGAGTATCATGTGAGACTGTCTCACGGGTCTTACTCTGTTAGACGGGTCAACCATATCCATATTTACAATAAAAAGTAATACTTTTAGCATAAAAGGTAATACTTTTTCATGGATTACCCAAATGAGAGATCCGTCTCACAAATACGAACCGTGAGACTGTCTCACACAAGTTTTTATCAATTTTTATTATATTAATCAATAAATAACACAAGAAACTTATAAAATTCAAAAGAAATCTATCAACTTCTAAAAAAAAATCTAACCATATATAAACTTTTGATGGAGAATGATTTGTTGATGAAAATGATATATTAGATAAAAAAATAATTGTATGTTTTAAAATCCAAATCTCATCAAATCTTATCAAATTTGATGAAATTTGGATATATTTATTTAAATCTCATAAAATTTCATCAAATCTTGAACAAATCTCAATTTTTTTTTTGAATCATCTTACCCCATTAAAAGTAATAATTTGAAATCCAAATCCCATAAATCCCCCAAATCCTGATCGACACATACTGTTAAGGTGTGTTTGGTTGAGTGGATTAACTAAGGATAGATTAATAGTCCAATATTTATCGTTAAAATTTTAAGTTGTTTTAATAATCATTTTGATCCGATTTAAAATCCAATTTTATGAATAATTATTTGATTAATAAAATTGGATCTTAAACCGAATCAAAATGATTATTAAAACAACTTAAAATTTTAACAATAAATATTAAATTATTAATATATATTTATTTAATCCACTCAACCAAACACACCCGTAACGCATACAGTTCAATCATTGATTCCTAACGTGTCTTCGTCACTCGTCGGTGATTCTGGGAAGAGGCCGGCGGGGGATCGAAGATGGCGACTCTGAGCGTCGCTCCGATGTTAACTTCGCCTCGTGATGATGCTATGCAATTGTACCGAGCTTTCAAGGGTAAATTCTCTATTTTTTATTTAATTTGTTCCCTTGTTTATACAGTTCACCAGGTATTATTGGGAAAAAACTTCTGATGTTTTTACAGTTCACCAGTTCGTCATGTTTTTCGCCGATTTCTGTTGTTTTTCGCTATATAAAACTAGGGAACAAGTATATTTCATGATTTAGGTCTCCACGTAAATTCCATAATATGAAGCTCGGGATTGACACGGAGTTTAAATTTACAGACAAATGTTTTGTTTATATCTTTCTTTTTCCAAAGTATCCAAGAATCCAGCATTTTCTAACTATTGATTGCGCCATCTAGGTTTTGGATGTGATACTACTGCAGTAGTTAAAATCCTTGCGCATAGAGATGCAACACAACGAGCACTTATTGAACAAGAGTACAAGGCTATCTATTCTGAAGAACTAAATAAACGTCTGGCATCAGAGCTTAGTGGTGATGTCAAGGTACCAAGGAAATTTGGCATCACATTTGAATTTTTTCCGCGTGCTTCCTCAGAGGAATGCTTTCTTTTTTTAGCTTTATAATGTAGAAATTTAGTAGTAATAGCTTCTACTACCAATCTACAACTATTTCTAGATGATTCTACTAAGAAATACTATTTACAGGCCACAGCTTTTAGTTTCTAATTTTGTATGATTTTAGAGCGCTCTCTTACTGTGGATGCCTGATCCTGCTGGAAGGGATGCTATCATTGTAAGGCAATCTTTGGCTGCTGATAATGTCATCAATCTAAAAGCTGCTACCGAAGTAATATGTTCTCGAACCCCATCACAGTTACAATTCCTTAAACAAGTTTACCGTGCACGATTTCATGCTTATGTTGAACATGATTTTGAATGTCACGCATCTGGTGATCACAAGAAGGTGCTCTCTCTCTCTCTCTCTCTCTCTCTCTCTCTCTCTCTCTCTCTCTCTCTCTCTCTCTCTCTCACACACACACACACACACACACACACACAAATGTGTCCACTCTCACCGAAAGTCCTGAATAATTATTTGAACATACTGACGTAGCTTAGGAGAAATTCAAACGAGACCTGAGGGTAGAATTTCTGGGTAAAAGTTGTTTATCCCACTTTGTTTATGATGAGGACCTGAATTGTTCACCTATTTGAATATCGTTTTGAATTTGAGTTTCCAATTAATTTTTTTATATTTATGTATATTTGAAATCCAAACTACTATTTTTTAGATTATACTAGAATCTCTATATTAGTTTATAAGCCAGCTCTGATGCTCTGCTCTTCACAACGTGGAATTCTGTGAGGAAAGTGGATGCTTGATAGTTAGGATTGAGTATTATCCAATCCCCGGCGCACCTCTAATGTGCTTCTTCCATGGATTTCGCACATTCAGAACTGCTAATTCAAGGTAAGGCATCGGGAATAAGGTTCAATTGGAATGATCATGTGTGAGGATTGGAAGATAAACGTTGTTGTCTAGTAATGATGTATGAATTTTAGGGATTAAAGATTATCGATGTGTCGGAAAATCTTTTTTTTCCCTTATTTTTCTCTTATATTCCGAGGTTCTATGTGCATATCTTACGCAACAACTGGACTTGCCTCGACTAAGTTATGTAAGGATCACATAAATCAACAATCTGTATGGACCTTACAATTGAATTGGGTCTGCTTGCGAGTTAACTACATATTTAAAGGCAGTTAGTTTTAGATTGATTTTGTGTAGATTCTGATGATTCCAAGAACGTAGTAGTCACAGAACAGATAATGGCCATAATAGTCTTCCAATACATCAGTCTAAAGCACGGTTTCTATTTCAACCACAGCATATGGGTCCAGGATAATTTTTTGGTTTATAAATCAGGCACAAATTTGATTTATGACTTATAGTCTGGTCTTTGTGTTATAAGTATGCATATAGAACAAGTTATCAAAAACTACTTTTTGAAGAACAGATTTTCTGTGCCAGTGAAATTTCTAGATCATTCTCAAGACAAGGATTATGCTCATAATTCCACTTAATCATTTTTGTTTGATTCCATTTGGCAGTTGATGCTTGCCTACATGAATGCTATAAGATATGAAGGTACCGAAGTAGACTGGGCGATGGCAGAACAGGATGCTATGTCTCTTTACAAAGCTGGGGAAAAAAGGGTGGGGACTGATGAGAACACTTTCATCCGTATTTTTTGTGAGAGAAGCCGAGCACATTTGGCTGCAGTCTCTACTGCTTATAACAGATTGTATGGAAGGTCGCTGGAAAAGGTGAAACCTATCGTTTCAGCTCTGTACTTAAATTTTACTGTCTGTTGCCAAACTGGAAATCTTCTTGCAGGTTGTGAAAAGTGAAACCTCGGGGAACTTTGAGTTTGCACTCCTGACTGTTTTACGGTGCGCCGAGAATCCTGGGAAATACTTTGCAAAGGTAAAAAATTTATATTTTGTCGAGACATTGTCCATCAAGGAAAGGGTAAAGAGTTAAGTTTTTTATTTCACCTTTTTTTCCCATGTGTGCCCCCTACATGGATCATTCTTTTGGTTGCCATATGTTTCCAACTATTTTATTATAAGAAAAAAATGATATACTGTAGTGTCCGTAGGGTAATTTCCATTCTGAAAACTCATTGGGCAATCCTTTTTATAAAATACTTTATGCATCTAGGCTTGTATTGACATTTGTGCAACCCCTGATATAAGAGAGTAGAGATTATCCTGGATCTTGTCTTGGGATATGATTTATCTATCAGAAAATTAATTTCCTTGGACCAGAAAAAGGTTTTGCTTTTATATGTTACAATATTTTATCACTAGGAAATGAGGAAATTTTTGCCACACATTATAGTTATGTTAATTCGCACTAAAAAATGTAAGTTCTTTAAACTTTGAATAACAATGACTGCCTAGCTAAATCATTTCACTTTGCGTCCTAATGAAATCTTAAGGTGCTGCATAAGGCAATGAAAGGCATGGGGACCGATGAGTCTACACTTACTAGAGTTATAGTGACAAGGGCAGAGATCGACATGCAGTATATAAAAGCAGAATACCATAAGAAATATGGAAAGTCATTAAACGACGCTGTTCAGTCGGAAACAACACGACATTACAGGGAGTTTCTTCTTGAACTTCTCGGCCCCACTCACCACCCCTAGACATGTTGATTGCTTCCGTGTGATTTGTGGATATATATCTATGTTCTGTAAATACTGATATTCTCAATGTGTATGAACGTGGGATTGTGTATTTGGAATGGCTAGGTGTCCCCTTATTAGTTTCAAAGTGTTTATCGAGCTTTCTGAAGCAGTGCGTGCAGAATTGTTGAATAAAATCAACTGCTGAAGTTGGAAATTGTAAAAAATTATCTTTCTTTTTACGACCTTGTAAGTTGTAGGCGTCGGAACTCGGAGCAACTTTGTCTTATTTCACTAGGAAATATGCAGTATCCTCTTTACTATTGATTGCACTATCCTACGTGCTTTTGCAATAGAATATGATTCATCCACTTTCGAGATACCTAATGAAGGATTCTATGGAACAGCCCGATGACTTGGATGAAATTCTCGACTTCAATTCACATGATTGTTGAACCTTAGGCAATTGTTCTGACAAGTGATCATTTCGCTTCGAATTATTATCAGTATAGTAGGTAAGCTATTTCATTTGATTATAATTTCGTGTCATGATTATTTTTCTGTTTAAAAAATTATTTCAAAATTTCAACAGAAAACGTAATTATTAAGAGTTTTAATAACTTGGATGGACCTATTGATAACACTATACAGCACATCAATGTTCATAAATTATATAAGTGTTTAGCCCAAATAGATGGGCCATTACCCAACTTGTAGTTATTTAGCCAAAGTCTTGGGAGTCCAGGAGATACAGCCTAAGCAGAGAAAAAGCCCAAGTAAAAATACAGTGGCCCAATGAAGAAACGTGATAGCAGTTCGTTGCCACGGCCCGACGTGGAAGAACGTGGAGTGACGGGGGAAGGGAAAACTATCGTACAGAGTGGAACAAAAGTGGGTGAAGACGATCAGAAAAAAACTCTCAACAACTACACACAAAAAATCTACAGTAAAAGCTCTGCAGAATTCTATCATCAATTGCACGCTCATTTTTCATTTTCCAGTATTTTAGTTTCTTCATATTTCGCATATTCCTCCAACTTTCTTGTGGTAATGTCGTTCAAATTCATAGCAACGTAATTAAATTTGATGTTAATGGATTCCTTCTATAATTTTGTCATATTCCTTATTTCGTGTTTACTTTTTTGAGCCATTTCGAAGAAGTTAGAACTTACGGCCGAATCGAGACCCGCAACGCTTGGTAAACGAAGTCAGATTATTTCACATATTTGGCACGAACACGTGCCTGGCACGCCCCGCAAATTTTCGTGACAAACAATAAGTATCGGATTATTTCAGAGTAATCATTAAAATGGAGAATTAAAGTAGAAATCAAGGGTTTGGCTTCAGCTTAAACTCTATTTTCTATAAATTTTAACATTATATCTGAATTTTTTTAAAACTATAATAAAAAGGCCGAGCCCATAGGCTTTTTTGAGACGGGTCGGATCATTTTAATTTTTAGAAGGTAAAAAGGCCCAAACCAAATGAATTTCCTCTCTTTTTTTTAAAATCAACCCACGGAATAATCACCGACAAACGGAAGACGAGGAAAAAAATGCAGCAGGCTGCCACACCACCACCGGAGGCGGGGGATGCGCCGCCGAAGCAGGTGGCGCAAGCTTTGGAACGACTGGGTGAGGCGGGGCGGCTGATAGCTGATGTAAGGATAGGAGCGGATCGACTTCTGGAAGCTCTATTTTTCGTGGCGTCGGAGCCTCACCATCAGCAGTCTTCTAGGTGTTTGAATTTATTTGTTAAAGAAGAATCCTTAATGCGTCAGCACCTCCAAAACCTTCGCTCCATAGGTAGGTGACGCATAAATTTGTTCTCATCAATTAAACTTTTCTTGAAATCGGTGGTAAATTTGACAGATCGGTCAAAATTGTGTTTCCTTATCGAGTTAGTTAGTTTTTTCATTCTTAGGGTTTGAATATCATTGACTATGAACTCGGTTTAGGGGTGTGTTGAAAATTCTTGTTTAAATTAGGTGAAAATTGAATTTTTTTGGGTGTTTAATATATGAGAATACTTTGAAAATGTGTTTTGGTTTGAGGTCTGTTTTCCATCTTCTAAACCCAGTTTCTAGATATCTAGATTTTTGGTTGAGTTTATATTCAAGTTTGTTTTCATGAGAATGGATTATGTGACTGAAGCGTGGGATCTGGGTCTGCTGTGCAAAAACAGTTTTTCGAGTGGTACTGATTTGGATGTAAAAGAAGCCTTTAGAGTTATTATACAATTATTTGCTAAAACCGTTGCAGGCATTCGAGAATGCTCTTAACATTTTTAGGCTATAGATTTTAATTTTCAGATATATTCGACTGTGACGTCACTAATCCAATTTGATGCAGTATAAAACTATTGGAAAAAATTTCATCATGTCTTCTATCTGTTGATTTTCATGTGTCAAGGAAAGTTGATTAAACCTGTAGGAGTCTGAGTTATTCTTTATAAGTCTTAACTTGTTGTCATCTTTGTTAGGAAGGCAGCTGGAGGAATCTGGTGTTCTGAATGATTCTCTTCGTTCACGAAGTAATTCTTGGGGTCTCCACATGCCTTTGGTTTGCCCAGATGGTGCTGTTGTTGCTTATGCGTGGAAACGTCAACTTGCTGGTCAGGCTGGTGCTTCTGCCGTTGATCGAACCAGGTAATATTCTTGTTGTTTGCTAATCTGTTTCCTGAGTTTAATGTTCTAGAGTGCTGTGTTGTATAATCTGTTAAGTTCCAAACAATTTTGTCAGTTCATTCATTCTTTGGAGACCTGAATTTTTGTGTGGGCTTTCGTATGTGCATGTATAAAGTTTTCAAATTGTCAAGTTGTTGCACATTACTGTAGCTTCAATTGTGCAGATTGGCTCTTAAAGCCTTTAAAGATCAAAAAAGGCGTTTTTTCCCTCACCTTGCTGATGATTCTGCTGTGGAATCGGCTGCAAAGAAACTTTGCAGTCCCCTACCTCTGAATCCTCAAGAACAGCTTGGCGATCAGAGATCGGTATCTGATATCTTGTCTCATTTAGAGAAAGAGATTCCCGATTTTAGAACATTTACTTATCGGAGGTTGGACTGGTTAAAGCGGGCATCTGCATTGCCCTCTGCTGTGAATGAAAGTTCTATTGAATTGTCAAAAGGTCATGGCTTCCCTTGTACAACCCAGTTAAGACAAGAATCGGCAAGTATTCACTCAACAGATGAAGCTGCTGTAATCGAGCTATTTCTGCCTTCCGTTTTTAGAGCAGTAATATCTCTGCATACAGCTGGTTCCATCGATGCGGATGCGGTAGCTTTCTTTTCTCCTGACGAGGTGATTTCATCTAGATATTACTTGGTTGTGCTGTATGTTTTATTTCTTTAAATTTTTGTCGATATCACTGAATGCTGTTTTCCACCTCTGGAATGAGTTGTCAAGTAATGTCATAATAGCTTTACTTTTTTGTTAACACTGGAGGCCCTTTTCATGCTTGCAAACACGGGAAGATTAAAGTTTTTGTGACTTGGGTTTTTGAGGAGTGTGCAAGTATATTACTCAAGAGGAACATGTTTAAGCCAAAAAAAAACCATATCCCTTGAGAAATACGACATTTTGTATGCTTGTATGCACTACTGTGTTTTTCTTATTTTTGCTTGTGCTCATTCTGTATTTCTTTGGCAATTAATTTCAAAATAAATCGGCCTTGTAAGGTTTGGAGCGACTTTGAACTTACTCTACTTGTTAATTTTTCCCATATATAAATATTGTTTTAAAATATTGCTGAGATTTTACTGTTTATAATTTGTTTTAAGGGTGGCAGCCACTTACACGGACATGGCTTTTCATTGCATCATGTGTTTAGACATGTCTCGGTAAGAGCCCTAGTGTTATTTTTCCCATTCACTATTTGTGGAGGCCCGAAAGTTTGTTCTGAAAAATTTATATCCTTCAACGAGCTCTCTCTGCAGGAACATGCTTCTATGGCTCTGCAATACTTCATTTGTGTCAATCCCGAATCAGCCTTACATTATTTGCTGGTATTTCATATTTGCCAAAAATTCATGACAATCCTACCATAACTTCAGATTATTGTTAACTTCTGATTATATCATTGCAGCACTGGATCTGCAGTTATCGAACTTTGTTTACCAAAGTTTGCGGGTGAAATTTTGATTTATCCATGAGTTACATTACTTCTACTACGTGCATTGCTACTGTTTCTAAACTGAACCATCGAAGTTTTAACTGTGCAGCAAGTGTGGCAAGCTACTATTAATGGACAAACAATCAGGTTTGATTTTACCTCCTGTGAGGCGCCCTTTCCGTAGCTTTTCTGCCAGCAAAATTTCAGCGAAAAACAGCTCGATGGAGAGCTGTAGTGGCCTGGATCTCATGCTGGCTTTTCATATAAGCTGCTTTTCAGATAAAGCATAGATGCTTCTTTTTCTCTTTTATTAGAATTGTAATATATCTTTTAGTTCAGATTATTTGAAGCCTTGAAATATACGTCCAATGTTGGACTTTGCCAGTAGATTATATCAAACACCGTTGAGGCTACGAAAACACTTGTCCTGATCACGGGGAAATCTGATTGTATACTACAAGTTGACATGTTATTTTCATTCCAAGACTCATTTTATGACCGCTGCAAAAATGCAGAGGTGGTTTTAAAATTTTAAATTCAAATGATCGTTAATGGTTGAATTTTGAATATATTTAACCCAAATTTATAAATGCATGCGTGGAAGTATGTCGCTAATAGTAGAGAACACTTGCAACAACAGACGCTGCAAACACGAAGACTAAGAGCGCAGTGAAGTTAACTACAAGTGCTTCTTGATTTTGTTGTAAACCCGAGAAGAAGAATTTCTCGACCAGTCCAGTTTCTGCGCTTAAAATGACCATGAAGAAGATGATAATGCCTGATACTGTGTGCCATGGTGCAAGCCTTTTCCTTACTGATTCTTGTACTCGTGGATAAACGAACGAGACGAAAGAGAATAGCCACTGAAACACACAAACTAGTATATGAAACACATTTGTCACATGGGAATACTATATATAGAGCTAGAAAAATAAAATAAATGAAGTTTGATCTTTCTGATGTGCTACTTTTCTATCTATTATGTGAGTCAAATTTTATCCTTAGTTAGGTTTTGGATCGAATTAGACTCAAGTCTCAGTCTTAATATTTTTTTATAATAATTATAATGAAATTTTTACTTATTTATTTATTTCTGTGTCTACCTTTAAGAGAGAATCAATTATTTTCCAAATATTTTTGTCTATCAATAGAAATTAAAATGGAAGTTCGAGAGGTTAATTGAATCGTACATGGTTATTATAATAAAATTAAAGGGGGAGAGTTGAATAGAACAAGAAGAATAAGATCGAGATTCGAAATTATTTAGGCAGAATTTTTAACTGTTGTAAAGTAAAATCCATACATACCTGCAAAGCATAAAGGCAGATAGTGGACATGCCTAACCAAGAATGGAAGGAATACATGTGGGCAATTCCCTTGTGACTGTGAAACTTGAAGACTGCATAAATCCCCACGATTCCGGCCCCGAGTGCCACCAAATGCACCACCAAATGAATCAGTTTCGGCCATTTCCGAATAGCCGGCACGGTCTTGTATGCCAAGATTGCTGTAAACAAATATATATATATTTCAACAATAAAAAGAAGTTTTCGAAAATATATAACCTCATGTTTTTATTTGTTTTACCTTCACCAGAGAGTAAGACAAAACCAATAACCATCAGCAGTGGATGCAACTGCAACATGCAATATATATCCAATCGATAAGTTATTTGCATTCCAAACGTCGTCCAGACATTTAAGAAAAGGTGAGAAACGAATGCATAAATAAATAAAAGTTTACATTAAAAATCTTGGCTTCCACATCTGATTTAAAAGCAACGCCTTCCCTGAAATGAAGCAGCCAAACAAGGAGTAGAGTGATCAATGCTATTGCCACAACATGTGTGAAAAGAGTCACCGGAAGCGCCGACGACGCATTGTAGCTTAAGCTTCTTTCGAGAGCCATTCTCGTAAAAGGGAATATGATTTGCTACGACGTTGAGAACATATATATATAAGTTTTACAACACCTTGATGTTCTTGTTTTGGAACACGTTAAAACTTAAAAACATAATGTGTGCAATAGGAAAATAAGGTTTAAAAAGTTTCACTGGCATTAAACCAAAGAAAAAGTACATTCAGATTCCAAAAACGACACTAAAAGTGTCATTAGAAAGCTCAGTGTGGCATGGTCCTCTAAAACCTGGCCTGTCTGATATAGGAAAATCCCAAGGATTCAAGATTCCCTAGGTGGTCATTTGAGGTCTCATTGTGTTGCTTGTGGGACACTGGTATTTCCAATTGCAGCAATTAGTTTATTTTGTTAATTCCGTGCAAGATTGTGATGAGAAGCCACATATAAACTAAATATGGAATTTTTTAAAAAAAATATATGGACAAAAGATGTCACAAATTGCACCACCGTTCACATGCTTGTAAGGCACCATTTGACGTCAAAGAAAATATTGGTTGATATATATATTTGTTTAATCTAAGCTTTACGAAATATTATAGTTATATTATTCATATATGTTGATTTATCATCCATAATCGTATATAAATTTATCTCAAACACCAAATAGTCTCTAAGCTTCTTGAATAAGTGCATTTGTAGACTCAATATAAAGTTTTTGACATTACAAGCTCATCTTTCTTCTATCTTTCCTTACGTTTCTATCTTATAATTATTTTAAACATGTCTATCTTTGCTCTCAGCAGTAGCTTCATTTATATTTTCCATTAACTACATTAGTAAAATAATTTTTTTTAATCGTCGAAATGAATATTGATATGTTATTTTTCATTTTATCCTACACTTTAAGATTTTAATTTTTTAATTTAAAATATCTTGAGAAAGGTTGCAAAATTTGTTTTGTGGATGTCCAAGGGCTGATGAATCTACGCGATGAGATGTGAGCTTCATAGGACCATGGAATTCCTCGCCCTCCAAGGGGCATAGACTTCGTACGATGAGGATCTCGCATGCAGATGTTTTTGCCCGGTGTTTTAAAAAGTATGTTTAAGTTTGAAACTCAACAAAAACACTCGGTTTCGGAGAAAAATAAAAAAAAAAACAGTTAAACTGTAGTTTGATCGAATTAAAACATTTAATTATCACATCTATTTTTTTAACATTTTTTTTATTTTGAATGTATGTTTTTTTATTTTAAAATAATAAATTAAGTTTATAATTTATATGTTTATTTTTTAATTTTAATTATGATTAAGCATATCTAATAATGATTTGACAATATTTAGCATTTTTTAATGTGATCTAGTTGCAAAAACAAATAAAGATTGCAATTTTAGATTTTTATGTTTTTATAAATATGAGAATTAATGGATCAGACTTAAATTTATCATATTTATGTATTATTTTATCTATTTATTAGTTTGAAATAATTATAATTACACTAAAAATAAAAAAAACGTTTTTTTCAAGCTTACTTGAAGCTCGACATCCATACTTAAGGAAGTTCACGTTTTTTAAAACCTTGGTTTTTGCTTGACAAAAAGAAGGCGGGTCTCGTGCTTTGAAGTGTCAATCTTTATTGTTTATTATTATTTAATTTTTAAGGTTGATCCAACGATCAGATTATTAAAAAAAATGGCCCAGATGATGTGGTTGTTGCAGATCAATGGTTATGATCAATTTCAATCTTTAAACATTAAGAGTTATTTTTCAAATATTTAAAAATCTAATTTTTTGATCAGCCGAAACCAATGGGCAGTTGGCAAACCAGCTGCACCTCTGGAAAAAACCACAAGCACCAAATCTAAAATGTAATGTAGATGCAACACTACAGAATGACAGGAGAATGACAGGACTGGGAATGGTGCTACGAGACTGCACGGGATCCTTCATAAGAGCCAGAACAAATGCCCTCCCAGGACTAGTGGGAATCAAAGAAGCTGAAGCAATGGCTTTTAAGGAGGCTCTTAGCTGGGTAGAGAACATGGACCTACATGAGGTAATATTTGAATCAGACTCAAAAAATGTAATCGACGCAATTAATTCCCGAGGTGAAGATGATTCAGAATTTGGAATGTTGATTTCTGCGTGCCGAGTAACTCTTCGTCAACGACCATCATACAAGGTCTGTTTCACACGACGACAAGCAAATAAGGTTGCCCATAACCTTGCTAGGGCATCTTGTTTCCACGCTCGTCCCATGATCTGGACTTTACCACCAGATTATATTATTGATAAAAAATTATGATTTTTTTAAAATAATTCTGAAAAATCACTAACGACCATATTTTGAAAATCCAACCATACTCCAATGAATTGACCTCATCACACCTTCAAAAAATCACAATTTCTTCTACTTTCATTCCAAAAATCAAACTTTCTTCATCTTTCATTTAATTTAAATCCAAATACAAAAATTGATCCATGAAAAAATGATGAGCTTAATACTTCTTTCACCAAATTCAATTCTCACAAAATCTCAATGAAGTCTATCCTCCTAAACCAAAAAGGGAAGAATATAATTGCGGATGATGGGGATGAAGGAATCACAAGTAAGCACACATGGAGCGACACTCACTGTTCTAAAGGCTGCCTAGGCAGTCTTTTATTTTTATTTTTTTAAAGAGTTTCAGTTTTTTAATTTAGATTAAAAAATCACTTTAAAAAATGAAAGATAATTTTTTTATAGGTCATAAATCAAAGTCCAACAAAAAATGTGATTTTTCGGCTTGTCCTAACACATCAAATTTCATCTTCGTTTGCGATCTAGAACGAGAAAAATTCACGACAATGATTTTGTATTCGAAGAAGAGGAATATCACAATGATGATATTGAATTAATTTAAACAATTAGTTAATATCATAAATAAAAAATTCATCTTATTTTTTTATTAGTCATGTACTCTCCACCTATATTAAAAAATGATTTAATGTCAATAAAAATAAAAATTAATTTAAAGATATTACTATATAATGTTACTAAATATTATAAAATTAATTTTAAAAACTGCTTAGGCAGTGTTTAAGCGACTAAGTGTTAGGCGGTAGGTAGCCATCAGCCTACCGCTTATCGTTTTTTAGAATACAGACAACACTTTTAATAATCTCTCACTTGACAATGATAAAAACAATCTTAGTTTCGGGGGATTGGTGATTTATCGAGGAGTTGCAAAATTGAAAAAAAGTACATATATGAGACAATATGCGGCGAAATTTCAGAAATGTTGTGAAACTTAGCTGAGTGTTCATTTTCCCAAAAAAATAAGTGAACTAAAAGTAATCAATTAAAGCGATCATCATTTGAGACGTGGAGTCACGAGTGTGATTAATGATTTTATATTGATTATGTTTCTGATTTTGATACCTGTTACTGATACATGTTACATGCTTTTACATTGTTTATATGATTGCATGTTTCGTTGATTTATACTGGGATTATATTTCTCACTGGAGTTATCCGACTGTTGTCGTGTTTGTATGTGTGCAAGACAACAGGTGGGACAGTTTCAGGGTCGAGGAGATGAAGATAGATCGTGATTAGAGTGGGGACTATAGACTTGGATTAGAGATAGGTTTGGACACTTAACATTTAGTTGTTAAACCTTAGTTTGAATGATTGTATATATAGTACAAGACTTGTACTTTAATACTGATCTGTATATTAGATTGGATCCAATTACATTCCGCATGTTAAAAAAATAAAAAATTTAGACCCGATTTATTATAATTGATTAAATTGTCCTAATGATGATTAAGAATATGATTAACGTCCGAATCTCCACAGTAGTCTTCCGATGATCAGCCGATATATTTGAAGCTATAAGAAATCTTCTTGTAACGTGCATTGAAAAAAAAATTTGACGTGCTCATTGATTATGAATGTTCGTGAAAGATTTCAAAACTCTTAACGTATATCACAGTTAAAGTTTGATTATTGGAGAGCAAAACAAGTGGTAGCTAAGTGTCAGTGAAGTAAAACTCGAGCAAGCTTGTAAATCATACAATATCCGCGAATGAGATCATCATCAATTCAAGAACATGTATTTTCGAAAAGCAGGCAAGAAATTAACCTGTACAGCATGAGATGAATCAAACTCCCAAGAATCAAGACAAATGTCTTACCAAATTAAACTCTACTTCTCATGCGAAAAAAAATGGTTCACAGCTTCAAATTTAGATCAGGAAGCGATGAATCTGTCCTCGGAGGCGGATCAGGTGCCACAAAACATATGTTAGAACTTTGTCCTGAACGAAATCCCAGATTCCCATGATAGCCCTCGATTTGCCGAAAGCTTCCAGGCCATGTCGAAATATCGGCATCATCATACTCCATGAATACAGCAGGCATGTTCCCAAAATAGCCTTGATCAACAAACCTTGCCCCACCTTTGATCCCGTGAATGGGCCTCTGAATAGGCATGGCGATTTGTTTGTGCATTGCTGAATGAGCTTCGATGCCTAGAGATTGAAACGCAGAACCATGGAGCGGTAAAGATGCTAAGCTAGCATATCTCTCTGATAACATACCCATTCGCATGGCCCTTTTCGCTAGTGTTCTTTCTCTCTTGTGTGCATTCTGGTGTCCTCCCAATGCCTGTGAGCTGTAAAACTTCCGGCGGCAGTAGTTGCATGAGAAAACTCGGGTACCTGCTGGAGGGTGCGGGGATTCATCTGAGCCTTTTGAATCGGTATTGGTGCTGTTGAAGAAGCCTAGTGTGAGGTCGAGAGTAAGAGGTGTTGTTTCTTGAGAGTGGTTGGTTTCTTTGGAATGGGCGGGGGACATCTCTTGAACGGACATATTGGAAGCTACATGGCTGGTGGATTCGGATTCATCCTCTGACTCGAGATTGAGATTCGAGGGCCTCATGGAGGAAGATTTTGCGTATATTCTGGTGAAGTTAGCTGAGTTACCTGAAAAATCAAAGAAATTAATTACTTGTGCAAACAAAGACAGCTGACTAAATGGAGAAACTCAAGTAGGAGTATTTCTGAATTTAAGGAAACATAGCATTGGCACCTTGGCTAGGGGTAACTAGATACCATTGGACACAAAATATTGAATTCCTGACGTCTATAATAGCTTAAAATTTTTACTGTCTAGCATATTCGATATCGTTACGAGGGCTAGCTAGGCAACATTGTGAGTGTAAGGGCTGAAATCTTAGAGCTAATTTGAATGCAAGAACGAGAAGGGACGTGCTAGAGCCCAGAAGCAACCAGACTGAACAAGCAACCAATGATCCACATCATGTCAACTACTGGTTGTACTACGAGGATTACCGAAAATCAAGATTCTTTGAAAGGGCATATATACTCCAAGAAGAGAGGATAAAACTCTCAATCAAACAAACAACTAACGTATTAACTAAGCCACGCTGTGATTTTAGTACAAACAGAACATCGGTAACCTGGAATAGGATAACACTGCGGCGAACCAACAGTTCTTTGAAAAATCGAAACAACTATGGAAACTATTGTGTTCAAACTTTTGATTCAAGTTTAGAAACGAAATTTGGTCTCGTTCAATAGGAGTTTGTGGTCAGTTTACACTTCAAACCAATGTTAACCTTGCAAAGATTCAACGAGAAGATCAGGAAATGGGATTACGATTAGGTGAAGTTGTGAAAGAAAAGAGAAATTTTATTGGGACATATTTGACAACGGCAATCCCAACTTAGATTCCACGTGGACCTAGCAACGAAAGGGCAAGGCAGTTTCAAAGGATAAAAATTCCTCACACATCATTTCCATTCTTAAAAATTCTAAGTTTCTTGGGAAGAAAGCTAAAATCGCGTTCCCTATTCGATAATCCGGAAGTGTGATGCCTGACATTCCAAGATCTGCAAAAGATTGATATTCATGGCACTAGTTTTATCTTTCGTTTTTAAGTAAATATGATTTACTTTCCAATTTTATGAGTTTAATAAAAGAAAGATATACACATAGATGTTCAAGAAACAGAAATATCATGTGTTTCACAGCCAGCAATCAACAGGTACTAGAAATCAAAGCTAATTCTAATGTAATTCCAAACCAATAAATAAAGCACACAAAACAAAACCACCAACCAAAAAAGAAACCATCCATAAACAACTTTATGATCCAAGAATTCACTCAAACTAATCCACAGCTTTACAGAGTCACAAGAATCAACGAGGGCCTTCTTTTAATCACAGGTACAAAAAGCAATAAAAAAAGTAACCCATCCCCCCAAAGAAAAACAATAATGACACACCCCGAGAAAAGTTTAGGGCTTTTCACATTAAGTACCTTGAAACTGCAAGCTTCTCAGATTGTGAGATGAAAAGACAGATGGTGCAAGATTCTAGTTTTTACCAAAAATGGTGGGATTCAGCAACACGAGAATAACATGGAGATAAGATCGGGAGAGAGAAGAGGTGGTGGTACATCAGATAAAGTCAGAGAAATATGGCAGATGATTGTGTTCCACAGGTCTATTTATGTTTCCTCGCTTGCATTTTACAGACTACTGCAGCAGAAAATGCTAATCCCACTACCACCAAAACAAGTGTCGGGCCAAATTAGGCCTACACTGTATTTTATATATATATATACATACACACATCCTAATAGTGATTACATATCTTAATAAACATATAAAATTATATGTTATTTACTATTGATAGACGATATAACAAAATTATATATATATTGAATTTTTTTATTAAATTACCAAAATGTGTTTTTGAAAATTTTAATGTAAGCTAAGCCATCTTGTTAGAATAAAACCTCGAGTCTGTTTTCTTTTTTTTTTATTTTTAAAAAAAAAAAGACATGTGAGTCGAGAGATGGTTTTGTTTTGTCCCTATAAATACTTTAATCGTGACTTTTATCTTGTCTGGTCGGCTGGCCAATAAAATTAGACGAAATAAAAGATGGCCACACGATAATATGCTCTTTTAATTCTTTAAAGAAAGTCGAATTTAAATCGGATAAATGGGAACTGCAGATTTTTCTCACTTTCACATGTTCACATGTTGTATGATTTCGAACATGGCCTTCCCTTTTATTTGCTCTCTCAAATTATGTAGTCTTCTTTCATCGGTCTAATTTTTTTTTAAAGTAAAAAAAACCTAAATAATTATTCCACCATATATCACAAGTTAAAAGACTCATCATCGTTTCTAAGTAAGAAAATTTATCCTCTTCGATTACACAGATATTTCTGCGATTAAAATAAATAAAAAGACTTTGGCCTCTGCCGATGGAATGGACTGGACGCATGTCATCCACCATTAAATGTCCCATGCCTCTGTGAAAAAACAGTGGTGAAGCTGTGCATTTGTTTCGGTGGACCCTTCACTCCCCTAATTATTAAAGTTGCCTCACTACTTTACACTAAATCCCATTTCAGCCATACGATTTATGGATGAGTCGGACTCGCAGTGATCCCATCAAATTTCCCAAAGGTCCTTCGATTGCTTTCTGTTCTTATAAAATTTTAACGAATATTTATTTAGAATCCCTTTATCTTTTTCTATGCAGCAATAGCAAGAAAGCTACTAAATGCGGCATTTAATTACATTAGATGGGACCAAATCGAGATATGGTTAAGATCTCCCCATTTTTATTTTATTGAAGGGATGTTGAGTTGCATCGATCCCCTTTTATCTCATGCAACTTTTGTCATTTGTTACTATATATTAAATGGTAATGGCCATGGTCGTACCATGTTTTCTTATATTTTTTTATTGTTCGTATGTCACACACTTTATTGATTATTGTTAAATTTTTTTTAACATAAGGTTTAGATAAACTCTCTTATACGAGCCATGAATATATATGCCCCTTCTTCTTGACGGGAATGTAAATCGAATATGTGAACGAGTAGATATGGATATAAGACAGGATCTCATATTATGTTTTACAATATTATTTCAACAAGTAATATGTTTCACACGATAATCGATCTAGAGATGTCTGAGAGTATCGATACGCGTCACCTCAAGTCTTACCAACTCGCCATTGTCTGTGAGAGAACTTTATTTTATTTTATTAGATTATTATAAATGACTGATGCATTGGTATTTGAGAATATGTATGTAAAAACTTCGATTTAGGTCGATCACTTGTAATTTCATATGATATTAAGATTCTAAATTCAAATTCGATATAATTTTGTAGCAAACTCTTAAAAAATATTATATGTAAAATTATATTACGAATATACAATTGCTACTCGAGTTTTAAATAATTTTTTATTTTATGTTTGAAAAAAAAAATGTGTATAAAAGATGTGGAGAATAAAAATCTCCTTTGCTGAGTTCACAGGCGTTTCCGTCTACAAAAAGAAGTAATGGGCCTCGGAATGACTTGATTGGTAAATGGAGCCCAATGGGCTTTACCGAAAGCAAGTACACGTAATTTATCAAACGAATGTAAAATAGTTATTATATCAGTATAAGGTTGTGTTTTAGATCTCTCGTAAAAAAAATAAAATAAAATAAAAATCGACAACGTTTTAGATCTCGTACTTTTAAAAATTTCTTTTATATGTGTAAATGTGTGTCAATTTTTATAATATATTGATGAAATGTGTTTGATTTTTAGAAAACAATTATGTATTAGTGTATATTAATATTTTTTTGGGTTTCATATATTTTAGATTTCACAACGGAGTTGGTGCAATTTGGTCGTGGATTATATACGACCTAAATAAGAGATATGTCTCACATATACGATCCGTGAGACCGTATTACACAGATTTTTGCCTAAAGTTTAATCTCATAAATCATATAATTATTAGTTAACAACACGAAACTTTTAAGCACTTTCTATTTGCAGCAGCATCGTATTCTCTGCTCTATCATGACAAAATAGATAAGAGGAGGTGTCGTCCACCCTTTGGGTTCGGCTAAGAGCCAAACTTTTCAGTTTTTTTTCACTGCAAAAATGATTACACATATTTATCTCCTACGGTGTAAAAATTTCGTAGATATATATAAATATTAAATTTTAGATGTGTATTATTTGGTTTCTTTAAAGAAAATCCGTAGCGAGGCTTTTCATGTCATGTTTTGCTGAAACTTGACAACAAGCCTATGTATAGTGTTACTGTTTGACTCATGTTAGTGTGATTGAATAATAAATAATAATACCAATATTTTTATTTAAAAAATAGAAAATAAACAAACAAATAAATAATATAAAACAAAACATATCACCTTTTTGTCAGACTTTCTCCCATTATTTTGAATTTATTTTAAAAAACATATAATTTAATTACATAATTTATTATTATTTTCGATTCAGTCAAATTCGGATCCATTTATGTCATTTATAAAGTAAGTAATGTATCTCAAGAATAATAAAGTCTTGGTCTTTTGTAAAAAAAAAATGCTTATTTAATTACCATATAGATTTCTTAGAAAAGCATATAAATTTTAGTTTACCAAAAATATATAATAAATTGCATTTTTATGGTTTTTGAATGTAAGATAATGTTTTAAAAATCTGTAAATCAAAATTTTGTTACTAAAAAAATAGCAATACAAGTACATTGGAGAATACAACATACGAAACTAAATCTTATTTGAATGTAAGACACTCGATTGATCTGGAAGCATGTTATATATATATATATAATATATAATATATAATATAATTTGTTCTAAAAGTTAAATTTATGACAGCCAGCTAGAACCTGAATTTTTTTTTTTATTTCATGGAATTTTGTTTGAAAGAAATTAATTAATAAATATGAAAGAGAGAGTACTGTTTGTTTGTCATTTTGTACTTCAGCTTCTGTCTCTTTTTTCTGTTTATTATTATTATTTTTTTTTTTACGTTTTAAAATACTTTTTAAGTTTATTTAATCTTTGACAGAAATCAACCGAAGTCTGACGGAGTTTATTTTAAAAAAAAGTTGCATAAATGGTGAAGTAATATGAAAGAGACAATAGCCTGCCATGTATAATGTGGTACGTTGACCGACTGAAGTACCCAATTCCACACCTAGCACGGGTTGGTATAAGGTAAGGTAATTATATGAAATTAAATTTTAAATTTTTTTAGAGTGATTAAATTTCAATGTTTTTCCAAGCAACTTTCGCTAGCATTTCAAATTGTTACAATCACATATATATTTAACAATTTTGTCTCCTCGTCGTCGTCGATGGAAAAAGTTTTTCCCGACGTTCAACTATTTTTGTCCATGTGGAGCGTCCGCGTTTTGTAAGCGCAGATTTAAAATTATTTTTGAAATTTTATTTTATTTTTACGTTAATTATAAAAAAAAAACCTACTTGAACCCTTTCTGATTATATTAACAATTGATTGTCTTGTGTTGAATTTTTATTGATGTGATTTTTTTAAAAAAACTATGTTAAATAAAAAACAATTATAATTTGAATTAATGTAACGAACAACAAAAGGTGGTTACCACTTGCAAACTGCTAATAACGAATAACCAAAAATTACTCGGAACGGACAAAATTCATTTAGACGTGGTTATATAAACTCTTTTGTAATTAATCGATGATAATCATGAAATTATTATGAAGACTTGGGTTCAAAATAATAATTCTCCAAAAATGGGAAAAGAAGGATAAATAAATCGTAAAAATTTGTGTGAGACAGTTTCACATGTCATGTTTTGTGAGTCAGATATCTTATTTAGATCATCAATGAAAAAAATATTACTTTTTTTTGTGAATATTGATAGGATTGACCAGTCTCATAGATAAATATTCGTGAGACTGTCTTAAAAGAGACCTATTCTAAATAAATTAAACATTTAGAATAAAATCTATTAAACAGTTCTAAATTTTGGGTACGAGTCAAGTTACTTGTGATTGTTAGTTGTTAGGTCAAAATTCAACTCGAGCTCAGTTTGACTGAGTTCGGGTAGATCAAATATTTAATCAAATTGAATTCATATTTTACATGTATATGTTCGAGTAAGTTGCTACATATTCGATTATATATATGTATTTACTTATATATACACACACATTCATATTTATTTATTTGAGTAACACACACAATATTTCTAAATTGAGTTTTTTGAACTCGAATTGAGTATCTATATATTATTGAGATCGAATTAATAATTAATCGAATCGAGCTCGAATTTAAATATAGTAAATTTATATTTACTCGAGTTCGCTTGACTCAATTATATACTCGTCGTTCTAATAAATAAAAGTAAAGAATATTATTATATATGAGAAAGAGCAAGTGGAAAAAAAGAGAGGGGATGTGGGGGCGTTTAGGTCAAATTAAAATGGGATGAGATCTGTTGCTTGTCGCGAAGTCATCATCGCCAAGATACGTGAAAGCGACTTGCAATATATATATATATTTTTTTCATTCAACAATAAATTATTTTATTTAACGATAAACATATACTATATTATAGATTTCACGTATCTTTCCGAAAATCAAAGGGGAAAATTTTTAAAAACTCAAAAATCAACTCAATTTCTTTTAATTGTCAAAAAGGAGCGGCCAGCTCTTATTTACCAAATTAAATTTATTCTTAGCAAAAAGAAGATCAAAACTTCCTTTTGGGACAGGTGTTGAATCACTAATATTTAAGAAGATATTTTAAACATAAAAACTCTTTTTGTGCTAGTGTATTACATAAAAACTTATGTGACACGGTTTGATTGGTCGTATTTTGTGAGACGGATCTCTTATTTGGATTATCAATGAAAAATTATTACTTTTTATGCTAAAATTATTACTTTTTATTGTGAATATCGGTAGGGTTGAACGTCTTACAGATAAACATTCGTGAGACCGTCTCACGAATTTTGTGAGATATAATTTTGACTCGACTCGATTTATAAAAAAATATATTCTTTTTCATGGTAGTACTGATCTTAGCAACTATTTTAAATATGAAGACAATTATTTTTTAAATTAAATTAAAAGATTATAACAAGAAAAGATTTCATTTCGATTTGTTTAAATTGATTCACATATTTTACGTATCTCACGTTATCTATCCTTAAATTGTTTATTTAATTCTCAATTCGATATCAATAATTTATTGGATGAACAAATTTGTGAAGTGTTTAAATACAAATTTATAAATAAAAATAAAAGAAATATCTGTAAAAGCGCAACAAGGAAGCAACGATTTGAAAAGTAAAAAGAAAATAAGAAGAGATGTACTGTGTGAGAGAGAGAGAGAGGGGGAGTTTTTAGTCAAGAAGGCGACAAGAGCGTATCTGCAAAAATCCTCAAATTCGATTCAGTTTGCTTTTAAAAGTAAGCAAGGCAATTACATCTTCTCTCACTTATTGTATTCCTATAATTTAATATTATCCCCCATCCCCAAATCTCCATTAAACAAAGCCCAGAAAGCAAATTCAAGAGATCAACTCCACAAATACTTCATTTATCTCAGAAAATTAATTCTTTCCGGCTAAAGATGGTCAAAAAGAAATCTTGGAGAAACCCATAAAACTTATTTGATGGATCAACTCCTCCATTACTCCGTTGTTTCCAAAATTGTTATTCTTTAATCTGGAACTATATAACTTGTTTGCTTCTGTTGGTTTGTTCGAGTGTGAGAATGTGGAGCAATATTTTAAGAGATGGGGGCAGTGAACGTGCCTCTGTTTGTTTTCGACACATGAACTAATCTTCACGCTTTGCTGATTAAAGTCTATGTATGATTGGTTTTCTATTGCTCTTTCATTTTTATACTAATATATTATTTCAAGAAACCCCATTAGGAGTCTTTGTGAGAGTTTCTTACTTCTTGAAATTTGGGCTCTCTTTCGTCTTTTGAGGCTTGCACGGCCATGCTTTGTTCCTCCCATCATGGGCTCCGTGAAAATAATTTACCTTTTATTTTGCTGTTAAAGATTCTTTCTTTTGGGGGTTGCTATTTGGGTGAAATGCAGATGGTTTTTGACTAACACTATACATACATTTTTATTGTAATGATAAAAGGAGCCAGAGTTTGAGGCTAACTCTTTTCTTCCTATTCCATGAAAAAGGTGATTCTTGAAATCTTTTTGCACGAGCTCTACTGCATTTGATTTCTCGGGTTCTTCGTTTTGCTCGAAAGGGTGGGACTTTAAGTTCTGAAGTGAAGTAAAGGAGGGCAAGTTATCAAGATGGGCGAAAAGAAACACGGCTATCGCATGGTGGCTGTGAGGGTGAATGAACAATTGAGCGCAAAGAAAAATTTGTCATTCGTCCATAAAGCCTCGAATCCGAAAATTTTGGGACTCTGGATCATGATAATGTTTTTCGGTAGCATACGAATTTATGATTACATGGATGACGAGCAGAAAGTGAGGAGGAAAGAAGTGCTCGTGAGTATGTGTGATCAGAGGGCAAGAATGTTACAGGATCAGTTTAGTGTTAGTGTTAACCATGTCCATGCCCTTGCAATACTTGTATCTACTTTCCACTTCTACAAGAACCCTTCAGCAATTGATCAGGTTTCTTGTGTTTCTGGTGTTTACTAATTCATTTTTTTGCTTCTCTTGGTGCTGATTTTGGGAAACGTGGCGAAGATTTTCTGTTAATGCGAAGAGATCTTAATGGATATTTTTTGTAGAAAAATTGGGACTCTCGATCTGTTTTGGTTGTTTTCTTTATGGATTTTGGCGTTTCACATTTTTTTGGCTCTTGTATGTATGTATGTACGTCTACAGTACTACTTTCCACTGATAGCTTAACTCTCTGACAATCCATTAAGCTTGCTTGATATTAAATGATGTTATTTTCATTTTCGGTGCTGGCATATATGCTTTCTTTTGTTGGATATGATATGGCTATATTATTTTGCTTTGAGTTCATACAGTTCCGTGTTCCAAACACAAAAATGTGGCGTTCCTTGATAATTGTAATTTGAGTTTATTTTCTCGTTTGCAACGTTTATTTTCTTAGACATTTTGTGCTCTATGAAACCGTAGGAAACTTTTGCTGCATACACAGCAAGAACTGCATTTGAGAGGCCATTGTTGAGTGGGGTTGCTTACGCCCAGAGGGTTATGAATACTGAGAGAGAAGATTTCGAAAGGCGGCATGGATGGACTATAAGAACAATGGAGAATGAGCCTTCGCCAATGCGAGATGAATATGCACCTGTTATATTCTCGCAAGAAACTGTATCCTACATTGAATCACTTGATATGATGTCCGGGGAGGTGATTCAATTTCTCTATTATGATATGCAACGTGGTACGATAATTAAGTATCCACTTTTCATTTTCTGATTACTTAATTATTTTTATTGAAACAGGAGGACCGTGAAAACATATTGAGGGCACGGGCGACGGGTAAAGCAGTTCTTACTAGTCCATTCAGGTTGCTAAATTCTCATCATCTTGGGGTTGTTTTGACATTCCCAGTTTATAACTCCAAGCTTCCCTCTAATCCGACTGTCAAAGAACGTATTGAATCAACCGCAGGGTGAGTATTTGGGAGTCCAGACTTGTAAAATTTTCATGATTTCTATTCTGTGGAAATATATGTGAAACTATTTCATTGTACTGTTTTAGTCAACTAGAATTTACATTGGATACACTTTGTGAAGGTTTTCAATGATTTGCTTGGTGATATGGTATGCATGTGAACTTATTTTATATCTTTGTGTATTTCATGCAAGCCGAAACTCCAGAGTTCTCAAATCCCTGTTTAGAAATTTACACCAAGACCCGGTCTGTATATCAAATACATCATTTGCACCTTTTGCATTTTGCATGCTGGCCTAATCTTGTGGTGGGATTTTTTCATGTGCTTCTTGCTGTTGATTTCAAGCAGTTACCTCGGCGGGGCCTTTGATGTTGAATCCCTAGTTGAAAATCTACTCGGGCAACTTGCTGGGAACCAGGCAATCGTGGTTAATGTATATGATATCACCAACTCTTCTGATCCTCTGATCATGTACGGACACCATTCGCAGGATGGCGATATGCACCTTAAGCACATCAGCACACTTGACTTTGGCGATCCATTTCGTAAACATGAAATGATATGTCGGTCAGTTAACAAAACTTATCAATGTTGTTCTAGATGAACAAATCACAAAACAAAGTAATACTTGTTACTTTGGTTATTTTGTAGGTATCTTCAGAAGGCTCCAACGTCATGGATTGCACTCACAACAGCTTTTTTTCTCTTTATTATTGGGTTTCTTGTTGGATACATGATATATGGTGCAGGACTTCACATTGTCAAAGTCGAAGACGATTTCAATAAAATGCAAGAATTGAAAGTTCGAGCCGAAGCTGCTGATGTTGCCAAATCTCAGGTTTTGTTTGTTAATGATTTCTCTAGCCACACTTGTGTCACTTAATTGCAAGTTGTTACCACCTGAATCCAATCTTTCATTTTGTGCAGTTTCTTGCCACTGTTTCTCATGAGATAAGAACCCCAATGAATGGCATCCTTGGTATACTATTAAATCTGTCTCTCACACACACTCACGCGTGCATGCATATCAAAGTGTTGAGTTGGAACCGACTTGTAAAGCACTTGTTTCTTATGCATTTAGGTATGCTTGCACTGCTACTAGATACTGAACTTAGTTCAACCCAAAGGGACTATGCACAAACAGCTGAAGCATGTGGGGAATCATTAATTACCTTGATAAATGAAGTGCTTGACCGTGCAAAGATCGAAGCCGGCAAGCTAGAACTTGAAGCAGTCCCATTTGACGTGAGGTTGATTCTAGATGATGTTTTATCCTTGTTCTCGGAGAAATGTCGGCAGAAGGGAATCGAGGTAAATCCTTCAGTTCTGTAGCAACCAAAATCTACATATCCATCGAACTTTTTTTGTATCCAGGAAGCCAAGAAAAGTACTGCTTTATTATGTTTTTATCGCTTTTCTATTATTTTCAACCTCTTTATGTGCTGGTTGGGAATTTGCAGTTGGCAGTGTTTGTTTCCGAAGAAGTTCCTGAAATTGTTGTGGGAGATCCAGGAAGATTCAGGCAGGTGATCACCAATCTTGTGGGAAACTCTGTGAAAGTAAGTGAAAAATTATCGAACCTAATCTTTCATAGAATTCTAGATTTTCTGGTCTAACGTATGAGAGGTAATTTTTTATGTATTCAACAGTTCACCGAGCAAGGACATATATTTGTTAGAGTGCATTTAGCTGAACAATCCAAATACGTAAGGGATGTGAAGGCAGACGCCTACTTGAATGGAGAGTCCGAGTGTATGGGTCAAGCTCGTGGTCGACAATTCAACACCTTGAGTGGCTATCAAGCTGCTGATGATCGAAGCAGTTGGGAATCATTTAATCTTTTAAAAGACGAGTTACAGTATGATTCCTCCAGTAACATGATGAATGATAATGCGCATCAGAAAGTAACTTTAATTGTTTTTGTTGAAGACACGGGGATTGGTATCCCTGAACAAGCACAAAAACGAGTTTTCAACCCGTTCATGCAGGCAGACAGTTCAACTTCTCGTAATTATGGGGGAACAGGCATTGGATTGAGCATCAGTAAGTGTCTTGTTGAGCTGATGGGCGGTCAGATGAAATTCACTAGCCGTCTAAATATTGGAAGCACGTTTTCGTTCACAGTTGAGTTACAAAGATGTGAGAAAAATGCAGCTCTTGATCCAAAGATATCCCTTTCCGATGATTTACCCACTTCATTAAAAGGGTTGAGAGCTGTTGTCATCGACGGGAATCCGGTAAGAGCTGCTGTCACACGGTACCACCTCAAGAGACTTGGAATTCGGGCTGAAGTTGTTGGTAGCGTTAGGACGGCTGTTGCTGTATCTGGCAAATATGGCCCCCTTCTTTCTAAGTAAGCACAATTCATTTTATGTACTCTGACATCTAGCAAGTCGAATGCCAAATTTTTCTCACCATTGAAAAATTGATAAAAACCTTTTAAAACTTCTGGTGTACAAAAACCATATTTCTATCTTGGATGCCTATATACGTGACCTATTGTGTTAAGAGTATAAAACTATTGTTGGGTAAAGTTTCGATGACTTTTGGGGAAAGTGGTCTGACACCGCACCCGCGGTACAACCAAGACCGCACCCGCGGTGCATGGACAGAAAGTTGGCAAATTGTATTCGTAACATCACCGCACCCGCAGTGCAGGAAGACCGCACCCGCGGTGACAAGACCGCACCCGCGGTCTTGCAGAGACCGCACCCGCGGTCGCTATAGTAAATTCATTTTGCTTAATTTGATTCAAGTGTTCTATCTTGGCAGAAATGAAAAGCTTCCAGATATGCTTCTAGTTGAAAAAGATTCTTGGATTTCAAGCGAAGATGGCTTTACATCGATATCAAACTGGAGACACAATGGTTACTCGCATAAGTTTCCAGCTATAATCCTTCTGGCAACCAACATAACAGTTGCCGAGTCTGATAAAGCCAAGGCGGCTGGCTTTGCCGATACTGTGATCATGAAACCACTCAGAGCGAGTATGGTTGCGGCATGCCTTCAACAGGTACTGGGATTGGGCCAGAAAATCCATCATGGAAGAGATGTCTCGTACCGATCTGGTGGCCTTCGTGGCTTGTTGTGTGGCAAGAAGATATTGGTGGTTGACGATAATGTAGTGAACCGCAGAGTTGCTGCTGGTGCGCTCAAAAAATTCGGGGCTGATGTGCAGTGTGCTGAGAGTGGGCAAGAGGCTCTCAAATGGCTTCAGATACCACATAGTTTTGATGCCTGTTTTATGGATATTCAGATGCCTGAAATGGATGGGTATACTTACTTTCTTTATGGATTACTTGCTGTAGTTCCTTTCATTAATCTCTTTTCCCTTTGTATGAGAATCGACAATTAATTTCGTGAAACCCAAAATGAAATTTAGTGAAAGATCGTGACACGTATTTGATGTTGAAATGCTGCAACTATATTTTCTTGTGATGCCTTTTGTCTATACTGCGAACTAGAGTAATGTTAGACGTTATCTGAAGTGCTCGATCTTCCACTTATTCCTGTTATTTTAGGTTTGAGGCTACTCGTCTTATCCGAGAGATGGAGAGCAAAGCAAATATGCATATAAATGGAGGATGCACGACAGAAGGAAAAACAGAGTGGCACATGCCAATACTGGCCATGACAGCCGATGTTATACATGCAACTTTAGACAAATGCTTGAAATGTGGTATGGATGGATACGTATCTAAACCTTTCCAAGAGAAGACTCTGTACCAAGCTGTTGCCAACTTCTTCGAATCCAAACCCGTCTCAGAGTCCACCTTTTCGTGACACTCTGGTAGCTGAAAATTTCCAACTGATGGAAACGGGTACACTGAAGGGAGCCGGCAATTTTTCCACGTTCTGCTGGTTGAATTCTAACCTTGTAATTAAAGGGCGTGTTTATATTGGTTAAGGTATGTTTAACATGTCAATGGCAGATGCAGACACGCTGGTTGCTAACCGAGTAGGCTTTGGCTATAGATTATTGTGTATTCCCGTATGCAGTGGTCAAGAAACGGTTCTTTCCCCTGCTGTATGTACATTGATAGGGGAAGAAGAACAAGTACGAGCCGTAATATCAATCATCATTTTATCTGTTTGAGTAGAGACTAGTTATTATTCTTAAATACAGCCAGGAGTCACCATCATTGATTGCGTTGTATTTGATAAATTTGTACCTAAAAAGTTTATTATTACATTACACTTATGGTGGCGCCGCCGCCTTTACATGTGCTTCGGATAACTTAGAACGAAGATAAGAGAGAATGGGACCGAATGTGGTCCGGAGTTGGAAGAGAGTTTGTTAGACAAAGCATATGCTTGGGGCCCTTTTGGCATGCTTGTCTTGTTCCGATTCCTCGAGTGACACGACATATAAAGTTGGCCTCCTTCCCTCATCCTTCGAAAAAAATGTGTGACTTCTACGTTTGGGATTCCAAAATTTTTCTATTTTTCAAGGGGTTATAAATGCAATTTGCTCACTGATATTTTCTATCTATAAATCGATTCGACTCAAAAAATAAATATAAGAAAATCAACACTCACAATGCACAAAAATATACACTGGGAGGCTTGTATACAATATGAAAAGTTATGGGAACATTTTGCCATATTCAACTATTGACTTTTAGTGATTGCCGTATCACCTCAATTAAAGCAGCAATTATAGGAAATCATATCCACCTAACCAATAGAATTTGATTCGCTGTTAATTAATTACTTCAAAAAATCGATCCATTCAATTAGCTTAATCTGATAATTTCTTTTTAGAACTTTCGAACATAATTAAAAAATTGATTTTGGATTTGAGAATTTTTTTAAATAAATCTCTTTACGCATTTTAATTATGAGAACAAGTAATCGAGAAATTCTTATTCTTTTTTACAAAAAAAAAAAAAAAAAAAAAACGTTTCTGTCCACTGATATTTAATTTTGATTAATATTTTATTTAAATACCTGCAAGAATTCGAGAAATTATTCACGGGACGTAATGTTTTGGAACTTAAATTTTCATTAAATTTATTCACCTAATCACAACCAAATCAATGACCGGAAGCCATTAAATTTAAATAAAACATATCAACAGACAATTTTTTTTTGAGAAATTAAGAATTTGTATTCAAAATTATTAAATTCGAGTCGAGGTTGAGTGTTTCTTACCAATATCATCAATATCTTATTTAAATTTGATATAATATAAAGTTATATAAAGCTTAACTATATTAAAAAGTATGCAATAAAAAAATATTGATAATACAATATTTCTTGGTGTTAGATGTAATTATACAAGAGTTAGCTTCTTATGAGACGATCTCACGAATTTTTATCTGTAAGACGGATCAACCCTACTTATATTCACAATAAAAAATAATATTCTTATTATAAAAAAATAATATTTTTTCATGGATAACTCAAATAAGAGATCTATTTCATAAAATACGATCCGTGATATCGCTCACACAAGTTTTTGCCATCATACAATACCTCAATGACTAGATATATTTCGAAAAAAAATAAAAAAATAAACTATAAAATTTAAGAAATCATAAAAAAATTATAAAGAATCAGCATTATTTTTCAACACATTATCTAAATTTAATTTATTATCTGCAGAAGAAATTCTAAGGGCCCACATGAAATTATATGGGCCCAAAAATTAAATCCCCATGTGCCAACTGTATCCCATTCGCTTCCCTTCCTTTCGATACACACACACACACCCATTAATGTCTTTAATTCTCTCCTTCCTATGCATTGCAATTTATATATATAGAACACACACACACACACTCACTCTGTTTCCGCCTCCTTCTACAGTTCTATGCAAGAAATCACACCCCACACTCCGCGACTTATCACCTTTCGCACTTCCCAATCCTACGTAGAAACGCGCACTCTGCTTTGCTCTATACTTTTTTGAAATCCTTTTCTTCTTTCTTGGAAAGATAGAGCCCTAGCGACCGATCGAGGGAAAGGTGAAGAGAATCTCAGAATAGTGAATGCAATGAGGATTTTGATGAAATGTGAGATTCGGAGCCAGACCCAAGAATTTTCTTCATACCCATTTCACTCTCTGAGAATAATGGCCTCAAGAATGCTTTTCTTCGCTGTGTTTGCGGTTTTTGCCGCCGTTGGCCGCTCGCAGTCACCTGATGCGGCGGTTATGCAAGACCTCAAGAAGAGCCTCAATTCACCTAGCCAGCTCGGTTGGGTCGACTCGGACCCTTGTAGTTGGAATCACGTTCAGTGTTCCCCGGATAAACGGGTGACCCGGATCCAGATAGGGAATCAGAATCTTGAAGGGTCTCTCCCTTCTAACCTCAATAAACTTACGTCTTTGCAGATATTCGAAGTTACGCAAAACCATCTCACTGGCCCGCTGCCGAGTTTTGCGGGGTTGAGCTCGCTTCAGACCCTTTCGCTTAGCAGCAACAATTTCTCTTCAATTCCCTCGGATTTTTTCAATGGTGTCAACTCTTTACAAAGTGTTTACTTGGATTACAATCCCTTTGACTCGTGGGTTATCCCTGAAAGTATCAAAGGTGCGTCTGCTTTGCAAATTTTTTCAGCCAGTGGTACCAATATTTCCGGATTATTGCCTGATTTTTTTGGGCCTGATACGTTTCCGAGCTTAGTGCGTTTGCGTTTAGCTTTTAATTATCTAGAAGGCCCGTTGCCATCTACGTTCTCGGGCTCTACCATACAGTCTCTGTGGCTCAATAGTCAGAGGGGTAGTGTTAGATTGAACGGTTCGTTGGATATGTTGCATAATATGACTCAGTTAACTGACGTTTGGTTGCATGGAAATTTCTTTTCGGGGCCATTACCGGATTTCACTGGCTTAACTCAGTTGCAGAACTTGAGTTTACGGGATAATAGTTTGACCGGGCCCGTGCCCGATTCTTTGGTTGGACTGAAGTCACTGGTGGTGGTGAATTTGACGAACAACAAGTTACAAGGGAAAACTCCGAGTTTCAGTGACACGGTACTGGTGGATATGAGGGTTGGTAGTAACAGTTTTTGTTTACCTGATCCGGGTGTGAAATGCGAACCACGAGTTGATACCCTTATCAGCGTGGTTAAGGATTTTGGATATCCTGTTCAATTTGCTGAGGTTTGGAAAGGGAATGACCCGTGTGCTTCTTGGAAGGGGATTACTTGTAGCAGTGGGAAGATTACTGTGGTGAATTTTCATGGAATGAGCCTAAATGGAACTATCTCTCCTAACATTTCACAAATTACCACTCTGCAGAGATTGATTCTGTCTAATAACTTCTTGACAGGTGTTATTCCCAATGAATTGACGAACCTTCCCGATCTTACAGTGTTGGATGTTTCAGATAATCAAATTTATGGACCGGTACCAGTCTTTAAGAGTAGTGTGTCGGTCAACACTAATGGAAACTTGAATATTGGGAAGAATGCTCCACCTCCACCACGGGGTGGGAGTGGAAATTCTCCTGGATCCACTTTACATAGCGATGGAAGATCGAGCGGCAGTGGGAAGAAATCATCGACTGGGGTGGTTGTAGGATCGGTTGTTGGTGGTGTTTGTGCCCTCGTCTTCGCCGGAGCATTGGTCTTTTGTCTTTATCGAACCAAACAAAAGCGATCTGGTAGAATACAGCCACCTCACACCATGGTTATACATCCTCGTGATTCTGGGTCCGAAGATGCTGTTAAGATTACTATTGCCGGTTCAAACATTAATGGGGGGATAAGTGAGACTCAGAGTCATTTAAGCGGTGGGCCTAGTGACATTCACATTGTTGAGACAGGTAACATGGTGATTTCTATCCAAGTGCTGAAAAATGTGACAAACAACTTTAGTGAACAAAATATACTAGGCAGGGGCGGATTCGGAACGGTTTATAAAGGGGAGTTGCATGATGGGACGAAGATTGCCGTAAAGAGGATGGAATCTGGAGTGATGAGCGAAAAGGGATTAGACGAGTTCAAGTCTGAGATTGCTGTCCTTACAAAAGTCAGGCACAGACATCTGGTTGAACTTTTGGGATATTGCTTAGATGGAAACGAGAGGCTGCTTGTCTATGAATATATGCCTCAGGGGACGCTTAGTAGGTTTCTTTTTAACTGGAAGGAAGAAGGGTTGAAACCCCTGGAATGGACGAAAAGGCTGGCTATTGCCTTGGATGTTGGTAGGGGTGTCGAATATTTGCATGGTTTAGCTCAACAGAGTTTTATTCATAGGGATCTTAAGCCATCAAACATTCTTCTTGGAGATGATATGAAGGCTAAAGTTGCAGATTTTGGGCTTGTTCGCCTCGCTCCTGATGGTAAAGCTTCAATTGCTACTAGATTGGCTGGAACTTTTGGCTATCTTGCACCGGAATATGCAGGTATCTCTTTTGTTAATTTGCAAGGGCTTTATTTGTTAGTTATAACAAATCATGATAATTGTTTCAAGAACGTTTTTGTGAATGTGTTTGCCGCTGATTTTTCCTTGATTTGCTCCTTCAAATTTTTTAGTCAGGAAAAAATTCTTTGATCGCACTGGCATTGTTATTTTCATGCTTAAAATTTAGCAGTCTTTAATCTTGAAGAGATTGGCACAACCCGCCTGTTTTAAGTTCTGTTCTTTATGCTCATGCTAAGGAGATATGTTATTTGTTTCACATCTAATAACATTGAATCTAGCTTTGTTGAATCTGAAGATTTGACAATCAATCGATCTATGGGCTACAGACATTTTATATGCGGTGGTTTTGTATTTTGGCAAACATCATTTTGATGAGTCAGTTGTGAAGCGACGTTGCTTGCCTCATCTGACAGTGGTTTCTTTGCATAATTGAATAGTAACCGGCAGAGTGAGTACCAAAATCGACGTATTCAGCTTCGGAGTCATTTTGATGGAACTTATCACTGGAAGAAAAGCCTTGGACGAGTCTTTCCCAGACGACAGCCAGCATCTAGTACCATGGTTCCGCAGAATGCTCATCAACAGAGACACCTTCCGAAAATCCATTGATCCTACTATCGACCTCGATGAAGAAACTCTTTCTAGCATCAGCACCGTGGCAGAACTGGCTGGCCACTGCTCCGCGAGAGAACCACATCAACGTCCTGACATGAGCCATTCAGTCAATGTGCTGTCAACTCTCGCTGAACTCTGGAAACCATCGGAACCAGCGGATCCAGATGATGCATATGGGATTGATTATGATATGACCTTACCTCAAGCAGTCAAGAAATGGCAGGCTCTTGAGGGAATGACTTCCATTGATGGCTCCTCTTCTTACCTTGGTAGCAATGAAAATACTCAGACGAGCATACCAACTCGGCCATCTGGTTTTGCCGATTCATTCACATCAGCTGATGGACGTTGAGATTGGGGCCGAGGTTAGAGTGTTTCATGTGTATTCTTCTGTCTATGAAGCCGCCTCCCCTCGTAGCTTTGCCCATGTGCACGAATGGTGCTCGAGTGATTCAAATTCCATTGGTTAATCGAAGGTGGTTAATCTTAATTTAGAGACAACCCCTTTTCTTGTTTCAATGATTTCTTCAAACTCAGATAGTTTTAGTTAGAATTTATTAGGTGATTGTTAAACTCTAATTTGATCCCACCCTTGATATCTAACATTGCATGCACGCATATTATAATTTTATGTGCGATGATTAGAATGTTGTCACTTAACCTGAATTTATGATATCCCTCTGTACCTAAAACCAAACCCTATTAAATTAAATAATGTATTATAAACTAGTTTAATATTCTTTTTTCAACTGATTATTTTATTAATATATTATGGGACAGAGGTGAATGAATTTGATCGAGATTGGACTTTGAAGTGCCGGCCAGCCAGATTTTTTTGTCCATTTAAAAATGGTCCAATTTTTTTCTGTCAATCATGTCTTTTTGTTTCTGATTTTATATATATATATATATATATATATATATATATATATATATATATATATATATATAGCAATGATATCCTGCACACTCTTTTCCTGCACACCTGTGGGCGCCTGTCTACGTAGCACGTCCACAATCGCACAAAATTTTTTGTTTTGCTTTTTATAAAAAAAGCTGACCAATCATGCACCGTCACGTAGGCGGTGCTCATGTTACCATGCACACCTGGTGTGCACGGTAAAAAATTCGATATATATATATATATATATATATGTATATATATATATATATGTATGTACCGGATTAGTGCCAGATAATTGAGGGTGGTTGATGTCTTTTTGCTGTCCATTGTTGTAATAAATTATAATTTGTTGCTTCTGTGCAAGATTTAACTCATTGGTTTTGTTTGCGTTTAATAAATAAATAAATTTTAAAGTCCACAAAATAAATGGGTCGCGCAAGTTCTTTATTGTTTTAGATGGGACTAGAGAAAAACAAAATGCAATATTCAAGAAAATATAAGAAACCGATCAATTAATGTTAAAAAACAATTTAATGATGAACATCAGAATTAGTCGATTAACAATAATGAACTTTCTTCTTAATTGAGGTAAAAGGAAATTTTTCAATACATATTGTCACTTAGTTTGATTATTTTTGTTTGATTAGTTATATTTTTATATATAAAAAGTCAATACTTTTAACTGTATTTTTATGAAAATTTTGGATCCGCTGGATTATTTCAAAATAATTTCAGAAAAAAAAAAGATTTACTTTATCATGCTTTCCTAGGCTCCATCAATTTAATTGAAGTTAAAAATGATAATCGTCGATTTAGCATAAATCTGGTAAGCAAATAAATATTTATTTTAAAGAGTGGGGTTTGGGCCATATCACTAATGTATTTGTGATTAAACATGTTGGTAGTGCAGACAAAAAAATTAATATTATGAAATAATGTTCTACGACCAAACTTGACCCCTTGATTGATTAGTTTTGAATACAAATAAGCTATCGAGAAATCGTTTTTTTAAAACGAAAAATACGACATTAATTGATAAAACGACTGATTTTGTCTTTGACCCACTGATTGATTAGTTTTGAATAAAAATAAACTATCGATAAATCGTTAGTTTGATACGAAGATTAAGACATCAATTAATCACACGTTTCGCTTGTTGACAACAGTTCAAAATATGGGAACACGTTTTTGCGGAGTCGGTGGGTCCCACGAACCCGTTGACAGATAAAAGATTGGCGTCAAAATGTTATTCAATTGCAGAGCTTATTATTATTATTATTATTATATTTTGTGGACTTACCAAATATTGAATGGTCAATATTCAAATCTCTTCCCAACAATTTTCCTTGCGCACACACTTGCAACCGGTGTTGAACGTTTCTTGAATTTAAATCCAACAGTCTCTTTTTGAAACTATTATTCAATCCTTCTTACTATGTTTTGAAAGTTGTAACGCGTACCAAAAACCCATTAAGCATATGCGACATATATACGCTTATATATACCATCTCAAGTTCCCAAAATGGAAGAAAATTAAACCTGACAAACTTGAAATTACCGGATCAAAGTGTTACATATATTCTTGATCTATATACATTTGTTTTCAATCTTAATTATCTTGTTTTGTGTAGTTTTGATCCATTTCACTTCGTGCTTTACGATGTTTTGGACATGGAGAAAGCGAAGAGCTGCACGTCGTGCAGCGAAGAAGAAGCGAAGTTTGGAGGAGGACGATAATGCTAACACAGAGCTAGCAATACCGAGTAATTTTCGTTGCCCGATTTCACTCGACTTGATGAAAGATCCAGTGACGTTATCGACTGGAATAACATGCGACAGGAAGAGCATCGAGAAGTGGATCGAGGCGGGTAACGTTACATGTCCCATCACTAAAAAGGTCTTGAGAAATCTTGAGCCTATACCTAACCATGCCATAAGGAAAATCATTCAAGATTGGTGCGTGGAGAATAGGTCTTATGGGGTGGAAAGGATTCCGACTCCTAGAATTCCTATAACTTCTCATGAAGTTTTGGAGGTTCTGGCAAAAATCGAGGATGCAATACGAAGAAATGACCATGAATCTTGCCTAAGTTTGGTGTCAATGATCAACTCTTTGGCTAAAAAAAGTGATAGAAACAAGAGATGTATTGTCTCGATTGGGGCGGGAAGGGTTTTATCTGCTGCATTTGAGGCCTTATCCAAGAGGGATTCTATCCATGAACACGTTGCACTACATGAAGAAATCTTGTCCATGCTGACGAGAACATTAGCGTCGCCTCTTGATGAGGAGACAAAGAGTAATCTGTCCACAAGTGAATCCTTACATTCCATCGTGTGGTTCTTGAGATTCGGGAGTTTGTCCAGTCAAAGAAATGCGGTAATAGCCTTAAAAGTAATACTTTCTTGCAATGATCAAGAGATGGTTGAGGATTTGGTCAAGATCGAAGGGCTTTTAGATGCATTAATGAAGTTGATCCAAGAGCCCATTTGCCCCACCACAACAAAAGCAAGCCTGTTAGCAACGTACTACATAATAACATCATCTCAGTCAAATTCAGACAAGGAAGCGATCGTATCAAGATATCTTGAAATGGGGTTGGTTCAAAATCTTCTTGAGATTCTCGTGGATTCGGAAAGAAGCATATGTGAGAAGGCTTTAGGTGTTTTGGATGGGATTTGTAGCCATAGCGAGGGGAGGAACAAGGTGTGTGAAAACGTTCTAACGGTGCCACTTCTGGTGAAGAAATTATTGCGCGTTTCGGATTTGACGACAGATTTTTCCGTTTCGATTCTATGGAAACTGGGAAAGGGCGGTGAAAATGGTGAAGGGACTGTTGCGCTTGAAGCTCTTCAAGTAGGCGCTTTTCAGAAGCTGCTGTTGCTTTTGCAGGTTGGTTGCAATGAAACAACAAAGGAGAAGGTGACTGAGCTTTTGAAGATATTGAATCTGTATAGAAATAGTGTGGAATGCATTGAGTCTTTGGATTTCAAGAATCTCAAAAGGCCATTTTGAAGACAAATCTTACGATGGATCGAGTGAAATCAATCTTTTTCATTAATATTGTTTTTGGATGCAACAAATTTACGTACGATTGGTATATGCTTAATACAATCCAATAATAAATTACCACACATGCTGTATTTTTACATAGCACCATATAGATTTGTTCATATTTTAATTTGGGCTTAGTTTTGATTTTATGATATCTAAGAAAATTCAGAAGGAACCGAATACATGCAAGTGGATTTGAAGAATAAATGAAAGTTTAATGACAGAAGGCAATTAGTACTAGGTTAGAATGTGGTGTAGATTCTTGAAGATATTTGATGCCTATTTTATTTACTTATCGTCCTATTTTATAGACACACACACACACACAAACATACAATCTTGCACGAAAAGCTCAAGAGCCGGATCAATTTGTTCGCACCATCTTGCCTTAAAAGTTGAACCAAGTTCAGAATCAGCACTTTGAGCCGTACTTTTAAATTGCTCATCAATGTCAAAGCCTCTTTCATATCTTTTCCACTATTACTCTCTATTCCGTAAGTTTAAAAAAACAGACAACCTGAAAACCCGATCAACATAGCCACCAAATCTCACTACTCAAACTAAATACACGCTGTCTAAAACTGCAAAACCAGCTGCAACGCCGCCCTCATTTGAAGATGAGACCTTCGTTCGCATCAAGTAACCAGAATGCTCGTTCATGATAACGTTTTTTTTGTTCCTGCAAAAAAATTCAAGTTGTGTATATATACTCATTTAATTATTCTTTTCTGGTTGCTAGAGTTGTCACCTTAAATACGCTGCATACACCCCAAGTTCGGATACAACGTTGTCTTGAAAAGAAACGCCTTCTCGCATTAGAATTGCAGGAGAGATGGCTGGAAAAATCCTCTGCATAAGAATATAGGCTGCACTTTCCTCATTGCCGACCCTCTCCATTCTTTCGAGGGCCAACTTCAAATCATCTCCATATATATTGTTGCCTAAATTGAAAAGTTGAAAAATCGTCAATGATTATAGCAATGATTTGCAGTAGTCTTGATAACAAGTCTGAACTCGGACCTCCGCCTTCCCGTTGAGGTTTCATGATGTAGTATCCAGGTCTCTTGATTGCATCCTTGATAATGTTTGAGTCGTCTAGACTCCACAACCCAGCAAAGCATTTTCGTACTTTGGCAATGTCATCTTTGTTTTCAAGAAACCTGCTAGGAGAAACAGAGAAAACTCATCAGAGAATGCATTGAAGGTACAGATTACAAAAGCTCGAGAAGTCACAAAACCTTTGTGAACTCTTTCTTGCCCTTGATTCCAAATACAAGGTAACAGCTTGAATAAATTTGAAACTCAAAGAAAAGAACATAATTCATATTGAGGAACCAAAACCTTCACTGAATATATTTACTAATATTTTGCATTTACAAAACTGTTGTAGATGTATCACCGTTCGAGTATATTGGGTTTTGCCAGCTCTTGTTGAATCTTCTTGGTGCCAGCCAAATGATAAGAAATTGAAGGACATTTGACCGCTGATGATTGTTCCATCAGTAAACGAGCTTTCCATTCCTACCAAGTACCATGAGAACTTTAATTCAGGCGAATAGAATAAACACTGGCTATATCAGTTCCACTGATTCTAAAGAGGAGACACAAAGCAAAGACAAGTTGACTCACCAATTCTGAAGGATAATCAGTTGGAGCATAGCCGGCTCTAAAATAAACCACTGCAACTGATTCACCATCCCTACAAGTGTAGCTCTAAAGGCTCAAGCAGAAAAACTACCAAATTTGAGGTAATATTCAAGTCTCATTTAACGCTTACACAATAAGTGTTCCATCTGGCAGAAGCTGTCCTTGTGCATCAATCTCCGCCAATGTCTTTCTAATGCTTCTAACATGATACGTATTATCTAGCTAAGGATACATCTCTGGGGGAAATCTAAAAAAATAAAAAATAAAAAAGAGGATAATGATACATAAAAATGCGGTAAATGGTAAGTTCAGCATTCATGACATGAAAATGGATATCTTTCCTTTAATACTGTGCAAAGCCAATGTTGATCATACATGTTCCGTTCTTCGGTTTGAACCACGACCATAACCACAGCACTGAATAGCATGTTAATTAAGATGGTGATAAGAAAATTCAGGGAGAGAAACAGCATATTATAAGTTAACCAACCTTGGGTTATTATACTCGGTCCAAGATTTAGCCAGTGCCTCCGCAAACTGACCAACCGTGTTATTTCGTGGAACCCGTCCGGGATCTAATGCGAGGTGCTGCTTGAACTGTTGAAGCAGGCTCCTGAAAATAACGAAACCCCTCTTTATATTCACCTAATTTGAATTGTGAATAATTTGTGGGTAATAGATAACCCACACAGCGAACTAAATGCAAGGGCGATATTTTCCAATACAAAATGCGCAATAACAAATTGGCGAAGCTGTTCCCCTCCACATTCTCTTCCTATCTTTTCTATTACTGCACCCAACCTCTTTCTCAACCAATGGAAACCCTTATTTTTATAACAGAATCCAAAAGCTGCAAAACTGACATCCTAGAATGTTCTTTAGTACTATAAACTGCTGCAACAAAAACTGACAACAGTTTATTTAAGAGTCATCAGAATCTAAAATGACACATAAACCACCACAGGACTGTAGAGGATCCAAATTATCCTAAACTTTAAATTATTACAAGTATTCCACTCTTTACGTTATATATCAGAGGTCTTATCATTTTCTGTTCATCACAACATTTTAGGTGTTTACAACAAATTTACCAGGAAATAACAGATAAAGTCCTATTGGAAGAAACACGTTTAGAGGAACAAATAATATTTTTGTGCCAGATTCTAGCTCAACAAAAAACCAAAAAATTGTAAGCAATAGTTCCTTGAGCTTAGTTGAAAAGAATTATAATGCCTCGGGAGTAATGTTTTAGATGCAATAAACATTAATATGAATAATATAATTGAAAATAACAAGTCATAAACTATGAATAATATGATGGAAAACGACGGCACATAAAGAAATTAAGAATATTATCTAATAAAAATGATGGAAATACGAAAATCCCCTGAATAACCTGTGAAGTTCACTAACAAGACAGCTCAGTCCAGGAAAGGAAGATGAAATTGTGTTGAGCTCTATTTGGAGAAGTAGATTTGTTTTTTCGTCCAGCATATAGTCTGAACGATGTAGTCCTAAGCGTATATCCTAAATATAAAGTATCTAAAAATCAGTACTATCTACTTCATTTAATGTCCACAAGAGATCTCATCAAATCTAGTTTAGTTTGCAATAAGATGGACAAAATAAAGTTGAGCTGTGAGTTATGAATATTTTAATAAAGTGCAAGGAAAAGATAATTAAAGATAACAATTAAAAGAAGAAGAAAATGCCAAAAAGAAACATTGATAGACCTAAAAGTCTGACAATCCTTCTTCCCAAGAGTATGTAGGCACTCTGAGTATGAGTAGCAAATTATGCAATTTGTATACCATGAATTCAAAAATTAGTTTCCGTTCACCAAATTTAAGTTGAACATAGACATTTTTGTTCACTTGATATTTGAGTTCTACTAGTACTTCCACAACGCCAGGGGGGTTGGGGTGGAGGTGGGGCAGGGGTTCATTGCTTAATGTCCCAATGGTGGCATCATGGATAAGGAAACATAAATTCTAAAAAAAATAATTATGCCTATTACTTGAATGAAAAGGAATTTTTTTTAATAGTTTCTACATTTGCGAAACAAAATTAACATTTAGGCAAATTATCACCAGCAACCATTTAACTATTTTCCACTAATTATTTGAACTTAATCAAAAGAAACTAAAATTAAAATCGCAGAAAGGACTTGATTGAACTGAAAAGGGTTAATTTACAATCTTTAACGTAGTAATTCTTTCCACCTAACTATATGTCAAAGAAGAATAAACCCAGCCTGTTGGATTACTTTCTACTCTTTACTTTTTTAATAGAACAATTTACCTCAATCTTCTTTTCCACAAAATTTGCAATCTAAAAAAGTAACATACTTCTAAAAAAACATCATTATAACAAAACCTACTTCAATTAGTTTCGGGAGAAGTAAATGTAGACATGAAGATACCTCTATCTTGTTGCTGTCTAAGATCGTGGCATGAATATCCAGGAGTCTAGATGTAAAAGCATCCACTCTCTTGGTTCTAGAAAGAGAAGGTGAGCAATGCAATTAGTGCAGTGAAACAAAAAAACAGAAAAGGAAAAAAAAAATACATAAAAGATAAAACTATGCATTACTCGGTTCAACCAACACTTGACAAAAATATATTTCGGGTCAGTTAGGACACACAATCACTTAAAAATTATGGCAAACCACATCGCTAAATATGCATTTGTGCCATCCATCAGTTGTAGGTAAATGGTGAATGAATGAATGGATACACAAAGAAATGTTTCACTTAGATCAAGAATGCTTCAACCTAGAGAGTGAATCCTGTAGGAATTTCCCATCCAAGCTCACACGGTCAATGAGTTCATTGAAAATCGGAGCAACTTCACAAGCTTGCTTCCAACAGCTTTCAGGAAACGGCAGAGGCAGCAAAGATATTGGAGCATGAACCAGGCCGACTCCAGGAACTCTTCCTGATCTCTGCAAGTTCATAAACATTAAAACTAAAACCAGCTAATCATTCAGCTGAAGAGATGTCTGATCGAAATTAAATTAGAAACATACAGCGGCATTGAACTAAATCAGCTAATATATATATCAGGCATCAAATGATTAATTTTGAAACCGAAAAGCAAGACGATCAGATACTAGCCTCACCATTCACTGCAAAAATTCAACTAAAAATAAGAAGGAAAAAAATTTAAACAACACCATTCTTTACTCGGATTAATACCAACTAATGACGGTATAAACAACGATAATAATACACATAACTTCTTAGTATTCAAGTAAACAAAAAAGGATAATGCTAAAAAAAATGGAAAAGAAATTATACTATCAGCTATTTACTCATTTTCAACCTGCGAATTCCTGTCCCCAACAAGAAGTCCACGAAGAGAACTCCAAACCAGAGCATCATAAGCCATTTCCTGAACCAACTTTGAGTCGATTTTGTGAGGATCAAAGATTAGTTTTTGATTCTCAATCTCTTCACTTCGGCCGCATTTCAATGGAGTCACCGATGAAGGCAAACTCTTCGCCATGGAAATTTGCATGGGTTCTATAAAATGGACTTGAAAAAAACCGATCTTGGGATTGGAAAGACGAGGCAATTTTGATTTATGATGAACAAGTGTGGTAGGTGAGGATATTGTGATAGCTGAAAGCATGAAGAAAGCGAAGTGGAAGATCTTACTTTACTGCCTTTTCTTGTTCAGTTTCTTGGATTCGACGGAATAGTTTGGCGTGTCCTTGAGTCGCTTCGGCCGCCACTGTGGCTGTGGGGGGAAACGATGGGTGGAGGCCGGTACCATTAATTTATTTTAAATTATATTAATTAATATTAATATTAGAGTGATGCTACACGTACATCTATATTTGTACATCAACATGTACAACACACAAAATTCAATGCAAAAATTCAATTTGTCAAAATTTCGCAATACATTGGATACAAAATCTCACGATATAATAGTAAAATCTCGCGATATAATGATTGTAAATATCGCTATAACGATATATTGGTTGTACCTTTAGCATTATTCTTAATATTATTATAATAATCACTAATCTTATGTAATTCGCGGTTTTTGAAACTTGTACATATAATGGTTTTTCAGCTCAATTAGTTTGTATGAAGTTGTTGGATTTTCTTATTTTTTAACATTTATATTAGTTTAATTGAAATATTAATTAAAATATATGGATCATGTTTAATTAGTTTAATTGAAATATTAACTAAAATATATGGACCATGTTTAAAATTATGAATTTATCCTGAAAATTTTGAATTCAAATTTCATGAAATTTATTGGAGAAAAAAATCACATTGCATCCAAACTTTTTTTAAACACATCTTATTTAATAGTCATGATGTCCATCTACCTATTTAATCTGGATCAGAAGACTCAAATATAAACTTGCTTGATAAGAATAAAATTAAAGAGAGTAGATCTCTTGTGAAACGGTCTCACGAATTTTTATCTGTGATACGGATCAATCCTACCGATACTCACAAAAAATGTAATATTCTTAGAATAAAAAGTAATATTTTTTCATGAATGGCCCAAATAAGATATCTGTCTCACAAAATACGACTCGTGAAATCGTCTCACACAAATTTTTGTCAATTAAATATTGTTTACTACCGATTAATTACTTCACTTGTTTGATAAGAAGATATTTAGATGTGCTGTTGAAACTAAAGATTTTTCCAACAAATATTTCAATAATAGAAAAGATGGCTAAATAAAGGAAGTCGTGTTATTTTCATCAAAGTCCCCAAGAGCGAATAGGGGTATTCGGGCAAGATCCGTGAAAGAAATTTGTTCTATGTGGCTGATAAAAAGGATTTGGAGTTTGAAGAACATATGGGTTATACACTTCCATCTGCCAATCGTTCCTTGAATCCATGCATGGATTAGTGCTAATGGATGCTTCCAAAAGATCTTCCCAAGTACCATCACTTGTACTGATTTCATCATGAACTTCCGCTTTTATCAAGGGCTCCAGTTCTATATCTTTCTCTACTTGAATATCATCAAACAGCCGTTTGTCTTGCCAGCCGGATACAACAAGCTTTTCGCTAGAGTCGTCCGTGAAGCTCAATGGGGATGGCACGTTGGACGTGAGAGTCGACACATTCGAGGATGATTGATCAGTTAAGGACCACATCCCATTGAGAAATGTTTCGAGTGCTCGTATTTGGATTTCTGGGATTCGTTCGATTAAAGGATATTCGTAGAATCCACAATATCCCATAGACTTGCAGAAATCGTGATATTTGGACAGTTTTTCAGCTTGAAATGATGCTTTCTTGTAGATTCCAAAGGCTGCTAAGCTACTCCGATATGGTAACTGGATCAGATTATCTAAGATAATAGAAATCTGACTTTTGAAAGTGGCGTAACACATAAAACTATCGCGGATTATGTGCTTCATGGCGGACTGGATGAGGAAGCTCCTCGAAGCTGCACCCGCGGGGTGACAGTCGATGCAACGGTCCATCAGACTTTGGAGTTGAGGCAAGGTTTCTATCATATTTCCCACGTCTTTGAATTTGTACGTCAGCGTTTCTTCATCTTGAGCACTTTGTTCCAACATTTCAGAAGAAACGCAAGTGATGGTTTCATCTAGCAGCCTTGCGTATGATCTTACAAAAGCAGTGTAGTATTTAGAAGCCGAGGATGAGCTGTCTTGGAAGTTACACGGGTAGAGCGACAATAACCGTTGGGTTCGAGCCCACAACAGTTCAGCCCTGAGGCGGCTGTCATCTGGCAATGACCGAAGGAGTCGGTGGAGGAGGACCAAACACTTGAGGGCGACTAGCCACGATTGTGTCTTGGCGAACCGCCGAGAAAAGCTGAGGGAGAACGCACGGTTCGACGACGGCGAGACAGAAAAAGTCTTCAAGAATTGGTGGACATACCTATCCGGTATTGGGAAGTCGTCGTGGGATGTTGCTTTGACAATGGTGAGATCAATGTCACAAAAGCCCCCGATGGTTGCAATCTTGGCATAGCTAACGCAGGAGTGCTCTCTTAGAGAGGTGAAGACTTGACGAATTCTCCTATTCATTGTGTCAAATTTTGTGGGTAAGATCTTCGGAGGGCTTAATTTAGACCGAGATAATTATGGAAATTTAAGGTTTTGAAACCTAAGAATTAACGTCCATAAGTAGATCTTTATATTATTTTGTGATAAGTCCACAGATTATGACAAATGGAATTTTAGGACAGAGCGGGGATCACAAGAAGAATAGCATACAAGATTTGAGGTAGTAGACGAATGCCGTACTACTAATTATGGATTTCGTTCATTTTGATTTGTAATTTTCATTTTTTAATAATATAATCCAATTTTTTAATCGTAAAAATTAAATTTAACCGATATGGTTAATTTTTTTTTATTAAAGAACTGAATATTCACGATATTCTTTAACATATGTTTAGATAATCAGTTCAATTACGTCATGAATTATTTTCTTCCTCACGTCAAACTTTAAAACTGTCACAAACCAAAACATAAAATGCATTCAAATGATTCGGTTTTGGTTCCAACATTTTTCGATTGGAATTGAAAGCATAGGTTCTTAAATAGGTACGACAAGCCTAGTTTCCCATATGTTGACTTCAGTGGAATATCAACAAGAAATTTTTTTGAGTAATTATTATTTTTAGGGGAAATAGTCATTTCGATCTTGTAAATTCCACCGTTTTTGGATTTAGTCCTATATAAAGTAAGATTATGGTCATGTAATTTTAATTTTTGTGTTATTTTAGTCCAATTTGCACCAAAGTAAGTTAATTTGACCGTAAATTGCTGACTAGCCGACGGAATTAGCATTATTTTATCAGTGGTGGCTGACACATAAGATAACTAATAAATATAAGGTCATCCACAATAAGAAAAATATTTCCTTTAAATATTTTTGGATCCCATAATCCACATCATCAATCAAATATTTTTCTACTCAAATATCTCATATTTCACAATCAAATATTCACACCAATCAAATATTTATGGATCCCACTGTCACTTTAATTAATATTTTATTTCCATTTAAATAAAATCATTTAACCACTTTAATTACTTTCATCTATATATATTACAGATTTTTGGATTTTTTCTCCACTTGAATTTTCGTCGATATTTGGAGAGTTCAAAAGATCACTAAAAAATGTATTGGAACTATTATCCATTCCAAAAAAAATTTGTGAGAGAAATACGTAGGATGTTGAAAAAACGAATTTTAGTTTTTTACAAACTTATGTATTTATAGACTAAAATTTGAACGTTACCTAATGTTCAAATCCCAACATTCAAAACCCAACGTTCTTAATTGATCAACGAAAATAAAATTGTACAGAAAAAACTTCTCAAGTTTTGGATATTGGTCGACCAATGTTTTGTTTTGGTCGACCAAAACCAACAATACAATTTGTCGACCACATTGGTGACCAATTGTTTGGTGACCAATTGTTTTGGTCGACCAAAACAATTGGTCACCACCAATTGGTCGACCACTTGGTCACCAATTGTTTTGGTCGACCAATGTGGTATGGTCGACCAATGTTTTGTTCTGGTCGACCAAATTCGACCAATGATTCCATTTAATTGTTCACTACATGGGTCTGACGCGCGAGTACAATGCACGCACGCATGTCAAGTCAGCGTGAACTCACGCTGGCTTGAAGAAATTAAAAAAAAAATGAAATACCCTGTTACAAATTCCTAGACGCTCCAATGGTGAATATTGAGTATTTGGAGTTATTTTGATGACATGGCACAAGAAATACCTACTATTGTGGGTGCCCTAATAACTTGCCAACTGGATAATGCAAAAAGGTGATTTGGTTCTTGACTTTAGTTTTAAAATATTTTTAACTGCGACCAGGTTTGAACCGAGTAATAGCAGAAAACCCACTCTATGTAATTGGAAAAAGAACCCCGATCGGGCAAATTAATATAGCCCGATTCACTTGGATCGATCCGGACGAACGGTTGACCTCCACCGGCGCTACATGCATTTTATTTTACAGTCAAAATGGCCAGTCCAGTCTGGTCTCTATACCACAGAATCACAGCGGGAAAAAAACGACTGCCTCGAAAGAAGAAATCTTCTTCTTCGAATTGTGAAAGCTTACTTGCATTTCAAAATTTTCAACTGTTTATCCATTTTCAATGAATTATTATTCATTTATGTCTTACAATGTCTGCTACTTTTTCCTCGTCTTCCTTTCGTTTCTCCACTTATCTTCTTCCATAGTTCCGCAAAAGAAAATCTCATCATTTTCAGTCTCCGACTCTCCATGGCTTCCGACCCAAAACCAAATCATAATCTCCCCGATTTCCACCTTCGCCTCTGGTTTTCTACCTCTCCCCAGCTCCCAAAACCTCTACATGTTCTCAGTATGGTTCTAACACGTCTCACAAGACGCTGTCGTTTGCTCCGCTAATATCTTTTCTTCTGTTTCCGCTTCCGGTTCTTTGATCATATCTTCCTCCCGTGAGATGCTGCTGGTGAATTCTTCAACTGATAGGAGGAACTCCTGGCCCTTTCGGGCTGTTGACCGTGTGAATGGGAGTGGGCTTTCGTTGCTTTCTACTGGGAGTCTTGTTTATGGTGATTTTCAAAGTTTTTATTTTCCGTCTGATACGATTCTTCCTGGTCAAAATATTAATGGGACTGTTCTTATATCGAAAAATGGTAAGTTCATGTTTGATTCGAGGAAGCTCTTTTTGGTGAGTAACTAATGATATTTTACTGGACTAATCTTGGTAATTTTTCTTTTCAAAGTTTGGATGAGTATGGGATTTTGGTATATGGTCAGAATTCTATTTATTGTGCGATGGATTTTGACGTGACAATGTTGAGAAAATTGAGTCTTGATGATGATGGAAATCTTAGGCTTTATAGTTTTGATTTCGGGTCAAGACAATGGCTTTTAGGGTGGCAAGCTGTGTACTATTCACGGAACTTGTGGTGAAAACTCTCTCAACTTCTTGTGTTTGCCCCCCTGGATTCAAGAAAGCAGCGCATGACTCGATATTAATAATTCCAGCTACGTGTAAAAACCCGAGGATGAACGAATTTGTAGGCCAACTCAATATTAATAATTCCAGCCAAGTGTACCACCAATGTATCAATCTTTCGCTTGACTTGGTCATTATAACTATTTAACTACCAAACGTCGAACTTTTAGCCTTGCATTGCACATTTACTTTAATGTTCCTGTGATTTTTGTTTTTTGCTTTGGACCATTCATTGTGAAATCATGGATCATACAAAATCTCTAACAACCTCACCTCCACGACCGCCGCCACCTCCACCACCGGATATGGGAGTACCGATCCAATCTTCTAACTATCAATTTATCAGTAACATCCAACCACAGCGCCCTCCATCGGCAATGCTAAATGTTCATGGTGGCATCGCGCCAGGACCGTGGTCTACTGGTCTCTGCGATTGCTTCTCCGATATCAACAATTGTAGGTCAATATTTTTCGTTTATAATACACGTTAATGTATGTATTTATAAATTTAACTTGTACCCAATGATTATTTGATTTGCTTTTTAAATTTAATTTTAATTCTATTTACTAATTATATAGTATTTTTTTGTAGGTTGCATTACTTTTTGGTGTCCATGCATAACATTTGGCCAAGTTGCTGATATCTTAGACCGAGGATCTTCTTGTAAGTGTATACATTTAAATTTTTTGAGTAACCCTTCTATAATTTTACCAATGTGTTTCAAATTCTACACCCGATCCATGTAGAACTCAAAAATATCGCGCAACTTTCGGGCTAACTTAGAATTCGAGTTCTCTACCAAAATATGTATGTAAGTACATTCTATCTACAGATTTGTAGAGGGGAAATATAAAACAAAATTTTATGAAAAATTTGGTGCAGCATGCGGAATGAATGGAGCACTATATGCTGTAATTGGGTTGGCCACGGGATGTTCCTGTATATACTCGTGCTTCTACCGATCAAAGATGCGAGCCCAGTACGTGCTGCCGGAGACTCCTTGCGGTGATTGTCTTGTCCATTTTTGCTGCGAGTGGTGCGCGTTGTGTCAAGAATATCGCGAGCTCAAAAGCCGTGGATTCGACATGCATCTAGGTATGTACGTATGTCAATTTTTTCTTGGGAAAAAGTCGACATATAATACAATCTACAGTTTTAGCGACGTTTGTATGTTTTTATTAATAAAGACGTTGAAAATGGTGTAGGATGGCAAGGAAGTGTTGAAAAATACAACCAAGGAATGCCAACGGCGGCTCCATACGTTGAAGGAGGAATGGGACGTCAATGAGCTGTATTATATATATGTATATATGCATGTGAAATCAATTTTTCTTTGAAACATTCGAAAGGATTGCTTATATGAGATTAAATGATACGTGCATTAATCGAGATTCTAATATTTGTTTATTTAGTATTTCAGTTTAAATTATTTATATTGCATTTGTTTCATCTTTTTTATTTTAATTTCAATTTAATTTATTCAGCTTTTTGTTAAAGTTGATTAAAAAGTGTTCTTGAAGTAGATTTGTAATATATTGATTTCTGTCGGACGATATTCGTATTTGTTATTAAAATTTGACATATAAACTTGCAATAATATTGTGTTTAAAGATATTCATTTGTTATACATTATTGTGCTGAAAAGTCTCGATCAACTAGATTATACAGAAAATCGTTATTTTCATAATGAGAATATTTGTATTAACTAAGAACTTAAGATAAAAAGACAAATAACAAACAATAAATTTTCATTTTTATTTATTATATTAACTAATTTTATCTCAAATAAAATCGCTTCCACGTGCAATACATGTTTTTATGTGTGTGTGTGTGTCAAATCAATTTTTTTTTTATAAGAACTCATGTTAAAAAAAAATTGAAATGAAAATTGAAAAACTAAAAACTTTATGATTATTAATTATTTTTTTAACATAAATTGAATTTTTCATGTAAAAAAAGAAAAGAAATAGGGGGATAAAACAAAAGGAAGGGTATTTCGGATGACAACAATTTGTGTGAAACGATCTCAAGGGTATTATTTTGTGAGACGGATCTCTTATTTGGGTTATTTATGAAAAAATATTACTTTTTATGCTAAGAATATTATTTTTTATTGTGAATATCGCTAGGGTTAACCCGTTTTACAGATAAAGATTCGTGAGATCGTCTCGCAAGAGACCTACTCATTTCGAGTTACATAAATAAACTAATTTGTCTTTTGGATTTTGTGAGCTGTTTTTTTCTTTTATCTATTGGTTTTTCTTACATACTGAACACATTCGAAAAAGGAAAAAAGATAAAATTTAATTTATATGAAGATGAATTAATTATGTTTAGAGTTTTTTTAAGAGGAAATCGGAGATAAATCCTCTTTCTGAAACAAATTTTAATGTTTTGTTTGCACTCCCTGACAATAGAATTTTATATAATTATAAATTTAAAATGATATAATAAATTTAACAAAAAGAAAATAAAACCGCCGGTCTAGCAATTGAAATGGAAAAGGAACTCAACATAAAGTGAAAAATAAAATATTAGTCTCTAGAGATTCAAAAGGTTACGTGCATGACTGATCCATCCTGTATCATGAATTCCATTATAATATTATTTATACTGTAGGAACTCAACTAATATGGACTAGAAATTTGTTCCCAAACTAAGTTTGAAATTTTACTTTTCGAATTTCGGATTACTAAATTAAATTCAAAACATATGTTCTTCTAGTAGTTATACGCAAGTAAATGTTGTGTTTTGGTGGTGGAAAAAAGATCAGGTGTTTAATTTATTGTTTGAATTTTCAATATCCAAAACAAATTAATTACTCAAACTCATCTTTTTATACATTTGACTGTTTTGAATTCAAAATGCGTGTAGGATATATGAATCTATCAATCTTGACTAATTCTATTTCACACGTAATTAAATAAATCAATGGACTTGTAATTTATATATATATATATATATATATATATATATATATATATATATATATATATATATATATTAACCGCGTTGATTAATATAAATGAAGTCTATATAAACAAAATCTTGTGCCTCTCAACAAATTTCATTATCATTAAATCTAGGTTATAATTAATTCTTTCGACAAAATGAATTATTACGATGCAAAAGCTCAGCCACCACCGTCAGCACCGCCAAGTTACGACCAACCACAATCGGTGATGGGAATACCAGTCCAATCTCCAAGTAGCTATCCATTTCTAGAAAACATCCAACCGATGGGGAGTTCACCGTCGCCGCTAAACGCCCACAGCAGCGGTATTCCTGGGCAATGGTCCACCGGTCTATGTGACTGCTGCTCCGATGTTAATAGTTGTAAGTTATCATTTAATTTTGATATGTAACAAATTAGTAGAAGGATTCGTGTATATAATATAATATAACTTGTATTTATAATACTGTCTTATGTTAAATTCAAAAAAGTAAAGCACGTGCATTATTTAATAGTAATTATGGATTTTTTTTTTTTTTTTGTTTCAGGTTGCATGACATGTTGGTGTCCATGTATAACATTTGGACAGGTTGCTGAGATTGTAGACAAAGGATCCCCTAGTAAGTAAATAAACTAAATTATTTAAGGAAATTTTTTGCTAGTATTTTCTAAATAAATTACAATTATTAAGTTATCATTATATAAATTTTATAGTGGGAATTAAATATATAATTGTAATATATATAAATCTCTTCCCCCAAGTTTAGGCTGTGGAATGAGTGGAGGGCTATATGGTCTCATTGGCTTTGTGACGGGGTGTTGCTGCATATACTCGTGCTTCTATCGGTCCAAGTTGAGAAAGCAGTATTTGCTGCCGGAGAGCCCATGCAACGATTTCCTCGTCCACTGCTGCTGTGAGTCGTGCGCGCTGTGTCAAGAATATCGTGAGCTTCAACATCGTGGATTCGACATGTCTCTAGGTAACTAATTATTTCAAATTTTTTGTGTATACATATATTTTTATTCATAACAACTGACAAAAATTTAGTCGAGCATGACGAAAATCGTATATTGTGAAAAAGTGTATAAAAACTTTGAATTATTTTAGTAGATTTAAATTTCAACCATTTTGGATATTTTGTTATACAAATTAATTAAAAAATTTGTTTAAGAACGTACTGGATCTGTGTCTTATTAATAATTTTACTTGTGATATTGTTTACAGGATGGCATGGAAATGTTGAAAAACAGAGCCAAGGAATGGCAATGACGGCCCCCTCTGTTGGAGGAATGGGTAGATAATTAAGTTGGAAACAATTATTTCTTTTTATTACATTATATTGTAAAACAATAAATTTATAAATACCATCTTTCCATTTAAAGATTTTTTTTTAAAAAAAATTAATTATTTTTTCTATTCTAATTTCTTGTCCGTCCTACATCATTCTTTTTTTTTTTAAAAAAAAAAAAAATCCTCCATCAAATATGAGTTGAAAAGTAAAGAATTTTCGATATTCAATAGACAAACTTTGGTTCAAAAGAGAGAGAAATTTGAGAGGGAAAAAGCAGCTTCAGGCATGGATTTATTATGATTATTGTTTTGCGCGTGATTGTCGTTGCTTTTGTCTCCCCCGACACGTCTCTCCTTGTGCTTCTTGATTTTCTCTTCGCGTAATGTAAATATAAAATTTCATTTTTTTTAAAATATACACATATGCAATATTAAATATTTTGATTAATTTGAGATTCACATACAATTTTATCTATTTAATAAAAACATCGTTTTTATTATTTTTCAATTTTGACAAGTCAATAGGTTATGCAAGGAAGAATTGGTACTTCTATTCAGATGGTATTCGAGTTGATATAGAATGTGAATATTTAACTGATGTTTAAGAGTTTGATTTTTCATATTAACGCTTATATCGGATGATCATGTCACACATCATCTATCAGTACGATCACACCAAAAGACAACGATCATGAATTTCATCATCGTAAAAAAAGGTGTATCCACAATACATTAAAAATTATCCAAAAGCTACAAATAAACTCACCCAATCAATAACAATATATGTCAGAAGCACGAATAACCAAAGAGCTAAATTTCGCCTTATCGTTAAATCGAAGGCTAACCCTCCTGTGAAATTTAAATCGGGCTAAAAATCGTATATATTATTAATACTTGTAGCTAAAACCCAATGAGACATTAATGGAAGTTTCAACTTTAAATTTGAAAACTCACTAGATTTTAAGCCTTTGATAAATTTAAAATTAAATATTGCTAGAGTTTCTTGAGCTTAGAAAAGGAATATAAAAACAAATCTTAAAAGTGCCTCGAGAGCCATAATATTAGTCTTCCAGCCTATGCCCGGCTCCCATCCCCACCCGCAAGCTATTTTTTTTTAGTGACGTTGATATCTGTTGTTTTTTGGAGATTAAAACATGTTCGTGCTAACGTGATAGTCAACAAACTACAAACTAAGCTGGTCAAGTAAATTACATTAATAAACTATGTTTGAATTCGTTCAAAAAAAATATTGATACTAATCTAATCAAAGAAAAATAGGTGGATAAATTTTGTGCAAACTCGTTCAAAAAATTTATCGATAAGATGAATTTAACTGTTGGTCATTTGTCTAATCACTCACATGTTCTACCCATTGGGAGCACAAGCAGACACTTTTATTTTGCCATACATCACAAGATACATGTATAAAACCACAATAAATGGAGAAAGCAGCTGCACAGTGAGTGAGATGGAGGGAGCAGAGGTGGAATTAGAAAGAAGAAGCAGATTCTTGAACAGTTTGATTCAGAAGAAAAAAGGCATTGATCAGAAACAGCAAAATGCGTGCATGAATATACGCCTGAGGGCTTCGGACATGCCCATATCTTTGCAAAATCACGCCTTTAAAACAGCAAGAAATAATCTTGAATCCATGCCTTCAGGAAAGCCTGATAGTAAACGCCTCGCCCTTGCACTCAAGAAGGTGATGATACACTTCTCTTTTCCTTGCTGATGCGTTAAAAATGGATGCCATCAATTTTTGAAGATTATTTTACTTTTTGGAGCAAAGGGAGTTCGATAAAATTCCTCTGTTGGCTTTCTCAATTAAGACCTGGTCCAAAGGAGAGTGGTGTGTATTGTTTACAGTTTTACATAGTACAGGAAGCGTTTCTTGAATTAATGGAATTTGTTACTTGTATGTGTTTGTTCGTTTTCCGTTGGTTTCTTGATCCATATAGTTATGGAATCAATTTTCTTGAACACAAAAAATTGATGAAAATATAGTTCAATTAACACCCAGATGAACTGGGTTTACGTTTTTGAGTCAAAATTAATTTTCGAGCACGAATAGTTAGTCCCTAATTATTGTTCAATTTCTCACCTTTTTTTTTCAGCCTCCGTCCTTCTTTGGCACGTGAAATTTCTGTAATCAGACTAATATCTAATCGATTGAAGAAGTAATAATATGAAAACATTAATCTTGCAAGTTCTACCATTTAAGTCTGTGATGGCACCCCAGAAACAAACTTCAATCTTTGAGTGCTCGGGGTTCAATTGTAAATTTCAACTAACCTGATCTCTATCTTGAATTTTTTGAACATCAATCGAGCTGTCTTATGCTTAATTCATGCGACAAGCTAGCTTACATAATGAGCTTGTGCGGGTTTGCAGGATTTTGACTCTACATATGGTCCAGCTTGGCATTGCATCGTCGGAACGAGCTTTGGTTCATATGTGACGCATTCCTTGGGAGGATTTTTGTATTTCTCAATAGATAAATTCTATGTTCTTCTCTTCAAGACTGCTGTGGAGCCTTTGGACATCGACGCACGAAGATGAATTGTTCATTCCCGACTCGTTTTTTTACGATTCTTGAAACTTGAGAATCATACAGATTGATACATGATGTCTTCCATGGAAGAAACGAATTTGCACCTTGATTTTTTGTGTATTAATTGGCATATTAATCTTGTATTTATTGTTTCTGGTGAACATTCGTTCGAGAATTTGCTCAATGAGATGCTTGCGTTGAATATTAGCATCAAGCTCCTCCTGTAGGGGCATTTTCTCATTTGCTCTATACAAATTGAAGGGTACGCAAGTAACTTCGACCAAGAAAATGAAGGGTCTGATTTTCTTGTTACTAATGGATAATACAGGTTTTAATATGCCGCCATACTCCCATCCACAATCGCTACATCCCATATAAATCTATGAAACTTCCACGATAATATCTTGCGTTCAACTTCCCCTGTCATCTTCGTTCTGTTCCTAATACTTGCTTAAATTCCTTTTGTGGAATCAAATCTTTGAATTCAACCCCTAATAAATTTCCAATCAAGCAACCAAGAACCCAGAAATCATACGAATGGAAGAGAACATTGGACAGAGCAATTGTTTAGAACAAAGATCATCCCCCCATGAAGCAATCTTCTTTGTTTTAACTTATCTTCCTCTGTTTGAACTTTTGTCCATGTCCCAAGTCTGCAGATCACTTGGAGATGCCATAAACAACGACATATTACCATGGATGCAACTCGTTGTGGACCGGCCTTTGAATTTTCGTATTTCAGATGACATTCTTATGAGAATAGCGTTGAAAGCGAAAGGACGGTTGCAAGTTCTGGCTCTATTGAACTGCGTGAAGATTACAGATGATGGGTTGTTGAGGGTTGTGGCACAAAATTCTTGTATCAGCAAGGTTTAGCCTTTGGTCCGGAGTTATTTTATATGTTGTCTCCATTATTGATTTCATAAGGCTTGTCTTTCTCATTATTTAGCTTTAGTCTCATGTCAACACATCACCGAATGCATGAAACATGAAGTGATTTTACCCAAACATAGATTTTTCAACTATTTTTCGTGTGCTATTAATTTATTTTGAAGGGATTGAATCCTTAACCTTCCCCTTCTATATTTTATATCATATGCTCCTTATACATATATTTTTGTATCACTCAAAAGTTTATTTTTGCAGCTTTATGTACCATCCTGCACAAACTTATCAACAGAAGGAATCATCACAGCAATAAGATTCCTCACACAAACAAATCCCAATCTAAACTGCCTCAGAATCAATGGCATCTATGACATCAAGAAACAAGAACTCAAAACTCTTCAAGAGCTAATCAACCCAAACCTTAAATCGAGACCAAACCAATCGAAGATCTTTTATCACAAGAAACTCCCCACCCTTTTGCACGAAGATACTGATCATTCAATCGATGTGGAAGTATGTCCAATATGCGATGAAGTAAGAATGGTTTTCGACTGCCCTCGACTCGTCTGTGGGAAGAAATGTCGGGGATGTGATCTTTGCATTCCGAGATGCAAAGAATGCGGAATTTGCTTCAACGGTATTGATGAACTGGAAGAAGCAGCTTGTGTGGATTCTTTGTGCTTGGATTGTTGGCTCAAGCTTCCAAAATGTAGTTTTTGTAATAAGCCATATTGTAATGAACATGCTGGCTCACAGCTGACGCTTGTGGGTTCCGAAGGATTTGTTTGTGGTTCTTGCCATTCGAATTTTATCTTGTAAGGATTTGCATGTGGTTCTTGCCGTTCGAATTTTATCTTATAAAACTGCTGAATAAACTCTTTTATATGTTTGTTTTTTTACATTGTTTTATTACAAGGGTATGATTAGTAGTAAAGTCTGATTATAACTTGCATGATATGAACTCGAATTTGGCCAAGCATAGAACATGCGAGTCTATTCTGTGATCAAGTAGCAAAGGATCGGCTACTATCATTTATTTCGATAAGAACTACAAGTGTTCAACTATCAGTGCAACGTACTCCCATCATCGTTGACTTGGTTATCAAGGGAAAGATCCTACATACAATGCCATTATCGAATCTTAAATTTAAATCATATCGTTTTCGACAGAGCATAAGGAGATATCACGATCCAAAAATATATGCAAAAGCATCATCCTTATATTTAGAGAAAGTTCAACGAGAACTTACATTACATTTGAACCAAGAGATAGTTGCATCAATCAATTTAAATGAACAACTTGAATTGTTTGCACAAATTAAGGAATCAGTTGACTTTTACTTGTCATCCAACCATTTCCCACTCGATGTTGCCCACCTGTTGCCCACCCTTAAATTCGCGGAGTGAACAAAAATGGGTGAGCTGTTACTGTCAAATGAAGACAAAACCAACTGTCTCTAGGCAATAATTAAGTTGAACTACAAAAATACCATGACAGGATTCTAAATACCACTACAAATATACGGCACACCAGAGTACAAAGCAAACGGTTATAACACGAATATAAATATTTTCTTGACGAAAATGTTGTGAATGGCAACCAGATGCCGTGGAATTGGTAGGAACAAGAGCGGTGCCATTCACAAAGGTTCCATTTCTTCCGCCGCTGCAAGAAAAAGATTGACATGTTGAGAAAAAACTCAGTAGAAGCATATCACATTTGGCATTTCTTTGGAGGAAGAATCATTTTATACCTTCCCGGATAAATGCAAGAGCCATGGCCTGCACCAGAAAACATATACAAAAAATCAGTGTCAATAGTAACTAACTAACGGGAATTTATTCGTGTTTTTATCAATATAATATGTTGAAGTTTAACATGAGAAAAAGTTTTGGTCGCATACTTGGATTAGTGGTAGAGATGATGGCTACTCCATTGAAGTTACATGTTCCATCAGTCATAGCCATTCTGTGATAATACGCATTGAAAGCATATGATGCATGCCCCACAACTGTATCTGGTTCATAGCATGGTTGCCCTTGCACAAGAATAGAGCAATCAACTTTTCCAGGACCACAAGCCCAATCTAACGCTGCCTGTATCATCTTCGGATCAGCACCTTCCTTTGCAACACAAAATGTCTGATTCGTAGTATCATTTGCCAAAACTGTTCCCGAACCGGTCAAGTGGAGAGCATAAACAGGAACCCCATTTCCATCGAAGAGCCCCCAGTTTTTCTCCGAAATTGGCCCAGCTCGAAGATCTTCATTGTAAAGTTCATAAATGTACGAGCTAACTGCAATCCCAGGATGCTTTGGGGTACCCGTCGAGTTAAGAACATGTCTGATGAGGTTACTGTTGTAAGTATTGGCATTTTCGAGAGTGGCATCTGGCTCAGAAGAGTCGCCTTTGGAAGGCCAACCAGTTTCAGTCACTACAATTGGGATGTTCGTAAAGTTTTGATAAGACATCGCAAAATATGCTGCATCAACAACTGCATCAAAGACATTGGTGTAATGTAAAAGTGTGTTAGGATCTACGGCTTCCTTGGTAGGAGAAAGAGGACGAAACAGAGCATAATCCAATGGAATCACACCATTGGATTGCATGTAATCATAATATGGATAAACATTAAGCATAAGATACGATCCTGACGACTGTAGAAACTTCAGCAATGGGACCATGACAGGGTCCCAGCTACGGTTAAAGAAAGCTTGGGAGGGAGGAAATGAATCGAGGATTATAGAAGAAGAATGTGGAGTAGAAACTTTGATTTGGGAATCAAGATTAGAGGCTACAAGTGCAGAGTAGATAAATTTAATGGCAGAGACTAGGATTGGAGCTGAATTTGGTAGAGTGGAAAGGACTTCAGATCCAACAGCTATTCCAGTGATATTGGTGGCAGGGACATGTGCAAGAACATTGCGAGAAACCCAATTTGCTGCACTGGCGTTAGATTGCCCAATGCCTAAAAGCTCGTCATTGGGCACGGATATGGTGACCCGAATTCCAGTGTTCGCAAGTGCCAGTAGCATGGCTCGGTCAGCATCATAAAGCCTGATGTGGCGGATTTGCTGAACCTTCAAAAGGGCCACCACTTGAGTTGGATTTGGCATGTCAGATAGCGCTGTGCCGATATTCACGCCAATGAAAGCCCCTGAAGATAAGAAATAAAGACATAACGAACTTGGCTAGAGACAAAGACAATGGACTAAAATAATCAACTGAGGGAAGTGCTGGCGGAAAAAGGAAAAGCTAGCAATCTCCCCATCCATAGCACTGCACAATTTTCCTGTAGTCGAGTATATTTTTCTAAGAAAACATCAGTGGTAAATGTGATTTGACCACCATGTTTGAAAAAATCTTTATTTTTTAAGTTTCAACCCTTTGGTCGAGATATTGATTCCGTCACTGGAGGCAAGCGTGGAACCAGTTTATCTTGAATCTTGAGTTGAGCTTGAAAGTATAAGATTTGAGATGTTTCAAATGATCAGCCAATTTGAGTTGGAAAAAGTACCACAGCATAAAATACCAAAAAACTTGCCTTGAGATGCAATATCATTAAGCAGATCATTCAAATTCTTTTCAAAACAGATGTATATGCTATCAGTCCCATGAATAAGACCATACATTCTTTATTGTACATTAAATATATATGAAGGGAAATAGAAAATTCAAGAAAAAATTATTTTGTCAAGTAAAAAACTTTGCAAGTGTGGTAAGAATTTATTCACTAACAAAAAATAATGATTAAAAAGACAAGATTGCAGCATCTAAGGCCGAGCTCGATGCTTAATTACAAACAAGTTGGAATTACGGAAATGCAATTTTAATGACAGAACCAGTGCGCCAGAGTAGAAGAACAGAGGAAGAAACAACATCCGGAAATCTATTATCCATCTCGTAATATCAACAATTATCACAGCCAACATTTTCCAAGAAAACTCCGAGTCAATTCATTCTAATGCATAAGATTAGAATGGTTAAAAGGACTCAAGGCTGAAACTAGAAATCTCTTCCAAACTGCATTTCTTCACAGAAACATACTTAGCACACAATGACACCATCTTCTTCATATATGGCACAGACAAAGTGTCCAAGATATATCCTCCGATTAAAGCAATGTGTTCTTATATCCGCGATCAACTTTAAGACATAAACTAGCTGGTGCTTTATCCATGGTGTAAAATACTCGATTCAATTGATTTCTTTAACTGATTTTTCATCAAATAAATGACTTGTATCCTTGAGATTTTTCACGAAACTGGTCATGTCATTATCGACCAATCTTCAAACTCACATAATGTTCTCACTCCAATTGCGGGCAGTGATATAATTTTGCACAAGAAACTTCATAACCCCTAGAAAGTTCACCACACTAGGATCAAGCATGCCATCCTTTTCAGAAGGAAAAATGCAAAATATTAACAGACATTTGCTATGAAATTTCAACAAATATCATGGGCAACATCCCAGATTGCCTCACTATTTTGATACTTCAATTATTGCCGCAGTATGTGTACAAAAAAAAGATACATGAAAGCACCTGCACTGCTGTACAGGAAAGAAACATCAAACATATGGACGTATCCCATGTGCATAAAATGAAACACAAATGCAGATTCATCTATTAAAATATGGAACTGCACTGTCAGCGATTTGTCACTTGCTGACATATGAGCTTTTAATATATAAAAAAATGACAAAATGACTCCGAAACTGACATGAATAGGATCGAACTGGGAGAAATAATTCTGCCCAAATTTATTTAAAGCTATAATGCACTTTATATGTCTAAACAGAAAACAATCTGAGCTGTTTAGCAATAGAAAAAAAAAATTCAAATCTGACCAGGACACATTGGAGGTTTTTATTCGAGAAAAATGTCCATAGAAAAAGTAAACTTTTCCAAGAAATTCCACATGTACAAATTTCTATAATTAGCAGTGCATAAATGCACAATACCCTAATAGAGTCATAAATAAACTAACTGTAGCGTAACTCCCACCAAAATCATACTAAACTAAAGTTAGTTAAATGAATACAGGACAATATTTCTCAGAACAAAAATGCCAAACGACAACCAATGACTAAGGAATAAGAGTGGCATTCAAGGATAAGCGATACGCAAAGGACAAGAGAACTAAAAAATCAGCAAAACGAAACCAAATGAAGGAAAAAAACATAGAACGCAGTTTACGCAAGCAAGTTAAGAAAGAAAAAGCACAAACCTTCATCAGCAGAAGAAGCAGAAAACAGAAAGAGAAGAACAAGAAGCAATAAACCCATGAACCGCTTCCCCGTAGTTCTTCCTCTTGAACTCCAAAAATCGAATCTTTTACCCCTATCACAAGACCCCAAAGAGAACGGCACCAAGAAAATAGCTTTAGACAAAGAAAAAGCAAGGGGGAGTGGCATGCTTTTGAGGAAGGAAATCGCAATGCCAACACCCAAGCTTGGTACACTTAATTACAGAGTGAGTGTGAAGTGTAACAACACACATTTATTCTGAAGTTACTGTATTCGTACCATTTTGAGTATAACATTACATACGTACACAAAAACAAGAGGAGTTAAAATACCACAAAAACAAGAGGGAGTTGGGTGTGTCAGAAATCCGACGGTCAAGATTATTTTTTTTCCTTTTCTTTATGTGTTTGGTTGATGATTCGTAACATCGACGATGACGAATGAAGGTTCGGACTTGGACTGAAAAAATTATGATTTTGACCCCGTGGGGTTCCATATATCAGCGTGACGGGTTGGGGAGTGGGAGTAAGATTTCGCGAGACACGAGGTTGCGGGGATGTGAATAAAGATAGCTGGATTCCATTCACTCGTCATCTGTCATGCCCCGCAAACCAAACTAGCTCCACTTGCATGCACTCACCTTCATCAGATCCTAATTTCATTGTACCCCTTCATTTCTTCAAAATTCAAATCATTGCCCAATCCCAGAACTCTCTCTCGACCATGAAGTTATTTTTCTTAAACAATGTCAAGCTGGCCTTTTTTCCGAATCGCTTGTTGGCCAAAAATCTGAAAGATCTAATTAATCGATATATTAATACAAAAACCTCTTTATTCGTATTACAATTTAGATTTGTTACACCCGCATTGATCATCAAAATAATTGAAAACCGTGGAGTTAAAAATATCGGAAGACCAAAAAAAAGGATGATCTTGGTTTCTTAAACGGAGAAATTTGTAGAGATTACAACGGGGGGACGGCTGAATCGGGCACAAGGGGCTCCATTTGTTCGAGGAGTTCATCGCAGAGACCTGTGAACACGATGGCGTCTGTCTCGATGGGTCTGAACTTGACAAGGACCGCAGGAACCAAATCTTCATCTTCAAGTGTAACGGTTCTCTCTCCTGCCGGCGAAAAATGTGGTATTACCCGCCGTTTAACCAAAACTGGGTGTAGCAGCTCGAATTCTAAGCTTGGTTCTTTCAGTGCAGAGCTCACAAACTAGTGTAAAAACAAATGTCGGTAATATAAGATAACGTATATTACAAGCAGACAACAAATAGTGCAACCACGTGTTGTTTGTTTATTAACCGAAATAAATTTGCGAAAGGCAATACCTTCATCTTAGAACAACCAGACTTGATAATTTGAGGTCAAAATCATACATCACGCTCCTATTTATTTTCGTCTATAAAATCAACAGGTATTATTACAACATTAATTACAAGAATACAGTGATTTCAGATATAGGCCTGTGAGTTAATCATATCAAACTAAATTTTATATACCCGGAAAGTTCAAACATCTCATAAAGAAATTCATGTGTAGGGAATAACAGATTCGAAAACCAAGAATTAACTTTTAAGATTCATGTACATAACACGACAATATCAGAGGACTAACCTCATACAGAGCGCCAGTAAGTTCTGATGGAGAAAAAATGGCTTGAAGTACCACTCCATCAGGAAATTGTATTCTAATGACAGTTCTCTTATACCGTCTTTTTGCGGCTTTTGCCTGCTTTTCCCTGTATGATTTAGGGATCAAAAGCTTTGAATCTTCCAATTTCTTCTTCCGCATCTCTGCTTCCCTTTTCAATTCCAAAGCCGAAAGGTTGTAAAATGAATCAGGGAGCTCAATTTCTGCGGCTACACTCTCAGGGACAGAAAAGAACACTCGGACCTAATTACATAATAACACAGAGAACTGGTAAGAGCAGATTTCTTAAAGTTGTGTGACATATTACCGGAGACAAGGGAAGAGAAATTACCGATGCAATATCATGCAGCCAGTTATAGAAGAATAAAGTTGGAAACATCCTAAATTTAGCTCTAAAATTAAAATTTAATAAGCACTTAAAGATTCATCCATCTCAGTAATGAGAACTCTTTCCTCAAAAGCATGAATAAAGAAGAGACTAATGTCTTAATGTGACATAAATTGATGCTGCCATATGTTTGACCAGATAAGGTTTTTAATACAATCCGAACTATGGATATTCATAGAAATATAAAGCAACCAAAACCATGCAAATGATTTTAACATAGGAAAAGCTTTCTAATTAGTATTCAATGAAAGAAGATTCCGAACAGATGATCAAGATCCATTTAAATTAGATAGTGTCATTGATTATTCGACTAAGTATACATGCATATATTTTTGATACAATAGCATCTAATCCACCTGGTGCCACATCAATAGGTAGCATTAGGACCATTAAAAAGCAAAACATGTTTAATACAATAACAAGCAAACATGTAACTCGACACAGAAGCCAATTGAAGTTGTAGCATCTTGTTCTTAGCTACAATTCATTCAACTGATGATAATTATTAACAATATAGTGCATTTAAATTAAATAATTCATGTTAACGTGCTGTGTATGAGCATGAGAGTTTGTTTGCCATTAGCTTATTGTAACAAGAACCCGTAAAATTCACTTGCTGCAAAATTCACTAATAGCAAGTGAATCTTATGATAGTAGAAAAGATGTTTCTTTCAGATAGCAGGCATCAAAATATAAGTATTTTTTCCCGAGTCAGCAAACAAGAGAGAAAAATTTCAAAGAAAATGCAGCTCATTCAATCCCTTCAGAAGCTGCTATTCCATCCCTTCAGAAGCTTTTCTTTCAGTTCTTACTAGGTCATCCAATAAAGTTTATCAAATGATGCTCTTAGGTATATGTATGTATCACATAATCTGCTCTTCTTTCATAGCTTCTGAGTGAAACCATACGATCCTCCTAAATGCTAAAAAGATTATGAACGATGCAACTGAAATCAAGATCTTGTCTGTTTGTTGATAAATTATCGATATCTACATGCATATACACTCCATATAACACAAAGGATTGCCAACTTCTGATAAACAACAAGTTAGATTTCCTTCGCTATTGCATTCTTCATCTGTCTGTATAAGTGAGCACTATCAGTAATTCCCGGGCTTGCACAGTTACGATCCTTAACAACGATCACAAAGAAAAAGACACAAAATTCTCATGATATATGCTGTACCGAAAAGCAAAGGCAGCTGACACAATATTTTACAAAATAAATTAAGCAAATGTCATTAAAATGTGAAACATAATACATGATCAATTGGAGTTACACCTGTCTATCGACCTTCTGCGGCTGAAGGTCTTCCTCGATCTTAGCAGAAGCAGTGGATGGTAACTCCTCATCCTTCTTAGGATCCAGCAAAGATATAGCTTTCTTGACTAAACCAAGCTGATACTCGGAAGGAACTTCCATCGTAAGCCACGTCTCCTCACCTTCTTCTTTCAACTCAAACCCAATGCATTCCAACAATTCAATCCCTCCCGGAACATCCCCTATCGCCTCCTTTATCTTAGGATTCCCCAACCTTATCTTCCTAAACTTTGCATTTTGCGGATCAACCACCACATTCTTGAAAAGTCTCATCACCACCTCCATCGAACTATCATTCGGCTTCCCAGATACATATGCACTCACACAATCCTGCAGCCGGGTTTCACCGCCCACCAATTCTTCGCCGCCATTCTCATTACTCAAATCTGAACCGCTCAAACAAGATTCAACATGAGCAGAAACCTCCTCTTCTGAGCTATACACTTTGCTACAAACAGGACATTCAAACACTTTCAAAGAATACCCGTGCGGATTCCTTCTCCCAGAAGTGATCAATGAATTAAATGGATCAAACCCATTACCATCCTTCTCGTCCCTATTCTCATTCGCCAATATTTCAGGCTTCTTATTCTCTAGTCTCTGCTCAGAACTATTGCTTACCTTACGTGGTAAAGGTTCAGAAATATTATTCGTCTTTTGAGGTAAAGCCTTGGAACTAGACAGAGATGATGATAAAACTTGATCGGGACCTGAAGAAGAGCCCAAAACTCTACCGTGGCCTTTGAATTTGCTAGAATTTGAAGATGAAAAAGGATTGTTGACTTTCTTCATCAAGCCCTTCATTTTATCTTTCACATCATCCATTCTCTTCCAATTTCCGGAATTTGAAAAGCGCAAAAAAAAGAAGAAGCGAAGATTCAAACGCCGAGAACCTTGAAAACGCAGCGAAATTAAAGCCGTGTGAAAGAATAATATATAGCTATTGAACAAGACTACCGGAAATTAGACAAAAAATGAGTGAATTAAATGGGATTTCAATTGAGGAAATAAATTTGAAGCAGGATATTTGCAACAAGTAATGCAATGAATCTAGCAAATCAATGATACGGGTTGAGAAAAACTTGAAAAGAGATGCTGTAAATTCAAAGGAAAATCTAAGGGAGAAAGGCCATGGAAGTTTACAGGAGACGAGGGTGGCCATGGAATTAGCTGTTAGCGCGTTTAACAAATGCGATTTTCTCAACTTCTCTTGACATCAGTAATTAGTAATTATTTTTAGCTATAAACTAAGTCCAGTCTATTATACATCAATTTTAGACTATTGTATTACTTAGTGATTTATCCTGTGAGCATTCAATCTGACCAATCATATCGTCCTAAAATTTGTGTAAAACAGTCTCACGGGTCATATTTTGTTAGACATATATCTTGTTTGGATCATCCATAAAACAATATTATTTTTTATGTTAAGACTATTATTTTTATTGTGAATATCGGTAGGATTGACTCGTCTCACAAATAAAGATTCGTGAGACCGTCTTATAAGAGACCTAATAATAATAATAATAATAATAATAATGATAATAATAATAATAATTTGCAGTTCTAGTTTTCATTCATAAATCTTGAACTTGAAAATTGCTACTTAAACGGCAGCCAAGCTTCATTTTGTTTGATTAATTGTATAAACTGGAGTGGAAATTAATTGACCCAATTATTTACAATATCATTCATTTAAGTAAATTTTTGTATACACAAATTTATCAATTTTGTTTTTCACAATATTTCTAATAAAAAATAAACAAGACTATTATGTGTACCTGGAAAAAAATTAGATAAATTTTTAAAATTTTGATAAATTTAATTTCACACAATTTTCTTTATATATGTGTTTATCGATTTTAAAAATATATAAATATATTAATCAATCACATACATTATATATTTATATAATAATTTTGAGTTTTTTTAGTTATAACCATAGATTATTAAATATATTTTAAATAATTAAATATAAAATGTTATATAATAATTAATATAAACAAAAATTTATTTATTAAAAATAATTAGTATTATTTTCAATTTATGGATCAATAAAATATTATATTTTCTTATAACGTAGTGTAATTAAATTTTTAAAAAATAGAATTTAAATTTCGCTAGATTTTGTGATCATAACTCAAAAAATAAAATGAATAATGTTCATATATTTGATTTTAAAATATTATTAGTAATAGCAAAGATATGTTTTTAAAAGTCCAAAGAAATAGAAAATTATGGGAAGAAGAAAAGAATGAAGTCAAAAACTTATATGAGACGATATCACGGGTCGTATTTTGTGAGACGGATATTTTATTTGAGTCATTCATAAAAAAATATTACTTTTTATGCTAAAAATATTACTTTTTATTGTGAATATCGGTATGGTTGACCCGTGTCACAGATAAAGATTCATGAGACCGTTTCACAATAGATCTACTTATGAATGAATTAAATATTATTTGCATATATATTATTTTAATATCACAAACACTCTTATGAGACGGTCTCACGGATCGATTTTGTGGGTCGAATATCTTATTTGAGTCATTTATGAAAAATTATTATTTTTTATGCAAAGACTATTACTTTTTATTGTGAATATCGGTAGTATTGACATGTCTCACAGATAAAGATTCGTTAGATCGTCTCACAAGAGACCTACTCTTTTAATATAAATGAATGTAAGTACACGAGTTTGAGATATTTCACAATTAAATTAAATATTCATTCAAATATTTAAGTTGAATAGATAATTTTTCACATTTTATAGTTGTATCTAAACTTCAATTTTTGCATTTCTATTGCTATTTTTAATATCTCTGTATTTTTGTAAAGTTTTCAAAAAGTCAAATTTGGATATCAAGTTACTTTTTTTAATTCTACAATAGTTTAAACAGAATAATACTAAACTTTTCTAAATTTCTAAATTAAATATTTTTAGACTTATAAATTTCATAAAAATCATTAAAAATATTGAAGAAATACCTGATCATTAATAAATCAATGACATACATATAAACCATGCATCTGTTATTTTTACAAGACAAAAGAACATAAACTCTAATATTCTACTTCTCGGCCACAAATTTCATCAATCCGCCGCACGACCTCAGCAATGGATGGTCTCTTCTCCGGATACCGCGACGTGCAAGAAATCGCCAAATACAAGAGCGGCACCATTTGTTCCTCGAGATTCTCGTACCGAAGCAACTCGGGATCGAACACTTCAATTGTCCACTTCTCTTCAACAACAGATTCCACCCAACTCGCCAGTTTGATCCCTTCCTTAGCCAACGCCTACTTCGGGCGATTTGCTCGTCAGAAGTTCGAGCAGTATGACCCCAAAACTATACACATCCGCAGGCTGCGTGGCATTGCGTGTGTCGATTATTTCCGGGGCTCGATAACCGTTTGTGGCGGATGCCGGAGGAACGAGTTGTGTGAGGCCAAATTCGGTGATTCGAGGGTCGTAGTAGTTTGTTAGGAAGATGTTGGATGATTTAATGTTCCCATGCGTGGTTCGGGGGCTGCTGGAGTGGAGATGTTCGATCCCACGGGCTGTACCGAGGGCGATTCTTAGCCTGATTTCCCAAGAAAGTGACTGCTTGTTGGTTCCTGATGATGAAACATGTATACATGTGATCGGGTTCTTTAAGTCCATGGTAAGTATAAAACAAGCAAGGAAATGTGAAATTTTTCTAGCGTATAGTGATATATATCGATAAATTTAAACTCAAACCTTAATTTTATAAGTGTTCGTTTGCGTTTCTGTGCTTACTCAACGGGAGAAAGATATTAGGCATGATGAAAGATTAAAGAAAAGGATTTATGGAGAAGAGAGGCTAACCATGAAGAAGAGCATTCAAGCTTCCGTTCGACATAGGCTCGTAGATGATAAGCTTCTCTTCTCTGCCATAATAATACCCTTTTACCGGCAACAAATTCTTATGAATCAATGACCCCAGTTCTTCCATTTTCGACCTGAATTCTTTCTCTGAAACACCTACGTTTTTCAACCTCTTCACAATCACCTGAAATCCAGTGTCTAAATACGCTTTATACGTTGATCCAACGTTCCCCTTTCCAAAAATCTCAGCCGAAGACCGGAACAGTTCTTGTAAAGTGAAAGTTTTCCCATCGAAAAACACGAATCCGTCATGCCCTCCATTCTTTTTGACAATTTTGAATCTCTCATTTGAAGGGCTTCGGCCTGAAAATGTACTGTTTGATCTGTTTTCTTCTGTCATTGCTATAAACTTCGGATTCCAGGGTTCGTAGCCCGATGGCTTCATCGGGGAAGGTGGTATCCTTGGGATTGTTTTTCTACTGTTGTATTTTCTCCGTAGAATGAGTACACACATAAAAATTAGAAGAAATCCAATAGCTGATCCTGTAATAATTCCGGCTACTGCTTCACCTGACATCCTGTTTTTGGCGCAAGAAACAAGAGGTCCACCACAAAGGGAAGTTCCAAGAAATGATTGAGCAGAAAATTTATGAAAACTCCGTGGAATCAACCCGATCAAACCATTAAAAGAAACGTTGAACTGTCTGAGATTACTGAGGCTATGCAAATCAGGAAGCGATCCAGTGAACTTGTTGTTTTCTAAATTCAAAGTTCTTATCTTTACTAGGCTATTAAAACCAGATGGAAGATCCCCTGAAAACTCGTTTCTTGCTAAATCCAAACGTAAAAGATTTGTCAAAGTGAAGAAACTCTCTGGAATCTCACCCGAAAAGCTGTTGCCTTGCAAGTGAAGATCAGTTAATTGAGAACATGAAGCTATATCAGAAGGAATCGGACCCGAAAGGGCGTTGTGGCGGAGGCTGAGGACTCTGAGTTCCGTCAAATTGCCAATGGTACTCGATGGCAGGTGCCCGATTAGGCCACTGCCCGGAAGACGCAGGGAAACCACACGGTTAGTCGTGTCATCACATTTTACGCCTTCCCACGTACATGGGGTGGTGTCAGCTGTGTTCCATCGAAAGGTGCGGCCACGGACGGAGGCACGTAGGCGGAGGAGGGCGATACGATCATCTGCGAGGCCTGGTAGTATGTGAGAAAAGAGGGTTAAACATAGGAAGATGAGGACGTGAATTGGTTGGCGGGGAATGTCCATTTGAGGTGAATTAGTGTAAGAATATGCAGTATTTTGTGTATTTATTATTTTGAGACATGTGAGGAGTAGTCAATGGTCGTATCAGTGTTGCATTTCGTTAAAAGCGTATCTACTGCTTTTCTAGTACTTAAGATAATTTATTGTCAACTTTATAACCAAAGGTGTAAATAATATTTAGTTGACTCGAGAAAAATTCTTAATTTGTTCGGCCTACGTAAACGGATTTAGGTATTTAAACATCGAGTAAAGTTGGTGGAGTCTCAAATTGATTGTATTGTGTTGTTCCACCGGACTTTTGACCTCAAACTCATCAAGTCAAATTTGACGCTAATACGGACCCAATATAGAATATGATAGTTACCTAATATTATTATTCCATTAGGAGAAATTTCTAATTTTAGCACGTGATGTAAATTTTCAAAAATTTAGATTTAGAAAAATGATGCTAATTTTTTTGTGAATACAACAGTATTTTCGAATGCATCTCCCGTCATGGAAGTATGTTGTAAAGTTTTGTAGTCAAGAAGGCACTAATCTCATCCAATGAAATGTTTAATTGTAATTATAATTTATCCATGCACTAATTATTTCTTATATCGATCAATCATTGCAATTTAAAATTTCTGTATTACGCTTAAAATATAACTTTTATCTATATTTATTAATTAATTATTAAAAAAGTAAAATTATGTTCATTATAAATTTATTCGGTCAAACTACATATAATTATTTATCCATTACTACATTTATTAACTAGTTATTAACAAGGTAAGAATAGACACTTCCAGAATTTTTCTTTTTATAATTTCGATGAAATTAAAAACTAAACCCTGTCCCGATGGGCGAGGAAAATCCAAATTTGAAATTTGGAGTAATATGAACCCGTTATGTGAAATGTGGTGCAATAGAATTGCCAATTCAAGCCAGTTTCTGTCGTCAAGAATCATATAAAGAAGGCAAGAATACCAGAACTAAAAGTCGCTACCAAATTACAAAGAAAAACAAACAAAGCGCATAATGCAACTCATGAAACGTCGCCAGTCACAAGTCACGACTTTCAGATGAAGATGACTTTGGTCGATACTTTTTTCCAGTTGCTTCTGTCAAAAGAATTGAATTATTAATTTTTTTTTAAAAAACAGACATTTGGGCATGGCAGCAAAGACGACATGGGATCGATGCCAGAGCATGGACTGTATTTTTAATTTCATTAATCAATTTATACGATATAATTTGAATTACTATAATATGAATATGGATGATTTATTTTATTTTATTTACATATAAAAAAAGCCATATACAGGTAACTAATATATTTGAGTGGATAGGAATTAATGTGTGAAGAAGTATGTCACAGGAGTTGGTGCAAATGTGTGCTTGTTAAAGATATCTGCATGCACGCTGCTGATATATAATGTACGAGCTGCTTCGAAGATGAATCCGGACAGCAAGAAAATCACCGAAGTGTCACAGCACAGCGTGTGATTGTCTGACAACAAATTGTGCTTGGGAATTGGGATGACACAAGCTAGTGTCTTAACTCTAACTACATTCGGAATAAATTTTATTTAAAACCATGTTATATTGTTTGATCTGCAACATGCATGCAGAGATTCTGCATATGATATATCATGATAAATTATTATTTATGAACAACAAAATATTTATGACTCTAAAATAATTTGTACAGTTTGAGATGAAGTTATATATGTTGGATGAAACAAAAATATGTAATAAATTAATGTCTTACAATTATACCAAACGAAAATACATTTTGAGAGTTGAGACTCGACAAGAATTTTTCATTATCCCGTATATTTTATGAAATATTATCATTTAAGTAATCGTAATAATTTGGTTAAGATTTTTCTAATATCGTTTTCAAACATATCTATTTCAAAATAAATAATATATGGTTACATGAGTCGTGTGAATGTTTTTAATAGCGCATTAACATAATTACAGTAACATTATTGGATTAGATTATTTAAAATTAATTATGAAGATGATGTTAGTATTTTTGGGACACTTATATAATTAAATGAATGTATATGGTCATCAATTATAACAAGTCAAACATTATGTGATCTATTTTAAAATAAGGAATTTGACTTAGGGCATAAATGTCATGAATATTTATTGTGGATACCATATGCAGAATTTCTAATTTGATGAAGGGGCTAAATTAGAAATAGGCAAACGTTATGTAACTGCTTAATAAATGCAATAAGGTAATGGTCCCCAAATGTAGAAAAGAAACGTAAAAGATATCTCTTTATATCCCCATCAACAGAGAGAATTAGGAACCAAAAAGGAAATTCTACATTTTGGAAGATCAAAACCGCTATAAACCATGGCTAAAGATTCAGGTACGCTTCCGTATTCGTTTTTCATATTTAATTAAGAGCATGATTGTGATTTTCTGGTGTAGTTTCATTTGGGATTAGAAACACAGAAAATCTAGAGAAATCATTTAACAATTGGTATCAGAGCACCATTAATCTTGTTCTTGATTTGAGAATAAAAAAAAAAAAAAATTAATTTTGGTGTGATCTTCCAATTTTTTTTTTCTCTGTTGATGAAATCCTCAATGATTTGTGTTTATCGGTCAATGGTGGATGAAATAATAGCCTTCCCAGGAACTTTTGGTGGAAAATTGATTATTCTACTATTAATTTTCATGCAACTTTGACCAATGATTCAATTTTTGGGATTTATTTATTTTATTATTATTTAATTAATTCGATTGAATTCAATTAATTGGCATACTATATAATAAAATTATTATAGTTCATCATTCCGATTGGATTAATTGAAATAAGATGTCGCCAAAGTGATCTCTCTTTTGTAGATTGTTCATGACGAATTTTGAATGTTTGTAAGTTTGTAAGTTCATGCGATTATTAATCGGCTCAAAGGAAGGTAAATAGTTGGCCGGACTACATAATTACCTGTGATAGTAAACACGTAACGATTATAAGGATTTTACATGAGAATAATAAATCAATCCAAAGAGGGGTTTGTTATTTGTCATGCATTATTGTTAGGCAAAAACTTGTGTGAGACGGTCTCACGGGTCATATTTGTGAGACGGATCTCTTATTTGGATCACCCATGAAAAAGTATTACTTTTTATGCTAAAAGTACTATTTTTTATTGTGAAAATGAGTAGGGTTGACCCGTCTCACGGATTATGACCCGTGAGACGGTCTCACATGAGACTCACTCTTATTGTTAGTGTTTGATTATTACAACAAGAGTATCACTTGCAGTTAATTTTACTGTCCAAAGACTTGAAATTAATGGTGCGCTAGGTATCTTGAGATGGGATTTGCCAATTAATTTTGAATTTTATTGATAATTATGATTGTGAGCATGTTATTTATTTATTTTTAATGTTCTCTTTCAGTGAATGTTGCTAATATTTCTGCCAACTTAAGTTCAGTACCGGTCCTTAATGGTACTAACTTTAAGGACTGGAAGGAGAACATTCAGATAGTTCTCGGGTGCATGGACATGGACCTTACGATTCGGACGGAAAAACCCACTACTCCTACGACAATTAGCTCCTCTGAAGAGAGAGCTATATTTGGGAAGTGTGCTCGCTCCAACCGCATGAGTCTGATGATCATCAAGCGTGCCATTCCGGAGGTGTTTAGGGGTGCAGTGTCTGAGGACATCACCAATGCCAAGGAGTACCTTGCAGAAATCGAGAAGCGCTTTGCCAAAAGCGATAAGGCTGAAACAAGCACTATTCTAAAGAGCTTGATTTCAATGAAGTATAAGGGCAAGGGAAACATAAGGGAGTACATCATGGAGATGTCTAATCTTGCTTCGAAATTGAAGGCACTAAAGTTGGATTTGCACGAGGATTTACTTGTGCATCTCATCCTGATTTCTCTTCCAGTTCAGTTCAACCACTTTAAGGTCAGTTTTAACTGTCAGAAGGAAACGTGGAGTTTGAATGAACTGATTTCTCACTGTGTCCAAGAGGAAGAGAGATTGAATCAAGAGAAGACAGAAAGTGCTCATTTGGCAAGCACCTCTAAGGACAAGGGCAAGAAAAGAAAGAATGTAAATGCTGTGGGTCCGAGTGAGAAGAAACAACATAAAGTTGGTGACCTTTGTTTCTTCTGCAATAAACCCGGACACATGAAGAAGGAGTGTGCCAAGTATCGCGCGTGGCGCGAGAAGAAAGGTACATTTCTTAATTTGGTTTGTTCTGAAGTTAACTTAGCTTCAGTACCTAGAAATACTTGGTGGTTAGATTCCGGTGCTACTACTAACATCAGTATTTCAATGCAGGGTTGCCTGAGCTACCGAAAGCCAAGTGATGCTGAAAGAAGTATCTATGTAGGCGATGGAAAGTCGGTAGAAGTGAAAGCTATTGGTCATTTTAGATTGTTGCTTTGTACTGGTTTCTATTTGGATTTAATGGATACTTTTGTTGTACCGTCATTTAGACGGAATTTGGTTTCTGTTTGTTATTTGGACAAATCTGGTTACAATTGTTCCTTTGGAAACAATCAGTTTATGTTATCTATTAATTCTAATGTTGTTGGAACTGGTTTACTTATGCAATATGACAATCTCTATTTGCTTGATACAAATGCTTCATATCATGAAACCCTAAATGTTGAATCGAAAGGTACAAAATGAAAGCTAAATAATGATAATTCGGGTGCATTATGGCACAAGCGCTTAGGTCACATCTCTAGAAATAGAGTTGAACAACTTGTGTCGGATGGAATTTTAAATTCCATTGATTTTACGGACTTTAATGTCTGTATTGAATGCATTAAAGGAAAACAAACCAAAAGCAAGAAATTAGGTGCATATCGAGCTGCGGAAGTCTTAGAATTGATACATACGGATGTTTGTGGACCGTTTCCAACACCTTCTTGGAATGATCAACGCTACTTTGTATCATTTATAGACGATTTTTCGAGATATGCATACATATTTCTTATTCATGAAAAGGCTCAAACATTGGACGTGTTCAAGTCATTCAAGGTTGAAGTTGAAAATCAACTCGACAAAAGGATAAAGAAAATAAAGTCCGATCGTGGTGGTGAATACTATGGTCGGTACGATGGTTCGGGTGAACAACGTCCAGGGCCTTTTGCCAAATTCCTAGAGGAGTGTGGTATCGTCCCACAATACACCATGCCGGGCTCTCCAAGCATGAATGGTGTAGCAGAAAGACGAAATCGCACTCTACAAGACATGGTAAGGAGTATGGTTAGCCATTCATCCTTGCCGGAATCACTCTGGGGTGAGGCACTAAAGACGGCAGCATACATTCTAAATAGAGTGCCGACAAAAGCAGCTGCTAAAACACCTTTTGAGCTTTGGTTGGGGCGAAAGCCCAGTCTGAAGCATTTTCACGTTTGGGGATGTCCAACTGAGGCGAGGCCTTATAGGCCACATGAGAATAAGTTGGATCCCAAGACTGTGAGCAGCTACTTTATTGGCTATTCTGAGCGATCAAGGGGCTATAAGTTTTACGATCCCAAATCAAGGTCAATTTTTGAGACGGGTACAGCTATATTCTTCGAGGATATTGAGTTTGGGGGGAAGAATAAAATAAAGGACTTTGTCTTTGAGGAAGAATCAACTTCCAATACGGTTAATGAGGAGTTGATTCCTATTCCGATTGCTTTAGACAATGATCAAGATTCCACTCTGGTCATTAATAATATCGGAATTCTAGAAAATCAAGACATCGTTGATCTCCCAGATGTACAAACTCAACAACCTTTTGAAGAAGAGATTGAGGTCCAAGTGCCATTGCGGCGGTCCACGAGAGAAAGGAGAAGTGCTATTTTGGATGATTATGTAGTATTTCTTCAGGAACATGAGGATAATGTTGGCATGATGGAAGATGATCCTATCAACTTTCGTCAAGCCACAGAAAGTTCCAATTCGGTAAAGTGGGTCGAAGCAATGAATGAGGAGTATAAGTCAATGCAAGACAATAAAGTTTGGGAACTTGTCCCACTGCCGGAAGGTACAAAACCTGTTGGTTGCAAATGGATTTTTAATACCAAAAGGGATTCAAACGGTAATGTGGAGAAGTATAAAGCTCGTCTTGTGGCAAAAGGCTTTACTCAAAAATACGGGGTTGACTATAAAAAGACTTTTTCTCCGGTTTCAACTAAGGACTCTTTTAGGACAATCATGGCACTTGTTGCACATTTCGATATGGAGCTACATCAGATGGATGTAAAGACGGCGTTTCTCAATGGCGACATTGATGAAACAATTCATATGGTGCAGCCAGAAAACTTTGTGTCGGGAGACCCAAAGAATATGGTTTGCAAATTAAAGAAATCCATCTATGGACTTAAACAAGCGTCTCGTCAGTGGTACCATAAATTTCACGAAATAATTCTCTCATTTGGTTTTGAAGGGAATTTAATCGATGATTGTGTGTATCACAAGTTCAGTGGGAGTAAGCACATATTTTTGGTTCTATATGTGGACGACATTTTGCTTGCCACAAACGATATAGGCTTATTGCACCAAACCAAGAGTTTATTGTCAAGAAATTTCGAGATGAAAGATCTTGATGAGGCCTCATTTGTATTAGGAATTCAGATACATCGAGATCGTTCTCGAGGTGTTCTTGGATTGTCACAAATGAGCTATATCGATAAAGTACTTAAAAGATTTGGCATGCAAGATTGTAAACCAGGAAACACCCCGGTCGCTAAGGGAGATAAGTTTAATCTCAAACAATGCCCTAAGGGAAGTCTTGAAATTCAAGAAATGCAAAAGATTCCCTATGCTTCGGCGGTAGGAAGTCTTATGTATACTCAAGTTTGTACGCGTCCGGATATTGCGTATATAGTAGGTGTGTTGGGCAGATATCTAAGCAACCCAGGTATGGATCACTGGAAATCAGCCAAAAGGGTTATGAGATACCTGAAAAGAACTAGGAATTACATACTCACATATAGGAGGTCAGATCATCTTGAGATCATTGGGTATTCTGGCTCCGATTTTGCGGGATGCCAAGACAGTATGAGATCCACTTCGGGTTACATTTTTATGTTAGCTGGTGGAGCTATTTCTTGGAGAAGGGCCAAACAGACACTTACAGCTTCCTCCACTATGGCGGCAGAATTTGTTGCTTGTTACGAAGCATCAAATCATGCGATATGGCTGAAGAACTTTGTCACTGGGCTGCGTATTATGGAAGGGATTGAAAGACCCCTTGGATTATTTTGTGACAATAGATCAGCTGTATTATATTCCAACAACAATAGGAGCTCGACAAAGTCGAAGCACATTGACATCAAGTTTCTTGTTGTGAAAGAAAGGGTACAAAGTGGACAGATTTCTATAGAACACTTAGGTACAAACTCCATGGTAGCGGACCCCTTGACAAAGGGTTTGCCGCCTAATGTCTTTCATGAGCATACTGCTCGTATGGGTGTCGTAGAGATGGATGATCTCTAGTTTGAGTGGGAGTTTGTAGTTTGGTTGTTTTATAGACAGTTATTTATGTATTTTTATTATGATCAGAAATGAAGTATTATTCAGTTCATTACACTTTGTACAATTATGTTTAAAAGTTTGATCTCACTATAGTTGAGTAGGACCAGTTGAAAATTAACATGAACAGATCACCTTGCATGTAATTTTCATGCCACTAATTCATGTTTGATCTATGTCATTTAGTGATGTTGATGTACGTGACCATGGATGAGTTTAGTTGTGATTGATACAATTAAGACCGCTTTGATCCTATGTCAATATGATTAATGGACGAGATTGTTAGGAATGTCCTCAGATTTGATGACACGACATGTGCACACTAAGGATATCATATTCATTATATTGTATATGTGTCCAGTGGGAGATTGTTAGTATTTTTGGGACACTTATATAATTAAATGAATGTATATGGTCATCAATTATAACAAGTCAAACATTATGTGATCTATTTTAAAATAAAGAATTTGACTTAGGGCATAAATGTCATGAATATTTATTGTGGATACCATATGCAGAATTTCTAATTTGATGTAGGGGCTAAATTAGAAATAGGCAAACGTTATGTAACTGCTTAATAAATGCAGTAAGGTAATGGTCCCCAAATGTAGAAAAGAAACGTAAAAGATATCTCTTTATATCCCCATCAACAGAGAGAATTAGGAACCAAAAAGGAAATTCTACATTTTGGAAGATCAAAACCGCTATAAACCATGGCTAAAGATTCAGGTACGCTTCCGTATTCGTTTTTCATATTTAATCAAGAGCATGATTGTGATTTTCTGGTGTAGTTTCATTTGGGATTAGAAACACAGAAAATCTAGAGAAATAATTTAACAGATGACTCTAGCTCTCAAGAAAATATGAAGGCCATTCGCCCTAAAATATATTACAGGATAAATTATACATATTTGAACTGCTGCATGGATTTTAGTATCCTATCGTTCATTGCAAGTGATGTCAACTAAAAGGAAAAACGAAACACAGTTGGTACTTAATATTGAAAACAGCTCGAGAATTGAAAAACTGGTTTGATTCCAACACTTCTGGAAAATAGTTTCGGTTTTGATTCGAGCGGTCGAGTCTACAGCACATACTGATCATCCAGTAATTGTGTCATTGCATTCTTTCTTGATTTGGATCTGCCTGATGAAACTATCTGATTCGATATTATATATATATATATATATATATGTGTGTGTGTGTGTGTGTGTGTGTGTGTGTGTGTGTGTGTGTGTGTGTGTGTGTAAGTTTTGATATACAAAGTGATCTTACCTAGCTAATTTGTTTTAGTCAAGCACAGGGGCGGAGGTATATTAGGGGCTGGGTTGGGCTCCAGCCCCACCTAATTTTTTAAAAAATAAAATTAAATATTGTTTATTTTAAAAATTTTATTGATTAGCCCCAAAACTTAATTTTTTTTTTCACTTGTCTCATACCTCATCTCTATTATTTTCTCTCAAACTTTCACAATTTTCATTATTTCAAATGGTCGTAACTTCATTATCGATCGTCATTTTTCAAAATCGATTATAAATTCGGAAAATCCACGGCATAAGCTTTCTTTTAATACCAAAAGTTTGAAGTTTCTTTGTCGTCTTGAAATCAGCCGTCGTCAATCGGTCTTCGTTTTTACCGAAAATCATGAGTAAATCTTACTGTTAGACTTTCTACAGTTCGTTCTTGTTGTTCTTAGTTAGATTTCGAATTTTAAAGGTAATTTCAGATTTTAGTGTTTCGAAATTTGGGTATTTTGGTTTTTTTGAATTCTGATAATTGATATATATTAAATTGTTGATTGTAAGTACTATATTTGAGCCGATTGATGGCATTATAATTTTTTGGAATTTATTTGAGCATTATTTTGAATTTCCAAATTTTATATTGGGGATTGTCGATTTTTAGTGTTGATTATTTATTATTTGGATGTTTAGATGCTATAGAAAATATCAATGCGAATTTATGGAATTTTGTAGGAATTTTTGAAAAATTCAGAATTATGTAAATATGATTTTCGAACTTATAAGGCTGTAAAAATTTTATATTTAAATATATTATGTCTTAAGATTGTCAAATGTTAACTTCGCAATTGTTTTTGAATAATTATAATTGTACGAGATTTATTGGATTAAAGTAACAATTATTTAGTGTTGGTAATGTTGATTTGATTCAGTTAGCCATAATAAGTTAAACTAAAGTGACATTTTATGTTGTAGACGGCGCCAATGAGAAAAGAAACTCAAGAATGAAGAAAAGGAAAACCATCGACATCGAACGAGATTTGGTTGAAAAAATTGATAACGATTTAATAATTAATGAGTTTTATTTTAAAAAGAATCGAAGAGCACAACTTCAGTAGTGTTTTAGCTCCATGTTTTTGAAAGTATTAAATATTAAATACACTTGTTCTATGTTTTCATGAAGTCAATGTTTACAATTTTTTTATTTTAAATTTTTATTTAATTATTTATTTTATTAAATTCCATATGGGACGGAGTCAGCCCCAGGTAATTTTGAATCCTGGCTCCGCCTCTGGTCAAGCAGTCAACCAAATATGTATCTCAGGATAGACTATCGGAGAACAAACACAAATAAATTTTGAATTTTAAGAAATATTGAATCATATGAGATTCATATCAGAGTATACATAATAAGAAGTATTTTGAAAAATTATTTGGTGTGATCTGGTTACTGAATATCGCGACTCATTATTTATTTATCGCGGCTTCTATCCAATGAGGCAGGTTGGTTAGCTAACTACGACCTTCCATCATCACCATTTCTTGCATTCTGCTGCCAAATTCCCTTGGCATCAGCAAATTTGGAAACCGGCATAATATTTACAAATTGCATGATTTAACCAAAAAAAAAAAATCTGTTTTTTTCAAAAGGGTAGAGCCCAACACTCACATATTTGCAAGATGGGTATTACTGGGAAATTGAAGGTGCAAGTTGGGGTTAGATGTGGTGGAGATGTGTTTCATCGACTCTACAAATACGAACAACACGAGGTATCAAAAATATCTCCTAGCTTTGTGCAGGGCTGTGATTTGCATCAAGGAAGTTGGGCAAAAAATAAATAGCTTTATTACTTTAAAAATCAGTTCTTATTTGTATCCCAAAAATAGATATGATTTAACCAACCATAGTGTGTGTATATATATATATGTATTCGACAATAGTTTTGTTTGGGAAGATGAGCAAAGGATACGACTTCAAATATAACATGCAAACAAGGACGTGAACTCTTGAATGAGCGCCGAAAATGTGTCCGACGTGACCATTCTGATGCTTAAAGTTAGCAGATGAAGACGGAATAATAAAAGGATGTATATGTGACTATGTGAGAACATTCGTGAAGGCTCAAAAGCTTGGAAACAAGAGTATCCGAAGCTATATCCGAAGCTCCAAGAATGCAACCAAAATGCGACAGGGGACGTTGGGCAAGGGGTTAGCGTTGTTTACTTTTATCATTTATGATCGACGATCCAAAATAAATAATACAATAAATTATGCATCGGGTATTTTATAAATTCAGGTAAATAAAAAGTTTTCCCGCATTATAAATATATTATATATAATTGCCCATGATTTATATTCATTATATTAAATAATATTATAATACATAAGATTAAATAAAGTAAAAGACACAAAATGGTTTTACCCGAAATTTGTTTGAGTTGTTCTCTTCTGATAGTCTCACGTGTTTATATTTGTGAGACGAGTCAATTTGATCCATATTTATTGTGAAAAGTAATATTCTTTCATGAGTTGGGTCGGGTTGAAAATATGTATCACAAAATTGACCCGTGAAATAGTTTCACAATTGTTTTTGTTAAATTTATTATAGTCATTAATCAATTCCTCCATTGAGTCATCATAATTTTCACTAATACCAAAAAAAAATTATTTGAATTTAAGGAGACTATTTTTTGGTCCACTGACTTGTTCAATTTTAGATTTTGGTCTACTAAATTCTTTTTTTTTTGAAACCTGGTCTACTAAATTCTAAAAATTTGATTTTGGTAAATAAATTTTTAATTTTCGTCTATTTTGGCTTTATCGCTGATATGACACTGAAAAATACTTATATGATATAATCAGAAAATGCTGACATAACATAAAAAAAAATATTGACATGATATGGAAAACAAAGGGCAGACGTGGGTTTAGTTTCCTTGAGCTAATGTCACCTGGTCCTTTGGATAGTAGATTCACTAGGTTTATTAAAAAAAAAGCTAAAAAAACACTGGTTTTACAAGAATAACAACAATTCTGAGCAATCTCTTGTACTAAACACACCATTTTAATAAAAGTAATTAATCAGGAAAAAATAATATTTCAGTCCCTTTAACTTGTACATATTTCATATTTTATCTTGTTTTTTTTCAATTCAGGATTTTAGTCTACATACCATTTCTTTTTTAGTCTTTTTGACGAATTATCGCTGAAGGTTAATAAATTTGAAATTTATAACTTAACTATAAAATTATTACAACCAGTAATTAATTAGAATCTCACAAATGATCCAAATAAATTAAAAGATCTTTTTCATAAAATATGATTAATGAAATCGTCTCAACGAATTGTTATCTAAGAATCAATTTGCACCAAGACTGACTAAATCACTGCCATACATGTGTCTTTTCACATGTGACACAGTAGCAAATTTAATAATCAATATAATAAAAGATTAATGGTCATGGCACGTACACGTATGATGTGTCAGGAGCATTAATTTCCCTCCGACCAGAATTTTAGTATCATAGTTATCTTTATTTTCATATAAAAATTAAAAATGATATATATTTTAAAAAATATGTCTATAAAAATAAATTTTGTATCTCACGGAATTTATTTTAGGACCCCCGATGCGTCTAACTTCACCTATAAATAGATGGCAAATAATATCGAGCTAGTCACCTAATTAAAGATGGGTCTTACTGGGAAATTAACAGCCGAAATAGAGTACAAATCTGGTGGAGATGTGTTTCATGAGGTGTTTAGATACATGCCCCATGAGATATCCAAGATGAGCCCTGAATTAATTCAAGGCTGCGATTTGCATGAAGGAGATTTGGGAAGTGTTGGTTCTGTCATCTTCTGCAAATATACACACGGTAACTACAATCTATTTCTCATTTCTATGCATATATATTATCCACGTGAGTGCTACAAATTATGACGTTGTTTTACTGTGACGACATATTATAAACCTCAGATGCGTGAGTTTGATCTGATCAAGTTGTGTATATATATATATATATATATAATATATATATATATATATATATATATATATATATATATATATATCGTAAATATAATCATTATAATGATGATGTTGAGTCTGTTGATGATCGTAGATGGGAAGGAGAAAGTGTCGAAAGATATAGTGGAGGCCATCGATGAAGAGAAGAAATTACTCAAACTGAAAGTAATCGAAGGTGATCTTATGGAGTTGTACAAGAAATTTGATGCGACTTTTCACGTGGAGACTCGTGGAGATATCGATTTGATTAAATGGACTTTCGAATATGAGAAACTTAATGTGGATGTTGAAGAACCTCTCACTCTGTTGGGATTCTGCATTAAACTCACCAGAGATATCGAGCTTCATCATGCATCTAAATAAGACATGCAACATAATATTGTACGTCGATGAACATCCATTTCGATCGTCGTTTGTCAGTAAAAATTGAATAATTTTGTATGCTTTTTGATATGCCTGTTTGCTGTTGGTGTGTAACGTTTAAATATGAAAAGTAAGGGGAGTGAACATTTGAGTCCGATCGATCGATTCACTTTTCTTTATTTATTTGTTTGTATAATTTAAAAATGTAATTATATATCGATTAATTGTGTTTGTGGTTCTGAATTATTGCACCCTATTATCGGCAACTTTTTGTTTGTTTATGGATTGAAAAATTACTTGGTATATATTTGAGATCTGAAATTACTTTAATCTCCATCGCATTCCAGCCACATATATGATCGGATCAAATTTATAACGAAAGGATTTTAAATGTTTTAAAACTGTATAAATCAATATAAACATTATTGTCTGATGTATATTATGTTTCGATTCGAAATACTTGTAAAGATGCAAGAAAAAACTGTGCACCAGAAATGAGTTTTTTAAAATATAAGAATTATTAATGTTGTAACAAATTGCAAGAAAGATTAACGTAAAGAATCAACACACAGAATTACGTGGTTCACTAACAATGTGTTAGCTACGTCCACGGGCAGAGAAGAGGATGCTTTATTGCTTTAGGTATTCAGAAATTACAGAGTGTGTATCTAGGTTACAGAATAAGCAGTATTTATGCTGCTCAAAAAAACCCTAGACTAGAAAGTGTCAGATTAGGCCCATAATCAGACAGCCCAAAAACCAAACATAAGCGAGACCCACGGTTCAAGGCATATTCTAACAATTAAATTATATTTGATTGTGTTTGAAGAACGCTAGGTGACACATTTATAAATCGCCAAATATATATGATGAATATTTTTCGTTTTGTTTAAAGTTATAGCAGATCGTAATGATGTTATTTTAATATTTTAAACTATACACTAGCATAAACATCATGTTTTTATTATTTTATCAGCAGACTCAATTATTATACTCAACGAGATATAATATTTTATAGGCAAAAACTTGTGTGAGACGGTCTCACGGGTAGTATCTGTGAGACGGATCTCTTATTTGGGTCACCCATATAAAAGTATTACTTTTTATGCTAAGAGTATTACTTATTATTGTGAATATGGGTAGGGTTGACCCGTCTCACGGATTAAGATCCGTGAGACGGTCTCACATGAGACTCACTCTATTTTATATATTAAATTTTTATATATAATAATTATATTTGTTTTTACCAAAATATAAAGATATAACTACGATCATAAGTTGTTACTAAAGAAAGTTTGGAAGATACTTTCTTTGCTCCTTGAGTCGAGCTTCAGCAGTTCAAATAATCTCTTATCAAGCCAAGTGCCACTTTTGATTTCACATATTCAACTACTAGTGTAGTATTCATTATTCATTAAAATGATTGATTACCATATTTAATTAAAAGCAATAAAAAAATAATTAAAATTATCAAAAATAGAAGATTTATTATTAAAATTAAAATTTGACAATGTAGAAAACTAAAACCCTAAAAATAAATTTATAAAACATTATGGTGAATTAATCAGTCATTATTGTCTATAAAACCGAGAATAATAAAATGCGGACAATTTCGCGAGTCTTCTTCACTGGCCTTTGTCGGCTGATTTCGTGATAAGGGATGTGCTTAGAAATCTTATCTCTACACCCTCATTGGTCTACCTTCAAACAAGCCCGTCCGTGCCAATAATGGTCCTTCAACTCATTTATTGGGATTTGGTGACATAATTTTCTTGTCACGTTTTAATTTACTTAAATTTGGACATTGTACTATATATTTTGTTTTAAAATACACCTCATACACTAACAAAATATCTCATACAGTGTTATAAAACTATGTGTCTGACATTAATTATCACATACATTTTCTATAACATTTTTGGTTTTTCATCCCCATAATTAATTGTGTCTAAAAAATACATGTTTGATCAAATAAAACCTGAATTTTCTTACATTCCCTGGTGCATATAATATGTTATAATTATAAATTATAAAAGTACTTAAAATATGGAATATAATTTATAAAAGTTACTTAAAATATGGCGTACAACATGAATACGTGATTAATAGGTGTAATTAAGAAATAAAATGCAATTTATTTAATATGAAGATCGTTACGAGATCGTTACAGAGACGCTTGAAATGACTGCCATCACAATAGCTTAGGCAACAATTAAACAAAAAGATTTTGTTTAAAATTTTGAAGATTCTTTAAAATGTGACAAGGGAGACTTTATAGTATTTTTAATATTATTTGTAACCTATAAGTTTAAACAATAGAATTTTTAATTTAACAAAAATATGTATTGTCAGACCCGAGGCTCGAGCGCGTTGACACTGTGAGGGTTATTGCTTGACAGATGTTAGTGTATATAACAGTAGCAGTATAAGATTGTAAATTTGTGTTTTATCAGAATTAATTGTTGTGCCGAATGTTACAAAATTGCAGACAACATGCAGCGGAATATTAAAGTTTATAACACAAATTGACTTTAAATAAATACGATGGACAAGATTAAATTTGCATGAGTATAAATACTTGTACGGTGCCTCAGGACAAAAATTAATAACTATAAAACCAATGAGTTTATACGAAAACAATATCAATAGTGATTACTACTAAAATCTATTTTCTCAACTCAACATGTTGAGAAAATGAATGCTTCCTAAAAACAAATATCCAGAATAAAACTTATTCAAGAGAGCAAAAATGTGATGTCAAAACTGGAGCAACAAAATGATCTTCAGCCAACTTTGTCACGGATGTTGTCTGTAGATGTCTCCAACAATCAAGGCAACATGATGTAAGACATTATAATAAAAATATTTGGTGTCACACTAATATTGACAATATCTAGTATCACCTCGACGCTCTTGCCAAAATGTACTGAAATGGCCAAAGAAGCAACTTAATTTCACTTATGAGACTTGACATTTGTCAATTGGGTCAGCGGATTATTACATTTTTTGTTAAATTCTCATGAAAAATGAGAGGCTAAACGCAAATATTATTTTTTCTATATTAAAAAAAAAGGCATAGTCATGACTCATGTATATATAAAGAGGACTTTGGTTAGCTTCATTTCACAGGAAATATCCAAAATTACTGGAGTATATTGTTAGAGATTAGAAGTATGGGTCTTCATGGGAAATTAACGGCCGAAATAGAATACAAATCTGGTGGAGATGTCTTCCATGAACTTATTCGATTCAAGCCACATCAGATTTCAAACATGAGCCCCGGCATAGTTCAAGGTTGTGAGTTGCACGAGGGAGAATGGGGAGCCGTAGGTTCAAAAATCTTCTGGAACTACACACATGGTAATTAAGGCATGCAAGCAGCAGTAACATTAAACTTTTCTAACGAGCTTTTAGTGCTTTAATTTTTCAGCTAAATTAAGCTCATATTCTGCTCAGATTTATGAACCCTTTTTTTATTTCCTGAAACTTGAGTTTGAACTGCAGATGGCAAGGAGAAAGTTGTTAAACATGAAGTAGAAGCCATCGATGAAGAAAAGAAATTAATCGCACTCAAAGTTCTTGAAGGTGATGCATTGGAGATTTACAAAGCGATTAAGTTAACTATTCATGTGGCAACAAATGGAGATATTGATCTGGTAACATGGATTTTGGAGTATGAGAAACGCAACGAAGATGTGGAAGATCCACTCACTTTGTTGGGATTATTCATTGATCTCACAAAGGACATCGAAACTCATCACGCCAAGGAATAATGAAGAGTGTGTTTCAAATAATAAAATCTGTGTCTGTGTATTGTCTCATAAAATAATAATAAGTTCTTAAATATCACAGATTGAAGATGATGAATTAATATTTCTCCTTATGCTGTTGGCAGATGTTGGATTACGATATGTACTTGGTTTGCTAAAGTTTGAGGAAAATATATCTTTTAAAATATTGTGTTATCTCTTATCCCGTAAATTTCTATAATCAATTTGCTTATAATAAGACTGAGAGTTTCAGATAGGCATAATTTGTTAGATATTTAATATGTAAACGCTTTTTCGAATGATGAGATTATTGAATGATCGACAAAAAAATGATATATTAGAAAATCTGGGAGGGAAGTTAACAACCCAGATTGACTACAAATCTGGTGGAGATGTACTCGATCAACTCTTTAGGTACAGACCACACCAGGTATCAAAGATGAGCCCTAAATTAGTTTGAGGTTGTGATTCAATTCGCACGAAGGAGAATGGGGAGATGTTGGCTCCAAAATGTTCTGATAGAAGTACACACAAGGTAATTAGCTTAAAATTTTGTAGTGATCCTTTATTCAAAAACCTTTTTGCGAATCAATTCGATCTATATAATTCATTTGAATTGTACTCCTAGAGGGCAAGGAGAAAAGGGCTAAGCAAGAAGTATATAGAAGCATTATTTGATGAAGAGAAGAAATTGATCGCACTCAAAGTGGTTGAAGGCGATGTGCTGGAGGTTTACAAAGCTTTTAAAATAACAGTACTGCATGTGGAAACCAACAAACAGAAAGAAAATCCAACCTTTAATTACCCTGCGAACGGAAGAGTATCAGGTTCCATGATCATTAAAAAATAATCAGCAAACGGATATTTTCAAGATATTGATAATATTTATTATTGTGGCTTAAGATGACGATGTTTAGAAAAATTTATTAAATTCAGAATTCATCAATGGAGCGGATTGAATAAAGATCTCATTATGAAAGTACGATGCCACCACATATTTTTGTTCGTTGAGTGGTAGCTGATAGTTGTTATATATCATTTTGATAAAAATCTCCGAGAATTGTATAAAAAATACACCTATGCAATCATAGGTGTATAACCAAGGTAAAGGATACAATCAGTTACCCGCTTTATATTTCAGGGCTTATTTACTCCCCCGTAGCCATGAATCCACTCCAACCGTCGCCGTCTCGTAGCCTACTTTCTTTTTTCCGTAGGTGATTTTGCCTATGCAATCCGCCGCATTTTGGCGGCGGATTGCATAGGTGGACCAACGGACCAATCAATGGACTTCTCCTGCATTCGATTCACCGGGGTGTAGCATTCGGTTCCAGGTTCACTGGTGGGAAAAAATACACCTATGCAATCCGCCGCCATTTTGGCGGCGGGCTCAAGGCCCTAGAATAAAATCATACTTGGTGTTCCTCGACCATCAGATATATCCATTATTGATAGCAAAAAAATACACCTATGCAATCCGCCGCCATAGGTGTATTTTTATATGAACTTAGACTACTAGCTAGGTTCAAGTTTCAATCTTAATATGGTATCATAGCTCAAGTTCCATCGTTATATATTGGATTACTAATAGCTGTATCATTCGTTCTGTCCATAGGCTGTAAATTTCATGATTTAAATATTAATTTTCGCAAATCGGTTGAATAAAATTTCCGACAACTATAAATATGGACTTAGACAATCATCCACTTAAATTAACTTTTGGAGTTGAGTTATGTTCAAATCTTAATATTAACACTAACATCTCCAACCTGATACCCGATTCAATTATATCACTTATCTCGCTTACCTTTCAATTATTTCTCAAACTAATTAAATGTATAGGATAGGTGAGACTTGAGCCATAGTGGTATTGAGTCTTACTGTACGTTTTGTCTCAAATCAATTGAATAGAATCATTGAGATATATATAGCTTAATCTTATCAGTAGTATCTCGAACACTGGCCCTAATTCAATTATATCACTTGTCTCGCTCACCTTTCAATTATTTCTCAAACTAACTAAACATATCAGGTCTTGGGCCTCACCTATAGCTTATGGTGAAAAAAATATATCGAATTGTTGATATGTTGATGTTATCGTACTGAAATTTTTAGTATATTGAATTTTTTTGGTATGGTATGGTACCGATAACAAAATTTTTAGTACAGCAACAATATGAAATCTGAAAATTTTCGTTATATACAGAAATATCGAAATAATATATATATATATAGAATAAATTTCAAATTTGAAAAAAAAAATATATAAGGCATTTTCGGTATAAAACGGTATCATACCGAAATTTCCGTATAACACAATATTTCGATATAATCGGTATGTTAACTATACATACATAAAATATATCGAAATTTTAATTACGGTTTCCATATAAAAAAAAATTAATATTGTAATTTTCGATACGATATATTATATGTATTTTTTGGTATAATATAGTACGATACAACACACTACCTGTAATACCCAAGAATTAATCACTGCAATTAACGATGATTGATTTATCATTTCATGTGATTATGACGGGATTAATCGGGACACCGAGAAATGTATTCAGAAATAAAATTATGAAAGATATGAGCATGCCAGACCGCACCCGCGGTAAGGGGAGGACCGCACCCGCGATGGTGCTACGGGAATTTGAAAGAATCAATACCAAAGGGTGACCGCACCCGCGGTGTTAACATTACCACACCCGCGGTGCAGTACCGCACCCGCGGTCTCGACATGTATCGCACCCGCGGTCGTGCAATTGCAAGATGGATAAGATTGTCGACGCATGAGCGCACCCGCGGTCCTACACCTCCCGCACCCGCGGTACGACGTGCCTTGCAAAGAATGCGCCACCTCTTGACATGCATGCAATGATATATATAGGTGGTAATCCATTCGAAATTCATTCAGAAAAGTGAAGAAAAGGGTCTGAAGAAGAAAGTAGAAAATCCTTACGCCTTTTTCGAGAAATCCGTCCGTCTGATTTTGAATCCGACTTCAGTATCGAGTTCCTAGCAACGTAGGCTACAACTGGACATTGAGTATTGACAGGCTTGGGATTCGAGATTTCGACAGAGCCAGAGTATCAGAAAGAAAGGTATAAATTAATGTTGAGTTGGGATTGCACAAATCGAGTGATGTGTGACTCGAGTTTCCCTAAATCACATACTTTTACTTATTCCATTGATATTTGCAATTAATCAGACTTATGATTGTAGTTTATTGATTTATAGCTACTGTGTGATAAGATTGATATTTGTAGCTTATTGATTTATAGCTACTGCATGTAATGACTGCTGATTCGCTAGTCATTGACTGATTTGCTTAGATACTGACTGTATGTATGGATTACTGAGTCGTTGAGTCATAGCCTGATTCGCCTAGTCACCGGCTGATTCGTCGGGTTATTGACCGATTCGTCTAAACTTAAGCTGATTCGCTTAATTACAGGCTGATTCGTCTGGTTATTGGCTGATTCGCCTAATTACTGGCTGATTCGTCAGGTTATTGACTGAGTCGTCAATTCTGCGGCTGATTCGCCCAGACACTGGAGATATTAATTATATCGATGCCGTTTAGGGATTGATTCATTCCTATCGACTGTGATTCGATATAATTACCTATATCCAGACATCGGGATCCCTAGGATAGAGTTGAGTCGAGTCTGAGACGACGCGTCAGTGGAGTCGAGTCTGAGACGACGCGTCGGATGAGTTGAGTCTGATACGACATGTTGATTTACATTGTTTTGCCATTCATGATTATTGAATGCCTGAGATTGATTTATGTTTCTGATTTGATACATGTTATGAATATTTCTTATATGCTTTCGTATATGTTTTTATATGATTGCATTTATACATTGTTTATACTGGGATATTTATATCTCACCGGAGTTATCCGGCTGTTGTCTTGTTTTGTATGTGTGCATGACAACAGGTGGGGCTGGATCAGGGTCAAGAAGAGGATGAGAGAAGACGAGTTTAGCGTGGTGATTCCGGACTTGGTTTAGAGATAGGGTTAGACACTTGATATTAGTTGTTAAACCCTAGTTGAATAAATATCTGTTGTACAGGACTTGTACTTTTATACTGAGATGTATGTTCATGTTTAATATGTAATTTGAGTAAATTACATTACGTTTCCGCTGTGTATTTTAAAAAAAAAATTTAGACCCTGTTTTATAATTGATTAATTAGTCCCAAACATGATTAAGAACTTGATTAGCGTCCGGGTCCCCACACTACCCTTAGCAAATGATCTTTGGAGTCTAACATCTCTATTGGTATAAAAAAAACTTGTGTGACACGGTCTCACGGGTCGAATTTGTGAGACGGATCTCTTATTTGGATCATCCATGAAAAAATATAATTTTTTATGTTAAGAGTATTATTTTTTATTGTGAATATAGGTAGGGTTGATCCGTCTCACAGGTTAGTATCCGTGAAATGGTCTCACATGAGACCCACTCTATATATATATATGATGCCGATTTATTTATTTTTTGTGATATAATTTTAAAATAAGTAATTCAATCTAATATAATATTAATTAAGCTAATGACTCAATTATTATAAATTATATGTTTTAGCCTTTGATATATAAGAACTGAGTGAAAATTAATTATTGAAATTTTAAATATGAGTCTACCTTGACAACAGCTTTAGGCCATCTCCAATCCACTGCACTATATTCTGCACTACATTGGTGTTACACTAAAATCATCTCCAACCACATTGCACTACATTTTATACTACAATAGAATATTCCAAAAATATTCTTTTTTTTCAATATTAATATTTCTGTTTTATGTTAATTATTTATAACGCACTATTAATTTAACGTATTATTAATTTAATCTGTGTTTTAACGCATTATTAATTTAATCTGTGTTTTTTTTATTTTTTATTTTTACACTTAATTAATTTCTAATCAGAATATTAAAAATTTTATAATTAAAATTTCAAAGAAAATATTAATTAATTAAATATTAAACACTTATATTAAATTAATCAAATTAAAAACTAAAAAAAAAAAAAATTGTGGCGCTGCAATGTGGAGCAGCTTGTAGAGCTGCTCCAATCCAGCGCCAGTTTTGGTGCTGGATTGGAGTGAAAAATCATGTCACCATAATGTGGTGTCATGATTGAAGATGGTCTTAGCAGTTGATCGAAAGTGATGAAAAATAAAGTTGAGTAACTTGATAAAATATAAGATGAGTTGAAGTGAAAAAGGTAGCTAAATCGACGTTGAGTGAAGCATTTTGCCATTGGAATTGGGCCAACTCTTTTTTTTTTTTGGGGATTTTTGTTTTATTTTTGGTACCTTAACTGGACCTATTGTTAATGAGGTTTTATAGAAAGTCGTGGAAATTTTGTAGTTTTGAAGGCATCTTTCTTATGCAGTCTACTTTATTAAAAATAAGTGCTTTTGTAAAGCAATCATGACCAAGAATACAAAGTTCTTTTAGTGCATGTGACCACCATACGATTTCACTGAAAGTTCATTGCTTTATTATTATTATTGAAATGAAAATTTTGTCATGTCATTTGATTTTTTGTCCCTCCTTTCTTTGAATTAATAGTTATGTAATTTTCATATAAATAAATTAATAAAAGGGAAAATATCCCAATAGTTGTGGTTCACGTACTTGTCCGGCCACTCTGTTGATGTTGTGTTCTTTGGGTCATTAAACAAGGTGGTATCATGCTTTATAGTAAAGGCACCCTAATTATGTATAACTTCAAGATTATATTCTTCATTTATATATATACATCATGGTATTGGCCCAATGATTCAAATATATGTAATTTGTTTGGATATAGTATAAAATTAAAAATAGAAATTAAATGGTTGGGTCACATTCAAAATCCACCATATCTCGATCCAAGGCGTGGCCAAATGAAGGCAAAGAAAACAACGGCTTTTGCTTCAACCTTTTCCCCTTTATTTTATTTCTTTATTTATGAAGTCGATTTCCCACTTTAACAATACAAACTAAAGAAAGGCTTAAAGTGAGATAGAACAAAGACAATTCCGATAATTTATTTTGGTCACACCACAAAGAAGTGGCACTTTAAAATAAAACTGGGGAGGCACATTTCTTATCATAATTTATTTCTGACAAAATAATGTGTGGTTTTCTGCAATATATTTGAGAGAGAGAGAGAGAGAGAGAATAATAATAATACAGTAATTTCGTGTTAGCCCATGTATTTTTAAAATGTTTGACAAGTTTTAAGGAAACGGTTATATTTAAAAACATATTATTTCATGAATATTTGCGTAGAATTTCAAAATATGCAGCATCTAATGTCTGAAAACAAATACACACAACATGAATTCTAGACTGCCAAGGATATGTTTTACTAACAAATATAGTTATAGCTATACTCTCTCAAAGCCATCTTCGGTATCTTAATTTATACAATAAATGATAGCATATAAAAATCGAAGAGTAGGTAAAAAATATAAACGGTGAACCACCAGTACCCACGGCGGCGAAGCTTCTCACCGCCTCGGGAGGCGTACCCACGCTCCGAGTACCGAGCATAGCACTTTCCCAAATACATATCCCCCCATGCTGAATCCCCACACTGGTTTTTCAGCCGTTGGATGGCTTCCGACAAACAATCCTGACACTCACCCGTAGTCAAATCCTGCACACACTGCGTCATACCCTGGACTTCACCCGACCCGCCAACCCGAAAGTACTGCCCTGCACCCGTTAGATAACCGAGAACCGCATCTTTCCGGGTCAATACATCGGATTCCCCCGCGATCGACGGGCCACATTTACTGTAAACCACAGACTTGTCTTCCACACCCAGGAATGGACTACTGTCGTACTTGATGAAACACCCTTCGTACTGCAACGCGCCACCCGAAGCGCCGCCGCAGAGGCTCCCAAGTCGACTTACGGCGTTGGCGACGCATTGGTGGCAGTCGGAGTTGGTCAGGTCGCCACGGCATTGGAAGAGGCCGTAGACGATGTCGTTTTGGGTGGAGCCGGGGATTGAAATCTTGAAGTTGTTGAAATTTGTGAAGGTGGCGGAGTTAACAAGAGATGCGAGGACGGAGTTGACGTTGGATTCGTAAGGAGTGCCGGGGATGTACCTTTTCTGGGAACAACCGACGTATGTTAAGGATTGTAGGGAAGAATTTGAAGGGTTTGGGAAGAGTGAAAGAAGCATTACGAAACAAATAGAAATTAGAGGAGGAGACTGATCAAATTTAGCATGCATGTCGATTTTGTGAAGGAGTAGACTACTATGCAGGTTTTGTGCTTAGTATAATGCAAAGCTAGTCAAGTGGAAGATGAATATCGTAAACTTGTAATTAAAGTGGTGGCCGTGTCGGACATCTGGTTTATTCGATTTTTTTTAGGTATTGTTGTAATTTTTCATGTCGGACTTCTACTTTTACGTTGTAATATCACAGAAGATGGGAGCCACATTCCATCGTCTCGAGATATTAAATTATAAATATTTTCTATATGTGGTTTTTTTTTCTCCCCTATATATATGATTTTTATGGTATAAATGTTGAAAATTAAGTGAATGATCAGGAAAATGATATCATTCGGGCAATCGTTTTTCATTTTCGTAATTACATGGAAATTTTGATGTAAGAGCAGTGTGTATATAATATAATATAGTTGAATATATATGAAGGCTGTGAAATGATTGGAATATTTCAATGACTAAATTAATCTAAAATTCGTGGATAATATTAATCAGTTTTAAAAAATTACCACGAGTCTCATTTCCTAATTAATACATTATTATGAATTACAGATAAATAAATACCAAGTATTATTATTTGTTACATGAATAAATTTTGAAGAGAGAAATTTTGCGAGCAAGTGAATATTATTTATTCGATCACACCACAAAGAATGAAGAACTCATATAATTTATACAAATCAATTCATCTTCTTCATATATAAAATAGATTTTCACATATTAATTTGTAACTTTTCATGATTCTTGCAAATTTTACTTGGTCTCTTTGATGCTTCTTTCCTTGGCCATTCTTTCAAACAAGCTTCCATCAAATGCATTTCGAATGACATCTTTATGTAGCATACCGTTTTTATCCTTGCAAAGCATATATAGAATTTTCCACTCTACATACCCAGCCATCCTGAATTTCATCCATCCACCATTTTAAGAGAACTTCGAGAATTTAGATAATTAGACGATTTTTTTTCTATTACAATCGGGGTTGAGATTTTTCGCTTTGACGTAGGATCAAATTCAATAATTTCTCATGTTGAGATATGTTTATGTTACTACACTAGTAGAAATGTTGTCCATAACGTATCCTTTGAAAGAAAAAAAAAAACTTAGGGTAAGATTGATTTTTCTTTAATATGATCAGAGGGGACTTTATACATACCATCCACGATAATCTTTGGGCTCTTTATTAGATTTGACGAAAGTTTCCAGTTCTTTGGATGTCAATGAATCTGGTTGAGCAAGTGCATGCTTGGAAAATATCTCCTCAAACTTAGATGACACAAACCTTTGAAAATAGTCAACAAGAAAAAAATAGACAATCACTAACTATACAGAGGATATCTTTATGGGGTATATCAAATATGTGCATCTTTTGTTAGTCGTTGCATATATAATAATTGTAGTTTTAGTTTTTTTTTTTTTTTGCCCCTATATGATGTAGACATATGTGGTGTTTACGTAGCTCTGATGATGTATTAAAAATGGTAAAAAATCGAAAAATACGTGACTAAAATTAAAATTGAGCAACACAGATGACCAAAATCACGAATAAACCAATACGTTGAAACAAAATTGCAGTTTTCTTTAATAAAAAATCATAAACGCGTTCATGGATCGTTTGTTCACATACTGATGATATATCAAAACAACATTATTGTACGTAAAAGCTATAGTCGCACCACGAAAAGTCATTCAAAATCTATCCATAAGTAGTGATAATAATTGACTTATAAGTTGTGAAAACAACCCCACGAACCCCATTTATAATCAATTATTATCATTGCATGTAATAATTTGGAAATCACATGGAGGTAACTCAAAGTAGGACAATACCAATTTCATTGAGAAACATGTGTTCAGAATTAAATATAAAATAACATATATAGTGGCCAGATATTCATCTGAGAATCCAAAAACAAGATGGTGTTTGTAATAACTCAAAAATATTTTTGGTCCAATTCAAAAGTCCTCGTCACATTTATATATGCAGTGTTTGAAAAATAAGTCAAAGTTGCAAACCTTCCTCGTTTGTCATACACACCAGAATCACTTCCATGCTTGGCCAAGTGAATGTTCTTCACCTCAATTGGGAATTTGAAGGAAAAGGGTTTCCCCTACCACCAATAAAATCACATGTCGACAAACGTTCGTGAATTATTCATTTATTCAGTTAGCTAGTTAGGTTCCAAAAAATATCCGACTCGACACGGTTTTATACATGTTTTATTTTTAAAAATTTGTGTAAGTAATTGCACATTCATGGCACAGATTTGGAATATTTGATGCTTTGGAGCGATTTATGTTGTATTTTTTTTTTTTAAAAAAATACATGTAAAAATATGCTCACAATAATTAAGGATTTTGAAATTGAATCAGGTGATCAATTTTTCAATAATTTCTTTAAAATATTAATTTTCTCTAATTGTATCTTCTCAAACTCACTCAATATTCATTTCCCTCCACTGGATTTGAGGAGATATTTAGTTAATGGTGTTGGTTGGAATACAATGGATGAAAGGCAAAGGAGCCTAATACAACGTGATGACTTTGACGTGTATAAAGAGACTTGTCTCCACTTATTAACTATAAATATACCAGTAAATTATAAAATTAAAATCATTAATTTTTTAAAATTTTATTAAATACTTCAAATTTATGTTTAATTTAATAATAATTGAGTAATATTAATACACACGCTGAAGCAAATAAAACTCAAATGGTATAATAAAAAAAACAAGCTAGCTAGAGACTTACCGGTCTCGTTTTCCGACTCAAAGAAATGTTGATTAATAGAGAAGCCATAGAAGATAGAAAAATCCCACATCCAATAGCTCGAAAACCTAAAAATTCGATTTAAATGAATAAATAGTATTCAAGAATTGATAAGTTCACTCAAAATATTCAGTTAAAAATGATTTCCGACTGAATAATATAAATGCAGGCCACAGAAGCAAGCCCGTCTGCGACTCTTTCATGGACTTCCTTTTAATGTTCACTGTGAAATATGTGTGTTTTCATAGCCATAAACAGATAATTAAAGATTTATTTCTCTTAAAAAAATAGATCAATTAATAATAATTAAACCGATCACCTTGAAAAGTTTCCCAGGGATAAATTATCCCATCATTATCCCGATCAAAGAACATGATATGCTTCTGCAAAACGGTGAGATTGTCACTTTCCATTCCTGCACGAATTTAATAATCGATTAATAAAATTAAAATTAAAATATTGAAGGAGGAGAAAATATTCATGCCTTGTTGATCAACGCTACTGCTTGAAAATGAATCCAAATCAACAACCATTGAAGCTGAGATAGAGTAACTAATTAACAAGAAATAAGAGATTAAAAGAACCAGTTGCTTTAATTTGTGGGTTTTTTGTTTGGCCTATACTTTCTTATATAGGATGATAAATCGATCGAAAGGGCACCATGGGATCATATGAATGCAGTCAGCACACTTATATCTCGACATTTAATTAATTTAATTTAATTTGAGTAGGTCTGTTATGAGACAGTCTCACGAATCTTTATCTGTGAGACGGGTCAACCCGTACTGATATTCACAATAAAAAATAATACTCTTACCATAAAAAATAATATTTTTTCATGGATGATCCAAATAAGAGATCCGTCTCACAAACTACGATCCGTGAGACTGTCTCACACAAATTTTTTCCATTTAATTTTAATTATAAGGGAAAAAATGATTGAGTATTTTATATGTTTGGAAGGGATAAAGATAAAGAAGTGGGAAAAGGAATTTAATGTGGAAAGAAGTACGAGGAGTAAAGCATACAAAAATGGTGGCGTGTTTCGTTTGGAGTATGGCTATTTAATAAGTTGATTGATTTTTACACTTTGTGGTCACCCTAATGGTCAATAATGAATTAATTATCAAATCAAACAAAACAAAACAAAACAAACAAGGACCAATAATGGTGAATCACATCGTCGGCCTATATTGAGGAATTTATTCGAACCTTCAACGTTGTATAACTACAAAATTTATATTATTTGGCCCTTCAAGAACTTATTTTTTAAAAAAAAATAAAATTGAATTTTTTAAGGGGATAAAATCAGAATTAATTGAAAATATATAAATAATAAACGAGTATAATTGTCTCTTAACTTGCAATAAAATTTAATTTATTACGCTTCCGACGTTGTAGCTTCCACCGCAAAGAACACGATAATAAACTTAGAAGACATACCGCCAGATAATTGCCCTCTCTTTAATTCATTCACGCTTTTTTTTTTAAAAAAAAGGTGTTAATTTGATTTTCTTCAGTTCAACTTTATAGATTTGTTATATTTTATTGTTTTTATTAGATGGATTACGTACGTATATACCTGTATTCTACAAATTAACGAGACGTTTACGACTGTATCATCATAAACTTACGTTTTTCTAACATTTAATGAGACGTCGTCGAAGCAAATGCATGCAAATATATATTTGCTTAAAAAGTAGGAAATATACAAGGTTGTGACACCAAGAACCATCGAATTGTTATTGTCAGCCATAATTTTTCCAAATGTAGTAAAGCTTTAATTTGTGTCCTATAACTATAAATTTGGAAAAAATTGTTTTTGTTTTACAAATAGAAAAAAAATTTTGATTCCGTTTTTCTTTAAAACTTGAGAATTAAATTTTATGGAGCAACAATTATTTTTATTAGAAAGCATTTGAAAAATAGTTGACCACAGTATAATAAAATAACATTTGAGTTATTCAATTATCATTAATTATAATTTTTAATAAAATGATAAACATTTAAATTTATAATTAATATTGAAGTAAATATTACATATTCGGTTGGATTTGGTGTCATACAGCTGGGTATTATTCAATTAATGGGCAGAATTTACTTTACCTGACTTCTTGGCTGATGGTTCAAAGTTGCTTCAATTTCAAAACTATGTCACAAATATTTTATCAAAGAAAAATAAATATGCATATTTATATTTGGTTGTGATGGTAGACTGAAAAATTCTATCTTTTCTATGATTTTAGATCCAAACCTTAAATTTGTGTTTCTTAACTTCATTTGTATCATATATCATTTTTAACCACTTCAAAATTTAGAAACACCTAATCATGCAAAAACTTTGTAAAAACACAACAAAACCGAGAATATTATTACAAAAATTAGAAACGTCTAAATCTCATAGAGAGTTAATTTATGGGAAAAAGCTTCATAGAGAGATCAAGATCGAGATAACTTCACGACCGTTACATTCTGGATAGACAATTAAGATAAATTCCTGAATATTGGTGAGTTATAAGTCGTAAACTTAGTAAAGAATGCGATCTTGTAATTTACTTTTTAAAATATTAATTTTAAGATATTACAACCGAAATAAAATAATCTAAAGCTTCTAACTAATTTGCTTTGTCACCCCATTTGCTCGGAAATTGGAATCGGTCAGACGGATGAACCCAGCCAGAAATATACTACATAAATAATTAGTAAATATCATATTTATATAAATTATACAAAATGTAATATGTAACACTCGAAAATTTATGATTATGGTATGCAATAAATGTTTTAGTTTCCTATGATAATTAATGTGGACGTATAAATAATATAAAACAATTCTATCAAGTTCAAGTTCTCCAGATACAAGTAAATTCTAGGAGTTAATCAAAATATATCAAATAGGGCAATTTATTAATGGACGCAATAGACAACATTTCTATTGTTTTTTCAGCTTTTAATATTTAATTGGACACGTGATACATATTTGGAATTTGCGCCATTGAAAACTTACCAACAAATCATCCTCCATTTTGGCCAATGCAATCTCTCCACAGAACTTTTTTCTTTTTAAAAGACTTTTTCAAATATTTAATCACCAGAAGATTTTAATTCTCGTTTGATTTTCTTTGTGTCTTTTCTCCGGGACACCTAAAAGATCTTGTTATCATGAAAAAATCGAAGTAAAAAAATTTGGTATTTTCGTGATCGAGTGAAAGGGTATTTATGGCCCATAAAGATCCTAATTATCAAATAATAGTTATAAGCTTACCAATTATCCCAACACAAGTACTCATGAAGAAATCATGTCCCATTTTGTGTCCTTACTATTTACGTGTAAAAACATAGAATTTAGGTACAAAAGGCATGAACATATCTTCTTTGTAATCGCAAACATGGAACACAGAGAAGATGGATACAAAGGGGTAGGAATTCATAGCCAAGTTAGAAGAATTAAGCAAGAGATGGAGAAGATATCAACAGCTTAGAGTTGCAGCTGCCGGAGACACCTCGTCCGTCGGTCCTCCGCCAGCAACGGTCAAGGTTGCCGCTGGGATTGACTAATAGGCCGTCAATCCCCGCCGGCAACTGCTAGAATATCCGTTAAGTCGGTGGATTTTCTTTGGTTGGAATGTGCGGTTCTATTTTTCTTCTTTTCTATTTTTTTTACTGGGTTTTTAGATGTAAATATAAACATTATATATCAACTCCATCAGCTTGCAGGTTACATGATGATATTGGACTAGTTTTTTTTTTTTAAATTTATGTTCCAGTTAAAATAATATCTCTTATCATGATGGGGAGGAGTTATTTGGGAGGAAATTTGATAAGTTTTATAGAATTGAGGATTAAAAAATAATTATTGTAGAATGTAGTTTCTCCTGTTTAATAACACAGACATTAATATCTTTTAAAATCTTGTCTTTCAAGTGCAAAAAACGAAATCCCAATCTTTGAATATTTCTCAAATGATTTATATTTATATCAAAACGTATATTGAATAAAACTTATAAATCAAAGAATCAAAGAAACTAATTAAACGAGCTTCTATATATACTAGTTGAAAAACAATATAACTTTACTCAATGCAGAGAAAGATTACAGAGAATGAATGGATCATCTTTCATTTCAGTCAATCTTTGGTTGCATCAAAACGAGATCCCATGGTCATCATCACCTTAAACTCCTCGAAACTGATCTCCCCATTCCCATCTGAATCCACCCCGCTGATCATTTTCCTGCATTCCGCCAATCCGCATTCTTCTCCCAGGCTCATCAGCACATCCTGCAGCTCCTCCGCTGAAATCGATCCGTTCTTATCGATATCGAACACCCGGAATGCGTCCCTCAGATTCTCCAATATCTCGTCATGATCGATGTCCTTGGTGTTCAACTCGATGAATTCATGCAAATTGATGAACCCGTCCCCGTCCGAATCCACCTCGCGGATCATGCTGTCCAGTTCCACCTCCGTGGCGGCATTCCCCAGGCTGCTCATTATGGACCCCAGCTCCGACGCGGAGATCTTGCCGTCTCCGTTCACGTCGAATTTCTTGAAAACTTGCTCCAACTCCTCCTCGATCCTGGCGCGGGAATTCAGAGACGATGATCTCGAGTTTATGGGTTCGACATTCACCGACGTCAGTGGCAGCCCGTCTACTCCTTCCCCGCCTCCGCGGCGTTGTTTCTTCTTCCGGTTGAACAATGATTTAAATCCCATTATCAGAATAGAACAAATCAAGCAAAGCAACAAAAGATGGGAGAAAGAAACAATTTGAGGTGGAATGGAGAGATCTGAGAGAATCTGTATAAATGATCGTTTATTTTTTGAATTTATATATATATATATTTTGTGGTGAACCCATGTCGTGCGGATTCAGGAGAGATTCTGAATTTCACCCTCGTATGGACGTAGATTCATAATACAGGATCAAGAACATCTATTATTGTTGGTGGTGCAAATCTAATCGGATCGGAGTTATATGAATTATCAAATATTATGCAATGAATATTCTACTTTCATATATAGTTTCGGGTTTATCACTTCAATTTCAACATTTTAAAATTTGACATCAAAATGCGTATTTAAAAAATTACAAATCCATTTGTATTCTTACTCAAATCTCGCTAATTATTTTAACTTCAACTTTATTTTTGATATAAAACCACAACATATTTTATTCTTATGTGTCTGCCTTCAAGATTCCAGTTCTATGAATTTGGAGAAAAAAGTGTGTCGAAAGTGAACCTGTAGATACATGTTCCATTAGACCATATACAAGGATTCCTCAAACAAAAATATCAAAAAATCCACTTTACGAAGTCCTCTTCGAAGCCTCCTTCCCAAGGATTGCTTTCCAAACCAAAGGAAAGAAAGGCCCTTTCTTTTCCAAATACTCCTCAACTGCTTTCTCTTCAACGGAAAAACCTTTCTCCTTCATCTCTTGGATCACGTTTCCAGCCGCTTCCAGACCCTTTTCCCCACCATACTTGTCCACTAAACCAATAAAAGTAGCCAAATTTGGCGAATGTCCAGCCTCCAACATTTCAATGCAAATACTGAATGCATCCTCCAGCCTCTTCCCTCTACATAGAGCCCGAATCAAGAACCCATAGCTATGTGCATTTGGAACCACATCATTACTCTGCATTTTCTTGAAAATTCGCACTGCATCCTCAAAATTGCATGCTTTGCAGAAGCCCTCAACCACAGCAGTGTATACAACCACTTCTGGCATCGAACCCTTCTCACGGATTAATCCGAATAGCTTCATTGCCTCTTGCTCCAACCCATCTTTACACAAACCATCAAGCATGGCTACTGCATTCGGGATCAACCTCGTCTTCTTCATATTCTTGAATATCACATCCGCACCATGCGGAGGCAACAGCGGCTCGGCATTTTCTGATGGCTTACTTCTGCCATTAGCAGAATCAAGTTTTGTCTCTCCGGAGTTGAGATCAAGGCCAAGTTTAAATCTTTCCACAAAATCGTCATCATCTATGCCATCACATGAATTTAGATTCTTATTTTCATTTCCAAGATTGGATTTTGGAAATTTAGGGTTGTTAGGTAAAGATTGCCTTCTTAAAGACCAGTTTGGAATGGGTTCTGGAGGGTAATCTGAATTCCTTCCGTCGCCAGTGGAGGCGAATAAACGTAGGTGCTGGAACAGGCGAGCAGAGGGAAGTGATTTACAACAGCAGAATAATTTAATCTGACGCAAAGTAGACATGGTATGGCGAATCCTGTCAAAAATCCAAATACAGTTGCTCAGTAATCCAAACCAGATGATGAAAATCAACAAATACAAGCAGTTGGAGATAAGTCCAAAGAGTAGAACTGAATTTTTTTTCACAAGCTACACATAAATATCGATTTATTTCCTCATTTGAGAAACGACTGTCTGCTTGATATTGTTTAGTCCACAGATGTTAGAGGGGCATGTCACACTTAGGCGTGTGGTACCGTATAATGTAAGGCCAATCAGGTGTCTCTTATCCAAGTTAGACATCTGACAGATCATTTACTATGATCTAAATAATTAAACAATATCAATTTACACACCATCCATCTTGTACTTAACAAATATCCATTTACAAGAATGACTATCGCCTACGATTCAACTTAATTCATCATTCTTGAAAAAACACAAGCGCCTGGACCCTATCAAATTCACCAAAACGTCTAAGCTTGACTAATTGAAATTTCTGGACACCAATTTTGTGGGATTATATGGTTGGTTCAGCGCTGCAAGAAACCTATTTGGCCATGGATCGACAAAGCTCATACATCAAGCGTACTTGCCCACATAATCCTTTCATCGAACAGTTACAGTACCCACACATGCTTCCTAAACTCAACCACGCAACAAATTGTAGAAAAACAAAGTAAAACACCTCCCTTCAGCCCAGTCCAACTGTAACTTGTAAACGACAAACCTTCATTTCAATGCAATAACAAATCATGAAATCAAAGTATGAGAGGAAAGAAACTAATTACCCTATAAAGAGGTTATTTTACCTTAAAGTACATTGGTTGAAGCAAGTGCTGAAGCAGGACGTTCGGGAATTGGGAGTTGGACGAGGAAAAAGAAAATAAAAGAAATCATATATTTTTTAATTTGAGAATCGAAAAAATAAAATAAATAAATAAAAAAATATTTTTTATTTGGGAGGGAAATATTTTTTATCATGGACGTAAAGTTGAGTTTTTTTTTTCCGATTTTTGGTTGGAAAATTTTTTGAAGATGGAAAAAAAATCCCTCATTTAATCTATTTTCCTTTCATTAATAAAATCTTTCAAAAACACATTTTTTTACTTTTTCTTTATGAAGTTATCAAAAATCTGGATTGAATACATCTCACTTGACTTTTCTTTTTTTTTTTTTTAATACTCCAAACGAAGCCTTAAATTCTGAGGTCCACGGGGGAAAGAGACGTATATGGGTCTGAACCTGTGTCCAAAGAGCGAGCTAGAGCCTAGAGATACGGTTCTACATGGGTCTCGGTGGAGCCCAAATCGAATTATTTGAAAATGACCCGAATGGTTGGCGAAATCGTAACTGAATTAAATAAGAAAATTTGACATCAATTTTTCTATTGAACGAAGAAATAAGAAAATGATTGAAAATTGAAAGTAACGGTTTTTTTGTTTGTTTTAAGTATACAATTAGTATGATATTGTTTCAGATTACAAATATATAATACAATTGTTTGTACTACTGACATAATTTGAATGTGGAGCTGAAACTTACTTATCTCGGACAAAGAATGTAAAAAAAACAACTAAATTTATCTAAATAATTAGAAAAAATACTCGTAATCAACGAGACTCAGACCAAAAAATCTGAGAAGCTCAACCTTAACCATCGGGTATATAAAGGCCTCGTCGGCAAAATTGAAAGTAAAGCTGTCATAATATACAAAGTAAAAATGAATCTTTCTTTGATTATGGTGATATTTTGATACCGCATAGGCAAGATTGCTGAAAAATATGAATCTTTTGAATTTATGAATGCCTTATCTCCAATTTAATATCCTGAAACGTACAACTCCCACCCACCCCAATATCAATGGTCAATCTTCATTACGACGATTAAATTAAGAACATGAATATTTATATTATGTTATTATATTATATTGAATTAATTAATATTGCAAGCAGAAACAAAGGTGGTGATTGAGTGACAAGGAGGCAGTGGAAAAGAAAGTATGTCTGAACAAGAGCAGAAGATTCTGGGGACTACGCTTTAGGACTGTGAGGTGTGCCGATGTTTGCAAGAGGGAAGGTTTCGTAGGTGGTTACCGCAAAGGATTCCGCCGCCGATGCTACTGCTACAACCATTAATGCTATAATTTTGGATAAATTTGATATGAGTCCGGGTAGATCAATTTAAAATATTAAAAGATTTTAGAATTTAAAATTCTAGTCCGGGTATAATCGAATTCCTGACTCCGCCCCTGGTTACATACCTTGTAAATCCCATGCAAGTGCACGTAATTGTCCTATAACCTTCGAAGTGTGGAGACATGATTGCTCCAAAGGTGAAATCGCTCACCTTAGGTGCTCCTCACCTCCGGTCCGACAAGATTGTGAGAGGAGGTAAATCATGGTGACTCAGCTCCGAGAAATCCTTTCTTTCTCGTCCACTCAGGGGGGTGCGGACACACCTGCGCGGATTACAGGTGACAGTTACAAGAATGGCGGGGACACATGATTGATATATATATATATATATATATATATATATATATATATATATATATATATATATATATATATATATATATATATATATATATCATATTTTAAATATAATGAATTTATATTTGCTACAATAGTCACACCCCGGAAGATGTTTCACACTGTTTTTAAACCCATTTTCTAGAAGATTTACCAATGAAAAGCATATATATAATTTAAACGAATTAATTTAAATAATGAAAAAAATAAATGCAAAATCACTTACTAGAAAATTATAACCTTAATAATCATGCATGTGTGAAATTATAATACTACGGTTCGTATCATTTTAGAAAATAAATTTAATGATTAACAATAAAGTCAACCTCCTCGGGGATAAGTTTCTTAATTATTGAGTATTATATGTTTTTAAAAAGTTAAAAGATTCGATTCGTTTGTAATTATTAATACAGACAACCTCGTAAAAAAACTTTCGTGCGAACGATAAAAGTTAGAAAAATAGGAACGTATTCATCATATCGAATTTTGTTTGATATTTAAAAAATTGAATTTAATACACACATGTTTAAATCATCATAAATATAGGGGTGGGTAGGCATGGAAGGATGAGTTTTTATATAGTTTTCTTGCACAGTTCAAGAAATCACAGCCACTCGAGCTTATATTATATTTATTATATTATAATATGAACAAGTACAAAAAGAGATGCATATTTAGATTAAACGAATAAAAAAGAACAAGTTGAATTGCGTGAAACATAAAAACAATTAACAAGCTGAATTGTGTGAGAAAAGGACAAACTAAGTCATGTGGGAACCCTAAGTTATAACTAAATAATGTGTGAATGTATTTAATTATAATATAATTGTTAAAATAAAAAGATGCGTAAATATGTATCATTAAAACAAAATTAATGAATTTGAAAAATTTTAAGAAGGGAGAATGACCGAACTCGATAGCCAACCACACCCTCAATTATAAAGTTTTTTTAAATTCTAATTTAATATTTGAGTTTCTTTTTTTAAAAAAATATTAGTATTTGAGTTTCTATTTTGTTATAAGTTTAATACTCCCTCTACACCAGTTTATATGTAGTACTCTAAAAAGTAAATTTTTTTTTAGAAAAAATCAATTGTATTCTTATTTAATGCATTTTTACTTTTTAGTAAAACAAAAATATTGTTGTGAAGTAATTAATTTATTTAAAGATTGGGATAGATTAGTTATGTGTAAATTAAATTATATGTTTGAGACGAATGAAAAAAAATCTTAGTCGATATTCCAAGTGGATCGTTCGTTAGGTACCAAACGAGGTCTATTAATTATTCCGAGTCCAGCTGGTTGTGCTCTATTATATGTATGTATATTTCTTTCTTTCTTTCTTTCTTTCAGTGGATCTCATCTGCAGGAAAATGGAGAGAAATTCATCCCTTCAAGAACCAGTTCCTCCACAAAGTAACAGATTCGTTACAGTTCTCAGTATTGATGGAGGTGGCATCAAAGGAATCATCCCAGCTGTTATCCTCGAGTTTCTTGAATCTCAACTTCAGGTAACAGAAAACAAAATAAATCACATGTATTTTACTAGATTCCTTAATCAAGAATCTTGATTCGTGACTTGTTGCAGGAGCTAGATGGAGAGAATGCAAGACTCGCGGATTATTTCGACGTGATCGCGGGGACTAGCACCGGCGGCCTGGTCACCGCCATGATCTCGGCCCCCGACGAAAATAATCGACCCCTTTACGCCGCAAAAGACATTAAGCCTTTCTACTTGGAGAACTGCCCCAAAATCTTCCCACAAACTCAGTAAGTTGACGATCTCTTTGACTGATTATTTTTCAATTTTGGCCACAAACACATACAATCTAAGATACTGGTGATCTTGAAGCACGTTATTTCCGTTCGGGAAATTGTTCAAATCATTGATCGGACCTTTGTATGATGGGAGACATCTTCATAAAGTATTGAGGAAAGAGTTGAGAGAGATTACGTTGACTCAAGCGCTAACAAACGTGGTGATTCCAGCTTTCGATATAAAGCGTTTGCAGCCAGTCATCTTCTCCACTTATGAGGTAGGCATATATCAACGTTAATTGTTGTGCCCATTTTGGTAGCTAAGGTTTTTCCTAAGAGCTTCTTGTTATTTACCCTTTATTTATGCTTTTTCTATTATTTAACACATTTGAATCATTTTCCCAAGTTAAAGTTTGGATTTATACAATTAATTATACTTGAGTTATGACTGGCATATCTGAAATTATTTTAAAGTAAATGAGTTAAAATTTTTCTTTTATTATATATATATATATATATATATATATATATATATATATATATATATATATATAGACACAAGCTAGTCTTTGTCATTAATATATTTATATTAAGTAAATGAGTTTGGATCAAATTATAAGTTTGAAATTTGACTATTAAATATAATGTAATGCTCTGTCTAGTGGAGGTAGGCGGCTTGACCAGCCCGTAGTCTCCTCTCCTCTCCTCTTTTTTTTTTTTTTTTTTTTTCTTTTTGCATCCCCTTTATATATATCTAATTGGGCATCCAGGATAAAAATGAGGGTCCATCAAGTGGTACATGTAATTTGGTAAAGTGGCCGGGTGATTTGTTTATGTGTGTGTGTGTGTCAGTGTGTGTTATATATTATAATAATCTAATCCGAGTCATATAAATTAAATTAAAGTTGTAATTAACAACCTCGTGCAGGCAAAAAGATGCACGTGGTTAGATGCTAAACTGTCGGACATTTGCATAAGTACTTCGGCAGCTCCAACATTTCTCCCCGGTCATGAGTTCAAGACAATTGATGCAAATGGTTATGATTACGAGTACAATCTCATTGATGGTGGCGTTGCTGCTAATAATCCGGTAAAAAAAATTTATATATTAAATTCACCGATCGTGGTTTGTGGGATAACAGTATACATTTGGGTTTGGATTCCAAGTGTGATGATTGAATTTCAAATATTCTTTTCATTTGAAAAATCAAAGTATATATGGAGTAAATTAATAGGAAATTAAAGACTTGATCTTGCGTTTCCGCTACCCAAAATTTAAGACTCTCCAGGCCGCCAGTACTGATGATTGTGCTGGCAATACAAACTGGAACTGTAACGACTTAATTCTCATAAATTATAACCATTTAATTCTTTTAATGGAACTTGTTTTTCTATCATGGGAACAGACATTGATTGCCATAACTGAGGTGACAAAACATATGTTTGACAAGATTAAAGTCGACTTGTCCCAAATAAAACCTGGAGACTACCCTCGTATTCTAACGTTATCGATAGGAACGGGTACTGCCAAGGTCGAGGAGAAATACAATAGCAGAATTGCTAGAAAATGGGGTATCCTAGATTGGCTTCTTCACGGTGGAACCACGCCGTTGCTCGAGATATTCACTCAAGCCAGTGCAGACATGGTCGATTTTCACAATGCCTTGATTTTCCAAGCTTTTTTCTCAGAGGATAATTACCTAAGAATCCAAGTAAGCTTTCGAATTGATTCGTTAATTGGTTAATGTCATTAAACACATTTTTTTTTTGTTTGTTTAAATACGTTTGTTAATGTAGGATGATACGCTAAGTGGCATTGAAAATTCAGTGGATATCGCAACAGTAGAAAACTTGGAGAGACTTGCGACCATTGGTGAGAAGCTTCTGAATGATCCGATTTCACGGGTAAACACTATGACGGGTCTGTCAATACCCGTTAAAAATGGCGGCACAAATGCAAATGCCCTCAAAAGGTATATATATGTATTTCTATACATTAATTTGTTAATTGTTTCTCAAAAATGAAAGATTTTTTTTAATTATTATTTACAGATTTGCTGGAATATTGTCTACCGAAAGGAAACTTCGGCAGTTGGAGAAAGAAAGCAAAAGGACAATCCCACAACTAAATATTGTGACCAGCCAAAAGAGAATAATGAAGCCACGTTCGAAGATCATTCATACCAAAGGATTCACGACTTATCCCATGTGTTCCTTCAAAGCTGTTAGCCCCTACAATACAGTGTTATCGATGTCGCGGATCTGAAGTTCGATATTTTAAATAAAAATGACTATATTTGTTTGGCTAAATGAAATATCATAGGAATAAAATGTGTCGTGTCAATGTTACATCGGAAAATTTATGTGGTATTTATTCTCTGTGAGAATAATGATAAAAATAAAAATCTATTTATTAAGACCATCGCGACTCTTTTAGAGAAATTCCAATCCAAAACACTAAAATGGTGTTGGATTTTTTGCTCCAACCCAGTTTTATTATATACTGAGAGCTAGGTTGATGCAAAGGTATAATAGTTCTGCAACACTTTAGTTAAAATTTATTTGTTGTAGTGGTCAATTATAATGTGTTTGATTTTAAGTTTAAAACCTTTTTTTTTAAAAAAAAAACTATAAATAATTATATTACTTTTTCTTGTATAATATTATATTTAATTAATAAAATTATTAAAAATTTATAAACAAATTTAATAGTAAATTTATTTAAATTGATAAAATCTAATATTTGAACTAATTAAAATAATTGTTTAAATAAATTTAATAAGCTATTTAAATTAACTAATTCACTATTTCTATCAATATAGAAATTATTTTAGATCCAATATTTTATGGAATAAATTAGTTGTTGTGAATAAAATTAAAAAAATTATGAAAATATTTTTAGAATTTAGAGTTGATGGATGAGAAATAAATTTTGTATTTAGTATAGCAATTACACTATTTTAAAATGGACGTGACACCAAGATAAGATGAGAGATGTTTTTAGAAATACACTGGAGACTTGAGATGTAACTGTACTCTTTTCATATAAGCTCGCATCCGCTCGTTTACATAGCAAAACAGAGCAGAAAAACCAGTTCAAAGATCGGAACTTTTCTTTTTTCGTGCGTGTTGTTTGCTTGATTACAGTATAGCTAGTGGATGGATTCGAAATCTTTAAGATTCATTACCCACCAATCATTCTTCTCGGCCGTTCAATCTAATGATCTTGAATCCCTCAAGAGCATCATCCAGAATGAAGGATCTGATCCATCTGTTTTGATGGCCCTTCAAAATGATGAGAAACAGACTGCTTTGTATGTGTCTGCAGAGAATAATTTTGTTGAGGTTTTCAATTATTTGGTAGCTTTATGTGATTTGGAGGCTGTTATGATGAGGGCTAAAGGGGATATGGATACTTTCCAAGTCGCTGCTGCCAGAGGCCATTTGGGTATAAAAATTTGTCCCTTTCACTCCTTGTCGGTGGAATGTTTTTTATTTTTATATATTTACTTGGTGTTGGTGTTTTACACCTTTTTGGTTAATTTCGTGTGCGTTTGTGTTTATTTGTGACGGTATGCAGATTGAATTTTAAGAAAGTTTTAGAAATTATTTGGTGTTTCTTTATTGATCAAAGGATGCTGAACTGAATTTAGTGATACGGTTGAATTTAGCTTAGGTGTGGAATGATGAAAAATAGGTAGCAAGTGATACCAAACTGTAAGCTTATTATTATTTTTTGTTGAAGCTAAAGATTTATGATTGGGGAGTAACTGGATCAAGATGTTTCTTTTTGTGTTGGCGTACTTTATCTTTTAGCCAAATTAAGTTTGGATTTTCTCGAAAACTACTGGTCTTGGAACTTTTGTCGATCTTTCCACATAACGAAAAATCCTGATTTCTGGTGTTTAGGAATCGTTCAAGAACTGCTGAAGAAGTGGCCCGAGCTTTGCAAAGTATGCAACTCAACGAACACGAGTCCCCTTTATTCATCTGCTTCCAATGGTCATGTGGATGTAGTGAACGCGATACTCGATGCAGATGTGAGCTCGATGATGATTGTTCGGAAAAATGGGAAAACTCCATTGCACACAACTGCAAGATATGGCAGGTTGAACGTCGTAAAAGCACTGGTCCAAAGGGATGCAGGTATTGTCTCTATCAAGGATAAGAAGGGCCAAACTGCATTGCACATGGCTGTTAAAGGTCAGGAGACTTCTGTGGTAGATGAATTACTGGAAGCTGATCACTCCATATTAAACGAACGGGACAAAAAGGGTAATACGGCTCTGCACATAGCCACTCGGAAGAATCGTTCTCAGGTATATATTAATTGATGCATGTATATACTTGTCATGAAAATTCTACTACCTTACTCTACATTGTGTTCTTATTGAATCTGCAAAATTGCTTTTTTCCATTTCAGATAGTTGGACTTTTACTAAGTTACGCACATGTCGACGTGAATGCCATAAATAATCAACGTGAAACTGCGATGGACATAGCAGAGAAACTTCAATACGGAGACTCACCTCTGGAAATCAAGGAAGCTCTGGTCGAGGCTGGCGCCAAGCACGCAATACACATAGGCCAAGGTGATGAAGCAATGGAACTCAAAAGAACCGTTAGTGACATTAAACACGAAGTCCACTCACAAATCAAACAGAATGAGAGAACACAGAGACGAGTCTCAGGAATTGCCAAAGAACTCAAGAAAATTCACAGAGAAGCCGTTCAAAATACCATCAACTCTGTCACGGTTGTTGCTGTTCTTGTGGCATCCATTGCTTTTCTTGCTCTATTTAACTTGCCTGGTCAGTATTATCCAGACGGGCCAGAAGCAGGCGAATCACGTATTTCAAAAACGGTTGCTTTCCGTGCGTTCTGTCTCTTAGATTCCACCGCCCTTTTCTTATCACTTTCTGTAGTCGTCGTTCAGATCACTTTGGTTGCTTGGGAAACCAGAGCTCAAAAACAAGTAGTCTCAGTAGTGAATAAGATGATGTGGGCCGCCTGTATCAGCACTTGTGGGGCGTTTTTGTCGATATCTTTTGTCGTCGTGGGGAAGAAAAGTTCTTGGATGGCGACTACCATAACGGTCGTCGGGGCTCCAATTCTTGTGGGGACTTTGATCAGTTTGTGTTACTTCGTTTTCCAGCAGCATTTTGGAATATGCGGTAGCGATTCTCAGAGGCGGATCAGACGAGCAAGCGGAAGCAAATCGTTCTCTTGGGCATATTCTGCAAATATTTCTGATTTGGATGATTATAATTCTGATGAAAAGAAGATATATGCATTATGAGTCATAACTGCGAGGCTATGTTTTTGCAGTCACCAGTTGCATAAATTCTCCAAATTTACAGAGAGTTTTTGTCGACTTGTCGTAGATGGCTTCTTTTTTTTATTATTATTCCACTCCCAAACATGTAAATTTGGAAATTAATAATGAAAAAGTAGTACGAGTTTAAGGTTAGTTTGTTAATCCAGACGTACATGCACGCATATGTTTTCTGGTTTTTATGTTTTATATGTCATTCTGAACAAAATAAATGTAAAACGTTGCAAACTACAACCATTGGTTATGAAGCCTAATCAAACCATTCAATTTTCAAATGTGTTTTTAAAAACTGTGCTCATACATTCAAAACCATTTATCAGCTTATGTTTGAATGAATAATTTGCATATGTAGGAGAATTTTAAAGCATTTGAAATCCAGAATCAATGATTCAAATTTCAAAAAAAAAAAATTCTAATTTTGAATAAAATTAATATAATAAATTTGAAATCCATTCAAATCATTTCGTCATCCTCAAGTTCCTTGGAAAACTTCATTTAGAGGTTAGCATCAGAACATCGTTATCACATAATTAAGTTGCGTGGAAGATTGGACTTTTTTTTTTGAACATGAGAACCGACGTGCCTACCCCCCCCCCCCCCCCCCCCCCCCCCCCCCCCCCGCGGTATCTAATTTCTAACAGTGATAAAATGATTAGATTTTAAAATACACAATGGGTTGCGGAAACATCTCACGTCCCCTAAACCCGGATCCAACATAGTAAAATAATCGAATCGTAGCCATGTAAGATATGTCAAGCTGTAGCAAATCAATGGAAATATTAGTAGTAGAAACAAACTCAATACAACCTAAACCCAACATCTACTTTATTTTTTCTCCCATATGGTTTTTGAATAAAAATAACATAACCACATGGGTGTATCTGTTGTCAAAAGAATAGCTTGGCGAGTCAGCCAAGAAATTTCCACTGCCAACCACAACCACCCTTTTAGGGTTCAATAGAGAAGCTATTAGGATATACAATTTACATATGCTAGAAAACCTCAGCAGTCTTGAATAAAGGAATCCTCGTTATAAATAACCTCAAAACCAGTCCATAAAATTATTGCCCGGGACCTCTGCGTGACAGCACTGAAGGAGTTCTATTCATTTCTTGCGATGATGGACGACTTTGTTCTTCTGGTCTTTGTACATCCTGAACGAAAGATTAACATTTGGCCGCGGAACAATTTACTTGTTAATTATCAGCAAATATAGTACAAACATTTTTTATGCAGAGTAAAATCATTTGTTAACAGAAGAAAATCGCTAAAGTATTTGAAACCAGTGTTTTTATAACCGGACCGTTAATCGAATCGGTCAAGCCTTAAAAAATGGTTCAACCGGTTCAACCGGTTCGACCGGACGGTCGAACCGGATCAATAAAATTAATATTTTATTTATTTTATATAATAAATAAAATAGTAAAATATTGATTATTTATGCTTTTATAGTTTTTATTTAATTTTTAAAATGAAAATTACAATAAATATCAAAATAAAAATCATTTTTCAAATTCAAAAATCCAAATTACATATAACATGTAACCAAATAGGGATGACCAAGTTTAAGTGCCCAATTAAACATCAAGATTAATTATAAAAAAAGTAGCAAACATCAAAAACCGTCGCTATTTAGCGACGGTTTTAAACAAACCGTCGCTAAATTGCGACGGTTAATCTTTAACCGTCGCTATATAGCGACGGTTTTGAAATAACCGTCGCCGATCTCTGGGCAATTTTTTAATAATTTCACAGACCCGGCCGGTTCCTGAAGACCGGCCGGTTTCCGGTTTTTCCGGTTGAACCGGATTTTAACCGGTTTTTTCCGGTTAAACCTGTTTTCCGGGTTTTTATTTATGTCCGGACCGGTCTGAAGGCCGGTTCACGGTTGAACCGGTCCAACCGGCCGGTCCGATCCGGTTTTGAAAACATTGTTTGAAACATAAGCACAATTCAAGAGTCAAGAGAACGTTAAATAAATGAATCCAACTTTGTATGAGTGTGTCTCACCCAAGCTTGGCTCAGGTAGAATTTATCTCAAAATATGGGTGGTTTGTAAATGAGCCATAATTCCATCTATTTCGTTTTGAAAGAAAATTGAACAGAAATCATAACTGAATAAAATTCCCAGTAGACAAACTATATTAATATCAAGAAACAAAGTACCACATACCTTTCCAGATGAAGCAGAATTGTAACGCGATTGTGCCTGAGATCTAGTGTGTATGCGATGTTGCTGCTGCACATTCTCAAACTGCCGCAGTCTTGAGTCGAAGTTCATACCGTCATTCATGTTATGTGGATCTTCACTGATGTCACCATCTGAAAGTTGTGATCCACCTACATAATTACCTTCCAACAAAATACTTCCTGGTGACACTCTCTTGTATTGTTCACCACTGAAAGAGTATGGGGGTACAGTTTTTAACCGCGTCTGGAGGATCTTGAATGCTACACTTTGCTGCATCAGTGCGTGAGAAGAGACTTATCACACAGAATTAATGGACATAAAATGAAAAAGTACGAGTATGTTCAGTAAAATTATGTTTAATGAACAGTACAAGCCTCAATTTATTTCTCATAGGAATGAGTTTTCCGTTTTGGTTTTTGAAAATAACATTTGAAACGGATTTTTCTGCCAAAACAAATAATTGAGTTTTAATCATTTCTTCAGCAGTGCAAAACAAAAGGAATATGAAGAGCATAATCGCGAGAATAAATGCACTCAAAAGACCTATGCTCATGCATATATACTGGACCTCTCCGTCAATCAAGGAAGAATTTGCAAGTTGATAAAACCCAGCGGTGGATTTTCCGTCCCCAAGAAATATAAGTTATTCTTGTCACCATAAGGTAGTCCCGCTAACAAATGAGATTACCCCCAAATTTCTATTACTACACCATTATTAACTTCTATTGAATCCTGCGAAAGTTTCTAGGAGTGCCATAAGACATAAGGGCGTTTAAAGATTCTGTAAAATAGGGAGAAATAATGGAAGCGAGTATACGAAGTCCTTAAAAATCAACATGTAGGCTTGAAAAGGTCAACACAAACTGCAAAACATAAGTCACACACTTCATCCCTCCTGTAATTGTAAAAACAGAGTTATGATTTAACGGAAATTCAATTACTCAGCTAGCCACAATAATAAACGAAATAATCTTTTGGGTGAAAATTGGCTTCATTAGGACTGATGCATACTCGGTTTTTGCTACCAACTATCCAGCTGCCCAAGAAATATGCAGATCTTTTTATGGCTGGTGCAGACTTTGCGGCCGAAAACTGCTTATTATTTGTTATCAGTTGCTCTTTGAAGTTAGAAGAAATTTGTGTCAAATAATTTCTTGTCCTTGGTTAATTTGCAATTTTCTTCCCGTACAGTCCTTCAATAATCTCATCTTCAGTCTTTGTCAGCATGCTCCTACAGTCCTACTGATTGATTAATTTCCCATCAACTATCGTTTTTCCTTTTTTTTCTTAGGCCAATATTTCATGCAAATAGTTCAGCAAAGAGGAATTGAATGTAAAACATCAAATCAACAATGTGCCTTATAAAACACTCGCAAGGAATAAATCATAGAAGCAATGTGGAAGAAATCTGAAATGAAGCCATCATCTGTACTTGAGATTTCTAAAATGCTGATAAAAGTAAGAAACTAGTATCCATATACCTGCGGAAGTAACATCAGGAGACCATACAGGGCTTTCAACAACCATATATATCTTCCAGGTTCAAGAAGCTGCATGCAAATAGGCAAATAAGAGAAGTACGATGGCATAAAAAATAGTTTTGTACATGAGTTGTTTGACGAAAAATAATAAAGACAAATGCTCCGTCAGCTCCGACAATATTGTCATAAACTTACAGTGGTAACGAATGAAGGTCAGAAATAGAACAGACATAAAGCACGGGGATGACAGAATGTTCAACCAAAAAAAAAGCATCAAAAGGCAAGTGGATAATGCCATCAATACCATTTTCACAAGAAAATTAAACCTGACATCAGAGACTGTTCAACAGCAATTAACTTACAATTTATGAACAAACTGCCATCTCCCATAATACCTTTTTAAGTTTTACTTCTTCAAGTTACACATTGAGACAGTATCTATAATGATCTCCTTTTCTCAGTTGTAGTAGAAGACATCTCACCCACCTTTAAATCACCATTTAGCATCAGTGAAAAATCGAATTGTTCTAATGATTTTTCGTATCTGTATAAAGTTTTAAAAAATATCGATGTCATACAAACTTCCAGACCATCGCCTCGTACATGTAATATTGCTTTATACTATCCAGTACTTAATTTAACTGTTTAAAATTGTATTCAAAGGGTGATCAAACTGACTTGGAAACAAAACTAAGCAGACGTTAAATTCAGGCGTAGACATTAAAAGTGTTCAGATTGAATTCCATGATTAAACAAGTTCGCCGCATCGTAGCATTATCTTCAAAAATAAATCTTGTAATTCTCATGTCCCTCTTAAGCTTTCCAACAGCTAAAATTTCTACGGTCCCTCTTCTTGTGGTCTAACTTATTTATTGTAAATGGATCGTCAGCAAACATGCACAAAAATAAGCACTGATTATACACAGCTTCACATACATAAGTTTTACAGCTAAATAGAGAAAAACATACACAAGTTTTACAGCCAAATAGAGAAAAAAATTAACACAAGTTAACATGGTTACTTAATGCATGAAACCATTTACATGTGCATCCCAAGTCTGTTTATGAGACAAAGCAGTTACGGAAAACCAATTTTGTAATTAATGTAAGTTGAAATTTGTTATGTCTGTAGTTGAAGTAAGATGAAATTTATCATCACTAACCACGTCTACAAAAATTACCTGTAGTCTAAGGTAAGCAAAGGTGGGAGTCTCCAGAAGGTGGATCAATTTATCCAATTGGACTAAGAACTTAACATTGATATCTTCCTCGACCAGAGATTGGATAATAGAACCCGCGTGCTGATATGTCTGTGTAGCAGTGCCATCAAGAATATAAATGCAAACGTTAAAAAGCACAGCAAAGGCAAAGGCAAAGGCAAATGTAGGTAAAGACATGGCTGAACAATAATCACAAAGCTCGTACCTGAGCTAATAAGCAAAGGCTTATGATAGCCATTGGCGAATGGCACCACGAAGCATATAAAGATAGAAATAAATTTTTTCCAGCATCATTCAACAGTGATTGTTTCAAAAGATCTCTAATGCCAGCCAACTCCGAAGAAGTGATTAAAATCAAGTTCAAAGCCTGAAACGAAAAAATGGGTCACATTCACAGGAATATCTCTTGCTGTCCGACCGACCAGCAGACCCCAACCTTGCCCCATATAGAAAGAAGCAAAAAAATAAAACCTAAAAACAAGGAGTATACAATTACTGGAAATCACAAATAAGCAAAACAAGTAATATTGAAACTGGTTATCTATCCATGGTAGACAAGATGAAAAAGAATGAAACACAATAATAATCCATGTGTGAACAACATAGTACTTGAACCATGATTGATGCAAAATCCAAATCTGGTTCCCCTTGAAGTATCGTGGAAAGCTTCCGATACACGGTTTCAGCATCAAGTAGCACACACAGTCTACGAATTATCAGAGCGCCACGCCTGCAAGAACAAAGAGTTATTTTACTCCGGTTATAAACAACATTAAAAAAGTTATTTCAGTATATTCATAGAAGCATAGGCAAATGACTCACTTCTCCAAAAGAGAATAGTCAATTCTAAAATTTTGCATTAAATACAAAGTGAGCTGATGAAAATGCTTCTCATCTTTGGCAATGCAAGCATGGACTTCAAGTACCAGCAGCACAACCTGAGATAAATGGAAAACAAGAAGGACATGATTGAAAAATTTCCGGAGTCTCATCCATAAATCATAAGTTAATGGTGCTGAAGTTATTGTAAACTCAACGCAGTAAACCTCCAATCTGGAGAGCATGATTGAAAAATTCCACAACTAGTCCAGCAGGCGAGTAAAGCATCAGACCCATCAAATCAATAGAGACGTGTAGAAATATGTAAATAAAGCATTTCCCTTATCATATGGTTCTAACATGCAAAATGTAAGCTTTGAATGCATAGTTTATAAAAGTAGAGAAACTATATCTTAGAATGTCTCCATCAAAAAGATTAAAAACTAAAAAAATTGATGCAGAAATTGGTTTTAAAAAATAGGCACTGAGAAAGTGAGGAAAGCAAGTGGAGAAGATACCTTATCAGATGGATCTGAAAGTGCCGTCAGAAGAGTTTTAAAGATATCATCCAAAAATGATAGAACCTGTTTCAAGTGAGAAAATGGCAAGTGAAAATCTAATCATCAATTCCCAAAAATGATGTAACTGAAAGTTCAATGATTTTGAAATGCTAGTAGATAGCCCACAACCAAAAAAATTTTATTGAGTAAAGCTTTGCAACCAACTTCAGCGAAAAAAAACAATTAAGCACAGCAAGGCTTCCTTGAAATTACAAGTCCCCAAGTTTCACTTCAACAGTACGTGTACAAAAACCTCCAATGCATAATCAATCAATCACCAAAACCGCAAATTTAGTATAATACGTGCATCCAACGTATGCTTTTTACTGAATTTGCAAAATGTCTGATAGCACACAACTACACAAAAAATCATTACGAAAAGGATTACATGTTTCGTGGATATGCATTACGAAAATTTCTTTTAAATCATGTTCATTGGAAATAGCAAAAATTCATGATCACCTCTGTTCGATGTTGATTTAAAAGGGCTGATATCCAGTGTAGAGCTTCAATACGTGTGGCCTCCCATTCAGTAGACAGATGACTGGTACATAGAAAAAATTAAAATTTTCAACACAGTTCATCCGCTGAAAGGCATTGGAAAGAGCAACTATAGCACCATGTATCACCTTCTACAAGGGTCGTCAATAAACCACAAGTGAAATACAGACGAGCAAAAACCTAGTTGTTCAGATAGGAGAAAGATACCTCCTAGCTACAGCGAGAATAGCTCCAATATCGAATCCTTCAGCTGGATCAGCTTTCATACCACGAAGCTCTTCATTTGTTTCACGAGCAACCTGAATGTCAAACAACAACATAAGTCTGCACCCGCCAGAATAAAAAAATTTAATCGGGGAGGTCAAGCAAGAGATGCAACGAATAAATGACAATTCAGTTTACAAGTCCTGAAAGGTGCATCAGTTCTTTCGAAAGTTGTGGAATACAATGTTGAATCGTTCTTTTCCGTCGACAAGAAGAATGAAACTTACAACTCTGATTTTCTCTTCCTTGTCTGATATGCAAGGTAAAATTGCACCAAGAATATCAGCATAATAGGGTACGAGTTGATCCCCACCAAGTTTTACGAACTCGTTGATCTGCAGAGAAAAGTTGTGCACACAACCAAATCTGACAGAATGAAACCCACACAATATTTTACTACTACACATCATAAAAGCACATCAAGTACTTACCCAGGTAATAGCAGTCAATCGAGTAAATTCATCAGGTGAATCTGCCCTTTGCACTAGTATCTCAGCCATTCGACCATAATCTACAGACTTCAAAAGTCGCAGTTCTCAACTAATTGCTAAAAAGGTAAAGCAGTGGTCTAAATAATAAAGGCACGTCAGACGCAAAACTGAACATGGAAGTTATTACTTGGGTCGCGTTCTAATACATGATACGTCGAAATGTCTCCTAATTGCCTTTATTTTTCAGGAAACGTACGCAATGTCATCAAGTATTCAATATGACATCACAGTATCCAGTTTCGGTCAAGTAATACCCTTTATAAGCACGGAATGATCTTCCGGAAATTCAAATGAAGGTTCATCCATTAATAATGAGGAAGTGAAATTTAACTTGGGATTTTATTTTTCTGCAGTGCTAAGGTTTTTCTACTCGGGAACTAGAAGGTTGCTTCATGAAAAGATAACATTAACACACTTCACAACTTATTTTCCTCTAGTAATTTGAATCACGGCCGAGTTAATCTTCTCATTCTATACTAGGATTAGAGCCTAGAGGAATCAAGGTATAAACACAATTGCAGGGAAACATCGTTCTCCATGGGTATTACACCGGACAACTATTAGAGGCACAAAACATAATCCTTATTTACTTCAACAACTAGATAACAAGAATATCAAAGTTGTTGAGTAATATTCGATGAGAGGGCTACAATCGATAAGGATGACAGAAACAATCACGTTAGGCATCTGGGACAGTCAGCATAGATTCTCAACATAAAGAAGGAAGGACAATGCTGAGATGGGGATGAGGAGTTCCAAAATGATATGGCAAAGAAAGGTGCTCTGAGCATAAAGTCTGTATGATGGGCTAATTGATTTTAACCGATAAATCCATCAAAAAACACGGTACCTGAAAGTATATTCCGATAAGAGTATTTCGGGCGAAATCCACATATATTACATTGAAGCAAAAATTAATCAATAAATGATAAAATAAATAGGGTTACCAAAGAGCGAAAGCCTCCGTTAGTAAAATTCTATCTTACCCTACCTTTCAACTTGTATTTTGTTCGTACACAATCAACAAAGGCCTTCCGGCAGTTCTGTCAATCATTTTATTGTTAAATACCAAATGGGTGGGGTTTACTAGTTCACAATTGTTTCCATATAAAAAACGTTTTTTTTTTCATTTAAGATAGAGTTTAGTAAAGAAATTAAAGTCGTCACAAGGTAGCTGGGTCAATAAAGAGTAAGCACAATTAGAAGTTCGATGCATTTCAAGTCCTTGTCATTCATTCCATCTTTGTTTGAAATAAAAATCTTTTCAATTTCAGATCTACCCATTCTAGAAATATTTTATGGATGGAACACGGACAGCGTATCTTTCCTAACTTCTCAAAACCTCATCTAATCTAATTAATCTAAAAGGTTAAATATATAACTCAAGAATTTATTTTACCCACTTTTGCATAGTTGTATCATGTGAAAACTGTGGAAATAATATGACCTTCATATCTAGGATTCAAATGATATTCAATCTCCAATGTCATTTCTTAGCGGGTGATTATATTATTTCTGGATTCTTTCCTCTTTCTAGTTTTTTCACTGTTATTCTCGTTTTGGAGCAACAGAATCTTTAAGGTATTACCTATTATGTTTATTGAGTATTCTAAGATTGTGCTCCTTGATTTTTAATTTTTTTTGGGGGACCTCATACAAGCTATTATAGCATGTTTGGGAGCCGTCAAGTGAATTACCATCACTCATTTTGAGATAAAAATGAGTATTTGAGACTTCTGATTCCTACCATGGTGAGAAACCAGTTAAGTTTTCCACGAGAAATTATTAGTTGACAAGGATTATTTTCAACTTACGTTATAAGATAGTTGTTCCTGTACGACTTTCTCAACTTCTATGTCACATGCTGTCTTACATCTGTTTGATGAATCTAGAAAAATCATGTTCACTGATTTATTTCGGTGGTGCATGTGAAAAGCAACATAGAGACGAAGTATGAGCAAGAATACAGAACAAAATTAATCGATATACCCTAACAAATTGAATACAGGAGAAGGTTCTTTTCCTTTAATCCTCATGGCTCATTAAAGGGCAGGATTCCTTAATAAATGCTCGTCTCTAATCACAACTAAAGAAATTAATGATGTAGCATCGCTGAATCTTACTGGAGAGTTCTTGATCTCTTGAAGAAATTCAGTAAGTGCAGAATCAGCTTGTTGCCTTATTTCGTGGCTAGAATCACTAAGCATGTTAAATAAGCCTGCAATTTTATCACCAATGTGAGAACATAAATCTGCAAGAACACAGCTAGAGACTGTGAATGTGTTTTGGCCTTCTCACCATCAAGAAAATCGGGGAGAAACCCCAGCATATCGATATCTGGAACACTATCTAGTACAGTAATCCATCCTACCAGAAATTGGCGGACATAAGGGTTTAGGACATTCATTCGTTCTCTCAACAATGGAATAAATTCTTCAATGCTGAGTCAGGTGAAAATGGCAGCAGTAGAAAGTTAAAAAAATTGCTTCATTATTAGAGATATCAAAGAATTCAGCTTGATACATTGCTATGTGAACAAAGTAAATGAGATACCAGACCTAAACTGATCACTCTCGGTGACGATATCCTGCATTACAAGCAATCAAAGTTAGCAATACTAAAAAATTATCTGTATCATTTATGCATAAATTTATGCATGCATGCATGCATGCATACTCAGGAAAAAGAAACCACATACCTTTACAAGTCTGTCCAAAAGATGAGCAGCACTCTGTACATTGGGATCTGAATCAGCAGAAAGCTTACACAACGCGTCAAAAATCTGGTTGAAGAACACGATAAAATCGCCTCTCACAACCTGTAAATAGCAAACAGGACAACTAAATTACACAAGGAAAAGTGGAATATAACAAAAGTCCCCAATTTTTGTACCTTTGCAATGTTGTACAGAGCTTCACAAGCATAATATCGAACTCGGCTGTCTTGATCAGAAAACGAAGCTAAAACGGGGGGTACAATTTGCTGGAATGACCACGGAAGAGGGGCATTAGATAAAAAAAATTCATCAGAAACACCCCGAGAAACATTAGACCGGATAAATTGGGAGTCAAAGAATAGTAGAAAATGTAAATAAGCTATAGGAAAAATGACACATAAGGACTCAAATACATGCATTATAGTTTTACTTCAAGGGGGGAAAATGTTTTTCTACTCTTCTGATTCTCAAAATGGAGAATTCAACTCTTAGCCAACAGCAGTTACTAAAGGTGAATCAAACTCATATCAAGGTCAAAGGAGCAAGCTACTTACCCACTGGCAACCTTATCTCAGTTTCAGGGATGAAAGTATATCCATTTTGATACATGAATTAACTTCACAAGCAAAGAAATGAAAAGGGCCAAGTTCCATGCAATGCAATTTGAAAATGTTACTTCTGTGACATTTCAGACCAGTTTCTAGCATTCATACCCATCTCAACTTTGACATAAATTTGAAATGTACAGATTGATCCAGTAACACATTTGGGCTAAGGAAATCATGCCCAATCAGTAAATATTCCTCTAAAAAAGGTGAACCTACGATCCATGTAATCCTTCTGTTGTAGTCTGTGGGTTTTGAGGTATATCTCACATTTACAGGGTGTGGTACTAACATATTACTGCATCTTATACCCAAAGTTTTCTAATTCATTAGCTCTTAGCATGTAGAAATTATGTCAATTTATGCTATAAGATCATTATTTCTTTCTTGAATCAATAATTCCCAACAGGCCTTAAAATTAACTAGAGTTCATGATACATCATCTTTCAACTAAACTACAATCCATACTTCTTCACCCACAGTCTCAATCGCTGAATAAACCAATTCAGCCAAATTTATCGAGATAAAAGATAGGTACATCCAAATAGGCAGAAACACATACAATAAATGTTAGGTGGTCACAGGATCAAAACTGATGGATTAGATGAGAATATCCCTCAGTTTATTCAATCAATTTAGGTACACTAGGCCACTGGCATTCCTGCATCCTGCAATAGATAGCATAACTTTCTTGGCAATTTTTATGCCTGACTGCTTGCTACATTTGAACAGGAAAAAGCTTAGCAAGCTCCACCTTTTGAGTTCCCTGAAGCAGGAACTTAAATGTGTTTACTTTGCCCAAACATTAGATGTAGGCGGTAAAATAGGTATGCAGCCATGAATATTCATGAAAACTGCAAATTTTTATCCTCAATGAGTCAATGACCCCAACAGAATGTGCTTTATTAAATTCTAAAGCATTAACGCTAAATTAAAAAATAAAGGAACCTGGTTCGCCTAGAACCAGACGATTAAATCAACTGTATGATTGAATTTATTAGGTGATTAGCTTCTCACAAACTAACCTGACTAATGTGAATTAATAAGACGTGATGGTTTGTTACAAGTAAAAAGGGGGCTAAAGTCAATGGAACAGATGACCAAACTAGATCGGCCATCTATTATACATTCTGTTAGTAAAAGTTCTTTCCTTCGCCTGACCACTGTCAAATAATAAGTATGAAACTGGATCGTCACTTTAACATTCTTACTTCAAGATGTTGGGCGGCATCTGATGTCAAAGCGACTGTAGCTGCTGCCAATCCTATCAACCCTCCCTAAAAACAGAAACGTACAAATGAAACTTTCAACTAACATACTAGATGAATGAACTCCAACATTGATAGTGGAACTAACTAATTAACATACTTTCCGATGATTCGCCTGGGGTGAGTAAGTGTATTCGTTGGCTAACAAATTGATCACGGCATTTATTTTTTCGTGATCCCCAGAGCTGATTAATTGCTTTACTATCCCTTCCACCTACATCCAATCAAAACCTCCAGATTATCAAACAACTGACAAAATTAAAGCCCGATACACACTCGAACCTAATATTCCAAACTCGCGACAAATTTTCCAAAAAAGCACGCTCACACCCACAAACATAAAAACACTCATATCCCCGTACGCAATGCATTACCTCCAAAGCAGCATTTTTGCGCTTTTCGTAGAGCTTATCGGAAAGATTACGAAGAACAGCTGGTGGAATCACAGACAGCGCATCCGCCATGACAAATCCCCAGGAAAAGGAAACTGAAAATCTTGCCTTTTAATTTAGCTACATAACATTTAACGAATCTTCGATAACAGACTGTCAGTAGATCTAATGAGAAACTGATTGACGAAACGAAGAGAATCTGCAAGGTCGATAGCTTTTTAATCGAAATCAGAATTTTCAACTTCGAAAATTTCGAGAGATAATTCTTGGTCTTTTCTTGATTTGTTGGTTTCCAAAATTAGGGTTTTTTATCCTGATCAGAATGAAATTAAATTTGGCAAAAGGTTTGGCAAGAAAATTGGCCTCGACTCGTGAAATGACTCAAGGAGCCTCGTGCTTCGTTGGAATTTTAAGACGAATTTAAATACGTAACCTAAAAAATTTCGTTTTTAAAATTATAATTTTTTGTGTGTGTTTTATCAAAATTAAATAACAAGCCAAAGTCCATCACATCAGATCAAAAGAATCAAGCGGTTGTAAAAATTGGGCCAAACTTACGCTCGTGTAGGGGAAGTTGGGAATTTGCGATGACCCGAGAAAAGTGAGAGGAATCACTCGAAAGGATTTGAACAAATGTGAATAATGAAGTCAGAAGGAGCTTTCTCCGATCAATAATCAATCCAAAACCTCTACACCAAAAGCTTCGATAAATTTTATCGATTATGGTTTTTTAGTTTGTCGTAATTTCCTTAGCATATTTATTAAAATTTCTTTAATTCTAGTTGTACAAATATTTACTCCAGTTTTTTATCACAAAATTAAATGTGTTGTTGTTCATGAATTTTTCTTCAATTTTTTTAAGATAATTTTCTAGTTTTGTGGCTTATTAGGAAAGTTGGAACGAACAGTCAACTCGGAATTTGGATCACTTGTGTTTTAGAAGTCTGATTTCACACACTTGACATGATTACGTATTCGGCATGTCCGAGCAATGTTTTGTACAAATTTTTTGTCATGTCCGGTGGGACCATGCCGTCAAAGAAGCGAGGAAACACTGAGAATGGCAAAAATATGTTGCAAAGTCCAATAAGTCTATGAGCAATTGAAATGGAATGCACTCGATGGATATTTAGAATGAAAAAAATATGATTTCTGACTTTTCGAATGCATAAAATAATCTTTTACAAAATAAGATATAGATTTCTTAGGCAAATTTTGCGAAGAAAATATTAAAAGAATTAAATTATGAATACTATTTGGGGAGTTCATTCCATTAACTTAATATACAAATAAATCCTCGTGAACATGTAGAATATGATAATCTTAATTCTTCTTTTACAGATAAAATAGGAAATTTTAGATGAAAGCTACAACGGAAGAATACATTCACAATAATGGAATACATTTTTTGATAACGGATACTGCATGATTTCTAATTCTTCATATCCATACAGTTATGTTTCAAAGAAGTAACACAGGTTTCCCGTGAAGGGGTAGTGCAAGGTTCTGAAAAACAAGAAGGATGGTCTGGAGGATTCTTTCATAAATGGGTGGAATATAAAAAATAACACCCCAAAGAAATTCTTGAGGGTATCTTCTCATGTTACTTCAGATCTTGAGTACAAGAACGAACTCGAGAAATTGAGATTTGATTGTATCGAGTGTCATGATACATATGGAGGAAATCGTGAGTTGTATGACAGAAAATGTGAGCAAGATTGTGTCCATCGGGTAAATGGATTGGAAAAAAATGAAAATTCATCATAAGAATAATGACCTCAAACAAAATGTCGAGGTAGGAAAATCATCAATAAAATTAACGTAACATCACCATTATTTCAATACATTGTCAGGTAACACAAACGTGAAGAAATGTATCCAAAACTAAGAGGAAAAATGGAGGGAAAATGTAGTATATGACAACAAGAATTCGATATATGGCAGAAGATCCATGTCCACAAGGCCAAAAAACCAAAAATATCATCGATGATCATCAACCACAAAATCAAGAAACCAGTAATATTATGGGAGATTAAACCTTGGAAGGCGGATGATTATAGGTTATGGTGGGGGATTTTTGGTCTCAAAGTTAAGAAACCAACAATACCTCAAAACATCGTCTTTCAAATATCAAGAGAATCAGCTTATGTCGAATTTATAGCTTAACATGAAAATCTCCACTATATATGTTGGACATCAGAAGTATCGTCAAGTCAGTACTTGATGGATTAACAATCATCTTACTCGAATGATCAATTCGAGGAGCATGAAATTACTTCATCCTAAATCAATAAATAAAGAAGAGTTTCGAGAGGTAAACTTCCATAAACTTCATTTTTACCCACTAAAATTTAACATGAATGACCAAGTTTGCTAAAAAAAGTTATTGGGCCAAAGAATGAGCGTGATAAACTAATACTCGGGAAAAAATTCATGAAACATAATGTAGTTTTCAGATAGGCCAAATCATGATATCAATGTATTATATTACATGTTCTTTAGTAAATGTGAAAATTGTAAAACATAAAAATGCTCAATTAGTTCAAAGTACTAGCTACTTTAAAATTTAAATTATCTTATAATTAAAAATTTAATATAGGTGTAAAGTCGGGCCACTCTGTTATATAAAATCTTGTTGGCCAACTAATGGCTTGATTCCACGGATTGACGGTGGTAAGATGTTAAATCTTATTCCACAAGTAAATTGTTGTGGACAAACATTGCTCTATGTAAGCTACAATTTTTTGGGAAATATGCTTTGTTAATTTTTAAGTGGATTGATTTTGAGTACAAAGCATGAACTTTTGCTGGGAACTAGGATATCAAGCTACTTTTGTTGTACATACATTGATTTGGCCAAATTATTGTTTTAGATTGTTTGATTCATTTGTTTCGTTGTTGTGTTTAATGCAAGAAATTTAAATAATGATAATTTTAGTTTCTGTTAATTTATCACACCGGATTCAGCTACAAATATGAGAGTGCTTTTGGGAGGAACCACTTGAAGATTTTGAAAAACAAAAAGTGAAGTCAGAAAGAGCCTTCTCAAACTAATAATCAACACAAAAGTCATACAGCAAAAGCTTTTGCAAATTTTATCCGTTTTAGTTCATTTTTTTTTTTCAGTTTATCGCAATTTCCTTAGCGTACTCCAACTTTTTCCAATTCTGATCGTAAAAATGTTTATTTTAGTTAATGATGACAAAATTAATTTTTTTTTTGTTCATGAATTTTTCTTCGATTTATTAAGTTAATTTCCTAGTTTTGTGGCATACCACATGAGTTACAACTAACGGCCGGTTCAGGATTCACAATGCTTGTTTTTAGAAGTCGGGTTTCACTAACTTGGCATGATTTCGTGCCTGACACATCCACACAAATTTTTTATACAAACTGTACATAATATAATAGAATATGGATGTGGGTTAATTTGCCTTCAAGGAGTGTCCAAGTTGGTGAACTAGGTGGACGCTTGATCAATGGTCAGAAGTTCAATTCTCTCTATCAATACATTTTCAATCGAGCTTATCACACATGACTTGTTCCACTTGTTAAGGTTTATCTAATGCGCATCGAAGTATATCGACCGTGAGTTCTTATATCATAAAAATATATGTGGTGTAATTTTGATTGAAAAAAAGAACAAATGAAATAATAGTCAACAAAACCAAAGTTAATTTATACATTTTGGAAATAAATATTACGTAATCATGATAAATATTTTGCTGAAGTCTTCCTAGAACAAAATATATAAATATATAGATATTATCAAGGGGAGTGTTATTTACAATTCATAATTTGTTATTTACACATCAATTTTTTAATTAACATTTGATTTGTTTATCATTTTTTCTAGTTTTTATTTAATCGTATCGTAACCGGTAAATCTAGTTAACATAAAAAAAAATACACATAATATTCAATCCTACAAATATTTCTTACGAGAACCAATCAAATAGGGTACCATAACTTATCGTATACCCACTTTAAGGCATTATTTGGAGTTAATGACAAGAAATCAATTGATTATTCATCCTTATTACGTTTCAATGTTTGGCTCAAAATCCATAAAAGATCAATATTATGCACTGTTATTTTATTCAAATATATTAATTTATCTCTGTCAAAAAAAAATATATTAATTTATCTTATTATTATGAATCATTCGTCATCACATCAATGAGCAAACAGGATGTGTTAAAAGTTGAATATATAAAAAAGTCAATAGTTAAATGTGGAGGATCCAACAATATAAAAATAAACCGAACAGAAATCAGTATATGGTGGTGATAATTTGTGCCCATACATGTAAAATCCAGAATGTGCCCATCTATTGTATTATACAAGTGGCATATTGAGAAATTCTCCATTATTTTTACAGCAAACAACACGTTGTTACATAAATCATAACAAAAAAACACTCTGAACGCCAGACATAAGCGGCATGGGGAGTAACTACAAAAAAATTCTTCATGATATTTAACTTATAATATGATAATCATATTGAGAAATTCTCCATAGTTTTTACAGCAAACAACATTTCGTTATACAAATTATGAAAAAAAAAACACTCTCTGAATGCCAGACATAAACGGCATGGGGAGTAACCTTACAAAATTTCTTCATGATATTAACTTATAATATGATAATATATAGATATAAGTTATTATCTTATTCTCAGAACAATGCGATAGCATTTCCAGTCTCTATTATCCCAACTTTAACTATGTACATGGTGCAAATATCAGAATAAATAAATCCACCAAGATTCTGGGTGTTCTCCTTAGTTTTAGACTTGATCGTTACCCTTGAGAATGTTGTACTTGCATAATGGGCATGTCGCGTTCATTTTAAGCCACTTCACGATACACGTAGAATGAAAGTTGTGATTGCACGGAAGAGCGTGGAGTTCATTCCCATCCTCGTATTCGCACAGACATATGCAGCATTCCTGGAAGAACATTTTCAAGTCCAGTATGAAACTGACAATAAGTTGAGCCCCAAAAATGGAAATCGAAATCAGTATCAGATACGAAGGGGTACGTCCATATGCAATAGTGAGGTTAGTTCCTTTTTCACACCAAATGAATGTGTTACAATCTTTAGATGATAATTGGTTTTGTAGTATTGGTTTCATTCAATATCGTGATTTGGTGTCAATTAAGGGCGCAACTGAATTAAAAAGGCTTTATCACTTGAGCCAACTTCAAGTATGAACTACTTTATTCAACAGCTGATAAACAGCCGGTGAATTTTTAACAGACTTGTGAGCTTGAATCAAGAACAGTATTTTTTTCTAGGTTTGCGCTATACTCGATTCCATAAAATAAAATTTGAGTGCTTAATCATCTGCTTGATATTTGAGATGGAACACAAACACAAACACACAAAAAACACCCAACACATGATAAACTTACCGCATCCTCAGGTAAGAGAACTCGATCATTGGCCCCGCTACTTGTTTCAAAAGGAATCATTCTTCCTGCTCCAAAGCCTAGCCTATCTTCATCCTTGCAGGTTTGAAATCTGTACTTGGGAAGGACCCTCAAATCAGCTTCTGATGCACCCTCCTGATCATCCAAGCGAGTGTGTAAAGGATTTTAAAATTGAAATATCAGTCAAATTCAGCTTGAGATCATCGTGGCATACCTGGCCTGCAATGGCATAAAGAACTCCAATGATGCATGGTAGGCAGCAGCAGAGTGCTATTCCAATAAGACATGCTAAAACAACACAGAATATGGCAAAGAATACATCAAATGCCAAGAAGACAACAGCCAACCTGCAACACATCAAGTATCAGTGGGTCTGAGAGTCTCTTTCTACAACTAATAACATATTTACAAAAGGCTCGCGAAGTACTAAGGTGAATGAGTGTCCTCGGACCTAAGAGAAGGTTGTCATGCAAGGTGAGTCACGTGCCTTATTGAAATGAAGTTAACTAAGACATAAAAATTTAGAATCTATATATATGAAGAAATAATCCCAAGTAACTTATGATACGTATTTTACAAATTTATCAACAACAATAAAGATTTGCAATCTCCGCATTTACGTATGTCTCAAAACTTTTAGGCTTGCCGAGGTACGCACTTCATGAAAAGGCAGCGCCTTGATTGAGCCTAGGCATCCGGCTGTCCTTAAGCCTAGGCACGCTTTGTTAGCTATTAATGACTGAGATTAATATGCAAGGGAGGTAGGAAGGGAAAATACTTCAAAATCAACAGAAGAAGTATTCAACGGAATCATTTCAGGACAGATCCAACAGATGCACTTTAGATGGATCTATTTAGGTATGACTTATACAAAATGTGGAGAATTGATAATTATTATACATTCTAACATAACTTGCTGCTAAGGATAAACCAAAAGGCAAAAATAGGTCAACCGTGACACTCAATGTCAGGGCAAAAGGAAACTTTTAATAGCAATTATTTTCTGCAAGAAATGATGCCATAAACATATGACCTCCTTTCCATCAGTTTGAAGTAAATAGAAGAATGATTATTAACAAGGAAGAAATCAACAAAGGGAGAAAGGTTTTTTCTAATGCATGGTATAGCCATTTAGGTAACCAATTTCACAACTCAGATTTGCATTGATAATGTTTTTGAAAAAAAATCAGATGCAGCATGTACATAATGACAAACATAAAAATCAGTTAAGTACAAGCAGAAACATTCAAGAAGTTGGTTTCAGAATATACCAATACAAGCGTGGAGCACTTCTCAAGAGAAGTTCACCGCCTGAGACAACCCAATAAAAGCCAACTATCCACCACAGGAACGAGGCTATAGTATTAACAGATTCACATCGCTTCATTGTGCTGAAATTCCACAAATGTTAGCCAATCATCAAAAGAAATTAACTTTTAGCAACAGTTTATACCAGCTTTCTTAATTGGCAACTATGTGTGCAAAAACTAATCAAGGAGCCATATCAGTTAACAAAGCAAGGGAAGAAATTAGCTTCTTGCAGCCGTTTATATCAGCTATCGTAATTGGCAACTACACATGAAAAAACTAATTTCAGGAGGCTCAGCCATTCAGACCCAGGTGACTTCACTAACAAAGATGACGAGTGGACAACAAGAGACTACATGTATTCAAATAATTATTGTCGCTGAGATTGAACAATAGAGAAATAAAATTAGGCAGGATCCCACTTCAACTTGTATTAAAAAGGAAAGAAGTTCTTCACTTTTCTATTGTTAAATCAGAATCCAGAATCACCAAAGAAGGCTCGGTTAAGGCCAAGACAATGTGTATGAATGGTCACACGACTGAATAGAAATGAGCATATAAAATGAGAAGAATAGACTGGGGGACCGAAAGTGAGAATGATAATACGGTTGGGCTAATTTAGAGGCGCCTTCGCCGAAGCTGGATAACATACAGATAGCGTAGATTAATTTGCACAAGTGATTTGCAATAGCATAAATTTTAATTATAGTACAACAGTATCAAAATGCGGACTCCTTTTATTTGCACTATGTTTTGCTTGGAACAAAAGATGACGACATAAAAAAAAACCCACAGAACACTGAAATTCATAAATCATAAAAAAAGAAAATTCTGTTGAAATTTTACCAACCTCGACCGATTGCCGATCCCTAAAACCCCAATCCTCCCATCCCCATTCTCCTCCCCATTTTCACTTCCACTACCTTCCTCTCCGCCATCGTCTCCCACTAGCCAACGCGAGTACCGCCGTCTGAACTCGACCCAGACGAGAACCACATGAACCAAACACTGAATCGCATACCCACACACCCAAACCCTGATCGGCATATTAGGGTTCTCATCCAAAGTGCAAATCAGCATAACTGCTGAGACAATCACGAAAGCCAGATTCCACATCATGTCTAGCGCAACGATGGGCTTGGAGTAACCCCAGTCGGCACGGCGCTGCTCGAGCTCGCGGGCGGCGGTCTCTCGGACAACAACGGATGCACCGCCCCGGCGACGGGTGATGGATGCGAAGCGAGAGAGGAGGAGGGATATAGAGGAGGCGCGGGAGGGCTGCCGCAGGGGGAGGAGCGGGGAGTCCGGGGAGGACATGGACATGATTGGAATTTCAGTCTTGTCGAGGGGTGAAAATGGAATTGGAAAAGATTGTGCTGGAAAATTGGGAGCGACTGTAGTACGAACACTACTGTGCCATGGATGGAATATTCCGAGTTAAAGGAAGACAGGATCTCTGTAGCATATTTTGGGAAATTGTAAGCTGCGGTTCATTTCTTGGTCTTTTCTGTTTTAGGTAAATAAACAGTGTCGTTAAATTCTTGTATGTATATCTAGACCTGGTCACGGCCGGTCCGGTCGAGAAAACCTGGCCGGTTATGGGTCGAGCGAGGGAACGACGGGTCCAGTTCGGTCTAATTAAATTTAACTTATTTTTTACATAAATTTTTTTAGGGCAGTTTTACATAAATTTTTAAAAAGAAAATTTAAAAAAATGTTTGCACATATGTATGTTTATGTATGCATTTGATATTGGAGTTGGTGATTTTCATGGTAATTATCTGGTTAATTAATTAGTTAATTTTTTTTATTCACTCGTGAGAGAGAGAATGGTAAAAAGAGTCTCGAGCGCCCAGATGTTGATTATTTATGCCACAATTGAAAATATTTAATTTTTAAACATACTCATTCAATGTGTTTATTTTTGGACTTGAGTGATATACTTTTATGATTATTAAATATTGACTAGATATAATAGACTTAGGGATGACAATGGGAAGGAGCGATGGCAAGTTTATCATCCCCGTCCTCGAATTTCATCCATACCTCATACCCGTCCCGATCTCTGTTTTTTCGGGTTCGGCGAAACTGTGAGGATCAACTTCTCACCCCGTCTCATTCTCATTTTAAAAATATTAGTAGGACAAGACGATGACGGATTCAGAGATTTTTTCAAATCAAAACTTATTATTATCTATTATTTTTAGTTATAATATTAATATTAATAATATTATGATTATTAATATTTTAAAAAATAATAATATTTTATTATTGATATTATTTTTGGGACGAGTTCGAGGATGAGGATGATAATCACTTATCCGGCCCGAACTACTTCGGGATTTTAGAAAATCCCCGAACCCGAACTCAAACCCGAAAAATCGGGGATCACCGTCCCCCGTTTCGAGTTTTCTCCGTAAGATCCAAAACTCATGAAGAAAGTTGTCATCCTTAATTAGACTTGTGATTTCGTGAGATTCTTGTCACAAGTATCATTAAATATTTAAGAAAATAATATGATAAAAATACAAGACACTAAGATATAGTAAATATTTTATGCATTAAACAATTGATGTAAATAATCTAACATGAAATATAAAAAAAAAAATTACGTTATAAAAAATCAAAATCAAACAAAATTGAAGTAGAATTTTATGGCAAAGTTTTTTTCATGCCTGGTTGGTATTTTTTCAAAAAAAATTATTTTTTATTTCAGTAGTTAGGCGGTTACAATCACGGTTTCAAAACAAATTCATTGAAATTATTTGATTTGAAATTCATCAATCCAAATAAAAACCTTAATTTTTTCAATCCAAGTAATTCGTCATCTTATATTCATCTATCCAATACAACCTAATACTGTATTTGTGGTAAAACTTTTTATTATCAAAATTTTTGTTTAAAACACATAGGCCAACTTCCACGGCTTTTCCAATCGGGGAAAACATGTATACTTCATGAACATTGGTTTATAGTTTGGTTAACAGCACGTGGTAAACTCCTTACTCGGGACAAGCAACCATATGTCATTAACAAATGTCGTGTACTTTGCGATCGTGGAGATGAATCTGTCCAGCACTTGTGCTTCAGTTGTCCTATCTCGAGTGCTATCTGGAACGCTATCCGTGAGTGACTGGAAATGAGGAAGATGATAGGCTCAACATCGGTAGTTTTACGGGCTTACAACACGGTCTATGGGAGGAAATCGACTTTATCCAGAATGATGTGTTCTGCATTTGCTGTTACAACCTACGAGATTGGAACTTAAGAAATAGAGCACTTTTTGACAAAGAGACACAAGAATGCAAGATGTATTGCAGATAATCAGGAAGATCAATATATTATTTTTTCGTTGCTTTCCTACTTCTAGTGATGTAATTTAATGTGTGGATCTATGATATTAATTGTAAAATGATTTATGGTTGTTGTTGAGAGCCTAGAGATGTCTGACGTACTTGTATATTGTAAACATTATTTTTACAAATTTAATGAAATTTTGAGAAAAATAAAATTCAGATTTGAAAAAATATAATGGTAGCGGTATGTATATGTATTTCTTGACAAGAGAGGAAATCGTATATCTTCCTGAGAACGTGATGTTGATAGACATTGGATCCAGTTTAATTAGTTACAATTATTATAATTAATTAGATGTGAAAGGTAACCAATTTTTTCATAAAAATTTCATTATCTTGTCTCACATCAATTAATCTACTGAAAAATGGAAATTATATACATTATCAAATGAAACTCAAAGAAAGGGCAATTTAGAAGATATACTTTGGTTGGATGGTCATGGGGCTCGATCGTCGTGTCATTGCGGATGGACTCGAATCTACAGAAAAACAATTAGAACAAAATATAATTTGATTTCAAAGTACCAACTATAGAAAATGTCTTAGAATAAAATTATAAAATATAGTCTCAAATATTATATTTCGCACTTCTGACTTTTTTCACGTTATTTATCTAATAAATATGACTTTATTCAGTCAAATCGGGGCAGGGGGCCAATATCATAGATATATATTTGAGGTTGTTGGGGGAACATTGCATTCGCAGCGATTACCCTTGAACAAATTCACATGCAACTGGGATTTAGTAAATACCCATCGGATACAAACACGTCGCGTTCCTTCATATTTGATTGATCCCTACACATACCTACCATTATATATGGTAGTTCTCTACAATTTGTCAAACAATAATTTAGTTTTTTTTGGTTCGAAACTTGTCGTGAAAACAAGATTTTGCACCAGTACTCGAGTAACCAGTAAGCACCTTTTTTTTCTTCTTTAAATCAAAATGTGCGTCGGCTGGCGACGATTATTTTGTAAGTAGTAAATAGATACTTCAAGGAAGAGCAACGTTGCCACTGAGGTCAATGGTGGAGCCAGAAATTCGATTATACTCGGGCTAGAATTTTAAACTCTAAGATCCTTTAATATTTTAAATTGATCTACCTGGACTAATATCAAATTTATCCAAAATTTTAAAAAAAAATTACATATAAATTTTTTAAATTTTTTTTAAAACACCCGGGCTGAAGTCCAGGGTGAAAATGGGTGTGGCTCCGCCCTTGACTGAGGCCAAAGTGAGCAGCCTTAATCCCTTCCTTTACTCTTGCTCGACCTCCCATGTCCGTGTAGTATGAACTAGTCTATGTTTTATCACAAATAATTTTCTTTCTATTCCGACATTATTATATTGTGTGGGTTTCTTATATATTAATGAAAATTGACATAATATATCGATAATCCAAAAAAATAAATTTTCACCTATGTTAAGGAGATAAACACTTCATTAACTGCTTTTGCCACTTGTCCAATTTTTTTAATTGAATAACTTAATACTTCATATTACTTATGGAACCACATATATTATCCTAAACTACGTGAAAAAAATTAGATTATTTATCAAAAAAGGTGAAGACTATGTTTGTTTATATCGTGTGATAAAGTAGAGTTCTTAATTGTATTTTCCCGAAAAAATGTGTGATATTTAAATTTGGCGAGTATATATTACATTTTTTATTATATAGTTAATTATCAATTAAATGTATTTCTATCACAGATTCCTCAGCTTTTGTTATTTTATATTCTCTTCATTTGTCTTTAATTATTTTCTGTAATCTCTAGATGCCAAGTGCCATCTTATTATTAATGCCGGCTGCTTTTTTATATTAATTTTGGTATACGGTGTACAATGAATTTGACTCTTTTTTTTTTAAAAAAAAATGTATTTTTATGATGATGATGATAAAATTTGTACTTCATCTAATTGAATCTGTATTTTTAGTCCGCTTTCAAAATTCTGAAGTTTTTTTATTTGTGTCAAATTTTTGCTACATTCCCTTGATTAATAGTTTATTGCGTAGTAATTAGTTTAAAAAATCAATACAATTATAGATTAAATAGATTAATATGATATTGTACGTCTAAACGGTGTCGAATAAATTACTAAATATATTTTATAATTAACTTATAGTAAGTTAAAAATATAAGTTAGTTATATACATTTATTTTGGGAAAAGAGACGCCTAAAGCAATAATAGCTTTGGAACCGTTAACTCGTCCTTTCTTTGTTCCACACTAGAAATGCTAAAGACACGCCGAACACAATTAGCCTGACATTGTCACCCTCAATGTTTAAGCAATTCTCATCCCATCAGCAAGGCTAATTCGGACATTTGAGTCGAGGACTCCTGCTTTTGTGCCTGACGAAGTTACAGTCGATCGCACTCACACACATAAAACCTCTCCGTCTTTCTCTCTCTGACATGCTTTTATGCCTGACGAAGTTACAGTCGATCGCACTCACACTGTCACACACATAAAACCTCTCTCTCTCTCTCTCTCTCTCTCTCTCACACACACACACACATACTACGTTTTCCTATACAAAAGCATACAGAATAGAAAAATAAATGGCACTGTTTGAAACTTAAAATTTCTTTCCACCTTCTACACTTGCATCTTCGAGTTCTCTCCTTCGCGCGCGCCCGCACACATATATACATACGTATATGTACATACACGTCTATATTTGTACCTGTATTCATATAATATTGCTACACATTGTCGTAATTTATACTGTCGGAGGCTTTCGCAAATTTGATGCGTGATTTTGAAGCAAACAGATCGGTGATGACGGGGATTTCTGGCGAAGGAAATGTTTCCTTGACGCCGGAGCGTATTTCAGGTGACAATGCGCCGGAGAGGACGCCGCTGACGGCGTCGGCATCGTTTAGAGAGGGAGGAAAGTCTTATTCGTCGCGGCGGAGGGGAGTGCGCCCGAGCCTTGACGCGGACGACTTGATAAACCTGCTTCATGGCTCGGATCCGGTGAAGCTGGAGCTTAATCGCCTCGAGAATGAAGTCAAAGGTTGGTCTCCTTAGCTGGATCCGGCGCTTGGATATCTTGTGAAACGCTGCCGTTTCTGTGCCCTTGCTTTGTGTCATTATTATTTTATGTTTTAAGAATGTGAGATGTGTTAATAAGTGACCGTTCACTGAGGAAACGACGGCGTATTAGTGTTAACCTTTTCTGGTGGTTTGCAGACAAGGACAGGGAACTGGGGGAAGCACAGTCCCTGATAAGAGCGTTGAAGTTGTCGGAGCGCCTGCGAGAGAAAGCAGTGGAAGAGGTCCATTTTGTTCCTTATTTCCCCAGTTAGTTCCTGGAACGTATTTCTGTAAATGCTTATTTTTAAGCTAGAATAATAAATATTTGACAGGTATAGAGATTACGTGTATATACCAACAAAGGCTGCCTAAGTTTAAACCTGAGATAGACTGCATTTGTGGTCTATGACAGTTATTCTGCCTAGCAGGTTTCCTAAAATAATTTGTTTGCTCCGAGTACTTAATTGAGTCCAAACAAGTTTTCAGTCTTTGCTCTTGCTCTAGAACTTGGGTGCAGGATAAATAATTTAGGAAGTGTTTGGACAAGTTAATGTTCTACCCACTCATTATGAATCGTTATTATTCTGTCATGACACCAATTTTTGTCTTCTTTAAGTTCATGTGGGTCTGTTTGAAAGACTTTCAATTGCTACTAGAAAATTTTTTGAAATAGATAATGCATTTTTAAGGTAAACTTATTCAGAATTCGCAAGAGTTTTCTAGGTCAGGCTATTCATTGATCCTAATATATTACAATTTTTTGTTGAGATGTTCAAGTATCCATAGCATATGTGTGCAGTGTCAGTTTAAGAAATGATCCCTCGTCGGTGGCAAATTTTGAATGGTTTTCCTGAATGTGGTTCAATTATGATGTGCATTTATGTCAAAATAAAACCAAGAAATTTTTTTTTGAGTTTCGATTGAAAGTTGTTTGATGTTACCTTTTCTTTGCAGTCCCCCTTTTTGTTGTCTTTCACTTTGTGAGTGGCATGAGCTTTTACATGTGGAGTTGAACTGAAGCTGAATTATTTTATTTTACTTTAGCTCACTGAGGAGTTGGCAAAGGTGGATGAGAAACTCAAATTAACAGAATCTAACCTAGAAAACAAGGTATTAGCTCGAGCTTCCCCCATCCATTCTATGTATTTTTTCAATATATTTTTCTGTGCAGAATCTTGAGATTAAGAGAATTAACGATGAAAAGAAGGCCTCCATGGCTGCTCAATTTGCTGCCGAAGCCACTCTTCGGAGAGTTCATGCTGGTCAGAAGGACGACGATATGCCTCCAATCGAAGCTATCTTGGCTCCCTTGGAGGCTGAGCTCAAGCTTGCTCGGCAAGAGGTACATATTTTCTTTAGGCTACCTTCCATTTAGTTAAACAATTCCCATTTGGGGAACATTTCTTAATTTTTTGATACCCCCCTTCCAGATTGCAAAGCTGCAGGACGATAACAAAGCATTGGACCGACTTACTAAGTTGAAGGAGGCTGCTCTAGTGGAAGCAGAGAGAACTGTGCAGGTCGCATTGATGAAGGCTTCTATGGTGGATGATCTCCAGAACAAGAACCAAGAATTGATTAAACAGATTGAAATATGCCAGGTTTTGCGGTCTTGCACGCTCTTTGGTTTCAAGACCACATATGAACATTTATTGTTTCTCTCTTTTCCCCCCTGTAGCATGTAGCTTTTTATGATTTATCAGGAAGAGAATAAGATTTTAGATAGAATGCACCGCCAGAAGGTTGCAGAGGTTGAAAGGTTTACTCAAACTGTGCATGAACTTGAAGAGGCAGTTCTTGCTGGTGGTGCAGCTGCCAATGCAGTGCGGGATTATCAGCGTAAAGTTCAGGAGATGAATGTAATGTGGTTAATATGAAAGTGAACTTGTATTTCATGCATCGTTCAGTGTTATCAAACCCTAATATGTGATCAGCTTTTGCTGATTTCTTCAGGAGGAAAGAAAAATTCTTGATAGAGAGCTAGCTCGTGCAAAAGTAACGGCAAACAGGGTGGCAACTGTTGTGGCTAATGAATGGAAAGATGCAAATGATAAGGTGATGCCTGTGAAACAATGGCTTGAAGAAAGGAGGTTCTTGCAGGTAATTTCCCAGTGACTTCGACTTTATTTTTTCGCCCTTTAAACAATTGTACTTTTTAAAGTCATCAGTGAGATGAGTTCTGTATGTTGTCACAGGGTGAGATGCAGCAACTAAGAGACAAGCTAGCTATTACTGAGAGAACTGCCAAGTCTGAAGGCCAGTTGAAAGTAACTAGCTCAGATGTGTTTAATCTGATTTTTTAATGAAATTTCAAATTCTTCAACTTTAAGTTCTTGCTCTTCCATCCAGGAAAAATATCAACTTCGTCTGAGAGTTCTTGAAGAAACTTTGAGATCACCAAACACTGCTGCACGCAGTACGGCAGATGGAAAATGCTCAATTAATGATCCTTTGCATCGCCAGTCACTTGGTGGTGCTGAAAACATTTCCAAACTGACTTCCAATGGCTTCCTAACCAAGAGGCCTCCGTCTTTTTCATCGAGGTCTTCTGGGAGCAGTTCTGTGTTGAAACATGCAAAAGGGACATCAAAGTCTTTTGATGGGGGTTCAAGATCTTTGGACAGGAGTAAAATTCTCTTAAATGTACTAGGGCCAAATTTCAAGCAAAGTCAGTCCTGTGATGGAACTGAGGATGACGAGAAGCAAAATAGCCCGTGGAAAGGAAATCAAGATGAAAAGCCCAGTGATGCGCACAATGAGGGAGAGGACTCTGTGCCAGGGTTGTTGTACGATATTTTACAGAAAGAAGTAGTTGCCTTGAGAAAAGCTGGTCATGAAAAGGATCAGAGCCTAAAAGATAAGGATGACGCAATTGAGGTTGGTTTCTTTATTTGCATGTTGCTATGATGACTTCGCTGACTTGATTAGTCTTCTTCTCAAACCTCTTTGTCTTGTTTTCTGATCAGATGCTAGCAAAGAAGGTGGAAACATTAACTAAAGCCATGGAAATTGAGGCCAAAAAGATGAGAAGAGAAGTGGCCTTGATGGAGAAGGAGGTGGCTGCCATGCATGTCGGGAAAGAACATGAAAATAGTGCCAAACAACCTGGGAATCCTAATAACTCATTAAACAACTTGCAGTTACATCCACGAAGGTATGCCTGTTCTTGAAAATGTTACTGCCCTTATACTAGCATGTTATTCAGGTTTTCTGTTTCTATTGCTGTTCCATATTCGATTGGAATGACTGCATCTTGTGATATCTGGTTATTTTATATAGTGCATTTCGTGTATCTAGTTGCCATCTTAACCACCTATCTCTCGTTTGCTTTCAGCACCGAAATATGAATTACAGATTCTCCCCACTAAAACTGATTTCTTGTCAGCTTTCAGCGCTGAATATGAATTACAGATTTCTCCATCACTAACTTCTTGGCAACCTGCCTTTGATTTCTGCCAAGCTCGTTATCTATTAAACTTTAATGATTATAACTTAAAGAGTAATTGATATTCCTGCATGTTTGCTGGAATGAGATTTTGTAGTAAAAACAAGTTGTTTTGAGACTATTCATAGATATAAAGTTGTTTTCATGACTTTAAGTGGTGGATATACCCCCATCTAATGTGACTTGTCCAAATTAGATACCAAATTTTGTGATATGATATTCTGTTCTTTAGTTATTATCCTCAAATGTTACTGGTTCTTAATGATCTCCCAATAACCATGCAGGACTGTAGCAAGAAGCAGGTGACACGTAACACATGATAACAAATGAACCAATTGCAGTGCTGAGGCCCAGTTCTTAGCAAAGCTCGTTGTTTGTCCTATCTCATCTCGTAATCTCAGCCCTTCTTTGTTTGTATAATCACGACAAGCAAAATCCGATGAAATGTGCAGTGTGCTTCTGACGTAGATTAGAAACCGTCACACAGAATCAAATCAAGAAGGGTATTGAAGTTTACTTTTAACCTTTTTGAAAAATTATCTGAATTACAGTTAATATGATTGTAAATTTTCAGTCTATATTTGTAATCTCATCTGCGGTTATTGTGGTGACAATTTGTCAAGGTTTGCAAATTCGTGTAATTTGTTGGAGGTCATATTTTTTCCATCCTTGTATCCTGATGATCTATTTATAGTTTTTAGGCGCCTATGATTTTTGTACCTTGAAAAATGTTCGGGTTGGCTGTTTAGTTTCCTATTCCATGATCTAAAATAAACCGATTTTGGCGGGTTTTTAAGGATGAGAAAGTCATTATTTTTTACGAGATTAAAACGGCTGCCTACATTTACAACTGTGAGCATTATTTTTGCACCACCATGATTTATCTTAATAGGCAACTATTCATTAATATGAAGGATTAATGTTTCAGTGGTATTTACTTAAATTTGTTCCAAGGTCAGAGTAGAATTTTTTTTAAAAACTTTTGAAATGACAATTGACTAATTTGATACAACCATGCAAAACAAACAAGGAGGAAGTTTCGGGACTCTTGACCATTAAATTTCCAACATTATTCGATCTTAAAAAATTCGGTATATAGTAAAGATATATCATATAATATCACACGCAACTCAACCCTCTTAATTTTTTATCACCCCAAAGCCAAAATGACAAATTACTTTAGAGAGGTGTTGGGGGCCGGCAATTTGACGTTAGCAACAAACAGAATTATCTTTACCATCACGTAACATGAAAATTAAGAAAAATTAATATTAAGATCCCAAAACGTTTTCTTTAATATAAACCTTTCTTCATTTTTTAATATAAACCTTTACTTATACAATCATATTGATATGAAATTTCATAAAAAATATAAATTATAGTTTTAACTTTTTAATTTATATAAACGACTATGAGGGGGAGATCGTAAAATATATTAGAAACGGTTCTCACTTCAAACTCATCGAGACCCTGATTTTATTCTCGATGTTGACCATTTGTCCAGATTGAGGCAATCGATACAATATGTGGGATTAAAAAAATACCCATGAGTCAAATATAGTTGCTCAATGATAATGTTTTAAATTCTTTGAGAGTTAGACTCAAAAATTGCCCATCAATAAATTTTTACATACAAAGGGACAAATCTAATTATAATATATATAATCTTTTGAAGTCGTCCAACTGATATAAAAAAATTGATAGATATAATAAATTTATTTTAACATATATCTTATTAATAGTATAATATTGGTTTAACAATTTATAGCTATCTTAATAACGTGACAGAAATTTCTCTCAACTTTCACCCACCCAGTAAATATAAATTGTATTTTAAAAAATAACGACACAATTCATGATATCCCAAAAGTCAACGAGTTCACCGCAACATCAATTTCGAGGTCTTTCCTTGTGCAGACCAATTAAAACCTAATTAAATGAGACAGCGAAAATAAGAAGATGATAAAATAGACTTTAAAAATTAATATTTTATAGAATTATCAGGATTCAGGCAGGTAAATATTCCACGAAACCAACATTTTAGATGCCACGTGTAGAAAGAAAATTTATCGTAAATTTCTTCTTTTATGTTGTTTTTTTTTAATATATATGTATATATATTACTATCATTAAGAATCTTTGTAATAAAGATAAAAATATTGTCTAGATCTATTTTTTTCTCTTCTAATTTTGTCCTTATATTATATTAATATGGTAAAAATTTGTATGAGACGGTCTCACGGGTCATATTTGTGAAACGAATCTCTTATTTGGGGCATCCATAAAAAAATATTACTTTTTGTACTAAAATTATTATGGTTGACCCGTCTCACGGATTAAGATCCGTGAGACGGTCCCACATGAGACATACTCTACTAATATTACACTTTTGTTTTTATTTTTACTTTTATTTTTAATTTCAACACACTTTTGTTTTTATTTTTTTTAATTACAACAATTCAAATAGGTTTTTAATCCCTCGATAATATGTCAAATTTCATTTTAATATCTCGATAATTATAAAAAAATTGTACACACGTACCACGTGTGCAAATTAGCTAGTATATATTTATATTATTTTATTAAGTTAGAACAGTTTAAATAGGAAAAAGAATTAATTTATAACTCCGGATACATAATTAGAAAATGAAATCTTTTTGTAAATTTGATCGGTGGTCCACTAAAGAGATCAGCTAAACCCACGCTGTTGCTTGATAGATATCATAGATCAAATATAGTATATAAAACATGCAACACGTACACAAATTAGAAGCTTTGTATACCACCAAGGAAAACAAAATCACGGCCATGTCAACTGTTGTATTCCTATTCTTTGCTCTTGTTTTCACACAGACACCAGAACTAACAGTTGGGGCGATGCATTCAACTGTAAAATGTATAGACAAGGAGCGAATAGCACTAACGACATTCAAGCAATTCCTCACGGATGAATCAAACCGGTTATCTTCGTGGATTGGACAAGAATGCTGTGAATGGGAAGGAGTCACATGCAGCAACAAAACATCTCATGTTGTGAAAATAGACCTTCACAATCCAAACGTTATCGACTATGCAAGGTTCCAAGATATCGTCGATCACGATGAATATGCAGCAATTTACAGCAAGACTTGTCTCCGAGGTGAGATAAGTCCTTCTTTACTTGATTTGAAGCAGTTGCAATACTTGGATTTGAGTATGAACAACTTTTCAGGCTTTGAGATTCCTAAGTTCTTCGGTTCCTTAACTTATTTGCGATATCTTAATCTTTCTGCTGCTCGTTTTGAAGGAAAGATTCCACCCCATATTGGGAATCTTTCGCATCTGGAGTACTTAGATTTGAGTGATTTTTGGATGAATAGATTGACTTCTGATAGTATTCATTGGATATCTCGTGTTTCCTCTTTGAAACACTTGGGTTTCTCGGGTGTGCAGCTCCGAGAAGCTGAGGATTGGTTGGTTTCGATCAACATGCTACCTGCATTGATAGAAGTGAACTTTTCTAATACATTGGTTGGTTCCATTCCCCCTCTATCGAATGTGAATTTTACGTCCCTTGTTTCGCTTGATCTTCAATGGAACACGATAAATTCTGCAATCCCTCGCTGGTTGTTTAACATTAGTGGCCTCGTTGAACTACGTCTTGATGGTAATGGCTTTTACGGTTCAATTCCACAAAATCTTGAAAAATTGGTATCTCTCAGAGTGCTTGGCCTGTCTTCCAATTTCCTGAACTCTTCGATGCCTGATACATTGTTGAACTTGAGTAGTCTTTCTTATCTTGACCTATCTCAAAATAAGTTTCAAGGAACGATAGCCGACGGTATCCTTAATCTCTGCAAACTGAAGTTCCTGGATTTGACTGAAAACAGATTTACTGGAGAAATCCCAGATTTAGGAGTAAATGAAGATGGCTGTCTTCAAGATTTGGAGTATCTTCGGCTTTCTTACAATTTGTTGACTGGTCCAATCCCAGGATCTCTCGGGACACTGTTGAATTTGAGGGAGTTAGATTTTCAAAATAATAGGTTAAGTGGAGACATCCCTTTAAGTCTTGGACTGCTTTCAAATCTTGAAAAGTTGGATTTATCTAACAACTCTCTGTCTGGGATGGTAACTGAGTTGCACTTGGCTAAACTAATAAATTTGATAGAGTTGTCTCTGTCATTGAACGACTTATTTTTCAACGTGAGCTCCGACTGGATTCCTCCATTTCAATTACACGCGATCAATCTAGCTTCTTGCACAATAGGACCTAGGTTTCCATCTTGGCTTCGAACGCAACAAAATGTCACAGATTTGAGGATGCCTCGTGCTAGCATAACAGATACATTGCCCGATTGGTTTGAAAAGCTGTACTCACGAGTTAAATACTTGGATGTATCGAACAACAATATCAGTGGACGCTTGCCACAGTTTCAGGAGGCGAATAACCCTGAAAGGAGGTTAATATTTCATTCCAACAATATTGCCGGACCGTTAAGACCATTACCCTCAGACGTTTATCTTTTTGACGTCTCCAACAACGCACTGTCAGGCGGTATTCCTGCCCAAAATGCATCAAACATGAAACTAGGTGTACTTATACTCTCAAACAACCGACTTACTGGTCTGTTTCCAAGTTTTCTATGTGATGCAATGTCAATGACAATTCTTGATCTCGCAAACAACCAGTTTCACGGATCATTGCCAGAGTGCATAGGAGACATGGAGAACTTGTCTATGCTGGACTTGACAAACAACACTTTACATGGCGAAATCCCCAGTTCTTTAAGCAATTTAAGCCTCATGTCTTTACACTTGAACAACAATAGTTTCGAAGGGAAGCTCGTATCACTCGAGAACATGACATTTCTCAGCATTCTAGACGTGGGGAGGAATTCATTTACAGGAACAATTCCACAATGGATTGGGGAAAGGCTCCAGTATCTTAAGTTTCTCAGTCTTCAATCAAATGGATTCCATGGCGACATCCCTCAAAACCTCTGCCAACTGCCACAGCTCCAATTACTAAACTTGGCATCAAACAACATCAGCGGACAAATCCCCAAATGCATTAAAAATCTCACAGGCATGATTGAAGAACACAGCGCCATGGAGTACTTAATCCTTGATGTTGATTATGGAGGAAGCATTCTCGAAATCGTTAATGGGATAGAACGCCGGTACACGAAAACGATGCCCTTTCTCACATCCCTGGACCTTTCAAACAACAGCATAGTTGGTGAAATTCCGCATAACATTACAAAACTCATTGGTTTAAGGAATCTAGATTTGGCAGGAAACCATTTGACGGGAAGAATCCCAGATGACATTGGAGCAATGCAAGAACTAATTTCACTAGATCTTTCAAGAAACAACCTTTCTGGCCAAATCCCATCAAGCCTGTCTTCCTTAAACTACCTCACGCATTTGAACTTATCCTACAACGGTTTGTCGGGTCGAATACCGACTGGAAATCAGCTACAAGTTATTGAAGATCCATCCATTTACGTAGGAAATAAAGGACTATGTGGAGCTCCCGTATTGAAAAGCTGTGATGGAGATGCTGCAGTGCCGCCAGTACAGGCATCTGGTGGTTCCGATGAAGATGGAGATGATTCTTTGTTCCCATGGTTTTATGCAGGAATTGGGCCTGGATTCTTGGTTGGTTTCTTGATTGTTGTGGGGACTTTGCATTTTGTCAAATCTTGGAGGTATTTGTTGTTTGATTTTGTGGAAAGTGTTGTAACTACAACTTGCATTCAGAAAAGATCACAAAGAGGAAGAATCCCACAGGGAATTAACGAATAATTTCCAGCTTCCACAGATTTTGAGCAGTAATTTTCGCTATCGCCTTGTATGTTCCCAAGATGTTAGGATACGTTTCTTTTTGTAAAACATCTTTTATAAATATATTTAATTTAAAAATTAAAATCAAAACATTATATTTCGGAATATGTGAAAATTTGAGTAAAATACTAACCGTATGCGGAATAAAACTTGTACAACAGTACGATGTATTATTTCCTAAAATATAGATATCAATTATTATTATTATCATTATCATCATATCTGACATAAACAAATATAATTCAGCAATGTATGGAAACTATGTGACGTAGTCAAGTGACGTGGATATACATACATATGCGTACATATATACAGGATCGTACGGAAACGGACAATAGTTCGCGTTATCCTCTCCACAAATGTAATAAAAAGGCCACCGTGCTAGTCTGCTCTGTTCCCGTTTCCTTCCTCGAACCAATCAGATCTCAGGGGCGAAACGGTCAACTCTTTGGAGCTGGAGATTTTTATGGTTCCATATTGTTGATGTGTATATTCTACCGCTGCTGTACTTTGTGAAGCTAGGTCTTTACTTCGGGAGGCAAATTTTCCTTTTTTACTCTGAAATGGCGTGCTCTAGCGGCGGAAAACTGGTGGTGCCGGAGCAGTTCCCGGCGGGGCTCAGGGTTTTGGTGGTGGACGACGACCTCGTTTGTTTGCGTGTGCTGGAGCAGATGCTTCTCAAGTGCGTGTACAATGGTTAGTGATTCTTTGATTCGTTTTACTGAAGTAGGTAGCGGCCTTAAATTCGACTTGGAGCTCATTGTTCTTCGACTTTATTGTTTTTTGGGTCTATGCATTTGCTCTTTCAATTCTCTCTTCTTTCTCGACTTGCGAGCGACGGATGATCTTTGATTATTTGGGAAATCGTATGTGATCTACTTGTGTTGGACCAAATTAAAAGCTGTTTTGGTTCCATCCGCGCTTGATTTTCATCGCAATAAGATCTTACTGCTCATTGTGCTGTCGAGAAATGGTTTCGTAGCGTAATTACTTATCGGCGTTCATGACATTACACATTGGAAATCGATCGGCTTCTCTGTTCTTTTACCAATATCCTTGTCACTTGATTATGATTTAAACCAGTATGATTGTCAAGTACATTCACTCGTATAAAATTTGTTAAAAAGGTAGGGACTTTTTGCAGTTACCAGTTGTTCTCAAGCTACAGTTGCTTTGAAGTTATTACGGGAAAGGAAAGGCTGTTATGATATAGTACTCAGTGACGTTCACATGCCTGATATGGATGGCTTCAAACTTCTGGAGTTAGTTGGATTGGAAATGGACCTTCCTGTTATAAGTGAGTTGGGCATATCGTGACTAAGGCTTGAAAAAATGGATACCATGTGTTTATGTAACATTTTGTTTTGCAGTGATATCTGCTGATGGAAGGACGGACCTTGTCATGAGAGGAATCAGACATGGAGCGTGTGATTACTTGATTAAACCTATTCGGGATGAAGAACTGAAAAATATTTGGCAGCATGTTGTTAGGAAAAGGTGGAATGGCAATAAAGAACCCGAACATTCAGATAGCCTAGACGACAGCGATCAGAATAAACGAGCAAATGATGATGCTGAGTATGGCTCTTCCGTGAATGAAGGGGGGGATGGGGTACTAAAATCACAGAAGAAAAGGAGGGAAACTAAAGATGATGATAGCTCAGAATTGGAAAATGATGACCCTACCATGGCAAAGAAACCTCGGGTTGTCTGGTCTGTGGACCTTCATCAGCAATTTGTTAGTGCTGTAAATCAACTCGGGATTGATAGTATGGTTTCTCTCTTCTTCTTTTTTCACTTCCTTGTATTTGCTCTTTAAAATTTTCTGGAGGACGAATTGTATTTATTGATGCGGCATTCCTAACAAAGAACACTTAATTGAATTTGTGCCCATTAAACTATTAATAGTACACTGTTTCCTTTCAGAGGCCGTACCCAAGAGAATTCTTGAATTGATGAATGTTCCTGGTTTAACGAGGGAGAATGTGGCAAGTCACTTACAGGTCTGCTATGCAGTCCTATGTTTTCATATTCCTGTATAACATATTACAAAATAAATGGAACTGTTAGTGATGTTACCATAGCTTCTCTCCATTAATGCCACATTATTCACATAGCACCGACAGAAGTAAATTTTAAAACAAGTAATTTTTCCATTCTCATGATTGAGCAAATATTGTAATAACTAATAATTATGGAGCAAACATAATTAGAAATTTTCTTGCATTCCTTTTGGAACCTACATGTATCCTGTAATAATCACCCTTCACTCTTCAGATATGAACATCACAAAAATGTTATGGTTTCGTAATAAAATTTCCTCCGCTTGAATCCAATGATTAAATGGGTGGAAAGGCATTTATCATTAGTCGATAAGCCTTTAAGAAAGCTCAATCACCCCCCACCCCCGGCTTTGTTGCCACCCAATCCATTCACTCGTTTCTCAGATCACTGGATTGACTTTCGTGCCGACCTGTTGGGAAATAAATGTAGGCAAAAACTGTGTATAGCGGGGGTGAATAGATTGTTTAAGAATTTGGTTATTTCAAAATTGATTTTTTTCTAGTTGTTTGCATTGGTGTAGGCGCACAGTCGAGCTGTATTAGCTGTCATTTGTCGAAAATATGCAAGTTTCTTAATAACGCAATACAAAGCGGTAATGTAAACTTCGCAGCCTAGTCACTGGGTGATTTTGATCTTCACCAATTCCACTTAGTGATGTTTGATTTACACCAGTCTCAGACGTCCTCCCTACATGCAAGTTACATGACTCAATCGCTTGTTACAACTTGCGAATATAGACCAAGACCTTTTGGAATAGTGGAATTACATCTGTACTGCATCCTCTTTATATTTTAGTTGACTGAGATTTTGGTATCAATGCTGCCATATATTCGCTTACGATATCCACTTTCACAATCTCAAACTTCCAGTAAAAGTTTACATAACCTGCAATAATTCTTTATAAATGCATATTGTATGAAAACTGTGTGAAGTTGTACATAGTCTAAGAACTACAGCTGGTCTATTGTGAAAGTGATGCTTCCCATAGAACTAGATCAAATCCAGTCGTCCTCCTTGTTTTGAAGTTTATATTTCTTGAGGTGGATTTGATTTTTGTGATTTTCATATATCCATCATTCCATCTCTTTGTTGCACCTGGGATTACAAAGGAAAATTTAAAAAATCCCGAGACTTGTGAAAAATGAGTGAACATGTGCAACCATGAAATGTTATATTTGAAAACAGTTTTCCTGGTCAACAGGTGGATTATCTAAATTTTAGGACCTCTTTCATAAGTGCTCTTTTCATGATGTTATCCATTTGACGGAGATTGGTAACTTCTAAGAAAGACTTTTTAGTTCTTTAGGAATAAAAACTATACAATTTATTTGTATAATTTCTTTTTCCCGTATCCTTATCAATAATTTATCACTAAATCATTCAATGTGTATTGTACTTTTTCATTTTTTGGCATAGTTGGGTTGACTCTTCGCTCATCTCCATTCATAGTAATTATGATGTCATTGGCAGAAATTTAGACTATACTTGAAGAGATTGAGTGGAGTGGCTCAACAACAGGGTGGTCTCCCTAGTTCGTATTGTGGCCCACTGGAACAAAATCCAAATCTAGCTTCCATTGGGAGATTTGACATCCAAGCATTGGCAGGTTCTGCCCAACTTTCTCCACAGACATTGGCAGCTATACATGCTGAGTTTTTGTCTCGACCAGCAGGAAACTTAGTTTTGTCAGCAATGGATCAGCCAGCCCTACTTCATGCATCTCTGCAGGGACCTAAATGCATTCCTGTAGATCAAAATGTGGCTTATGGTCAGCCTTTGATTAAATGCTCATCCAACATTATCAAACAAATTTCTCATCCTCTGATGTCGAACGAGGATGGTCAATCGGAATTCAGAGCCTGGTCATCCAAGGATATCAGTGATGTGGTACCAGCCTGCAATAATAGTAGTGTAGTTGAAGCGAATGGTAATATGATGACAAGTTTCGTACAGCAACAGCAGCGACAAAGAAGACAGCACCAGCTGGAACTACAGAGACAATCTATAATGCTGGAGCCGAGCCGTTCAATTAATGTGCAGGCTTCTTGCTTGGTGGTTCCATCCCAATCTTCAGCCAATTTTCAACCTGTAAATAGTCCTGCTTCTGTCAATCAAAACCTTAGCTTTGGAAATACTACAGTGGATTACAACAATCCATCAGTTCGATCAAACAATCAATCAGGTTTTGGTCAAATATTGGACTTGGAATGTAAACCTGCGTTTATGCTTTCTGAGTTTTCTGCTTCAGGTTCGGTTTCATCTGCGTCGTCTTGCACAAAAAATGCAGAAGGGAGTCTAACTAACGTGCAATATGTGCAAAGTTTGTATGGTGGTAAAACAGACAGGGTAATTAATCAGGAATCTGTTAGAAATCCTGTTTATGCCAGCAAAGGAACATCCATACCGAGTCGCTTTGCCGTGGATGTCCACGAATATCCACTGGGAAATATAAATCATGTAAAATTCTATGCTGAAAATAATTCTAACAAAGTGAAGCAGGAGCCAAACATGGATTTCACGGATAATGTGCAAGTGGGCATCCCAGTACGCCAGTATTTTCCCCAAATGATCTGATCAGGGATTCTCTGAATAGGTGAATTGTCTATATCTATTCACTGTTTATATTTGTTACAGAATATAAAATGCTAAATGTTTCACATATTTAACTGTCTAAGCTTTCAAATGAGGTTGGTCTTCAAACTTCAGGTCTGTCTTAAACCATTTATGAACTAGAGTTCCACGGTCGAGGCTTTAAAAACAACATCACTGGCATGTGAGGAGGGCTTTTAACATATTTAACAGGCTTTAGAGATGTGACACGTTTAGTGTATATGATCTTAACACTATTCATTTATCCATCTTGATCTACCGTGCATTCTATTTTCACAAAATACTTCTGAAATGTTTTCTTGGTTTATTCTTATAGCATTTCTGGGTTATAAGACCTTTCTTCAGCCTTTTCTGTTTTGGTTTCCGATTGGCAGTAGGAGTGGAATATTCACTCAGGTCTTCATTTCTACCATCACCATCACTCTATTTTATTAGTGGTCTATCAAGAAGCCAACAGGTTAGACGCTCTATATGTGAAAAATTCAGTGGAAATGCAAAGGAATAGGCCCAGAATATTGGCAATTTTAGAAGTCTAACTTGAGCATGAATCACAGATGTCTTACAATCTGTGTATGCAGTGTTTTAAATCATGCAAGTTGGCTGGTAGTTTAAATAGCGAAAAACTTTATGCCATGATGTCTTACCCTCGCTCCAACTGTACTACTCTACATTTATCAATGAAAATTTAATTTCCAATATTAAGGAGTTTGCCTCGTACAAGTTATATTTTTGCGTGACAGAATTTTCACTGTGCATCCAAATTTTAGAACATTATTCTTTAGTGTGAAAATCCCCTTTAGTTTTGCCTTGTATACCTGGTCTGTTTTGGTGCATTTGCACGACTTCTATTTCAGGCGTCTTTGTAATTTAACTTCCATTTGGGAATCCAGTCAACGGACCGACCCTATCCGATTTCGGAAGATTTGTGTGAAGGTTGTGCTAATCTGGTGAGTCCGAGGTTTATGCCTACCAACGGGGAACCTGGTAAATATAATCGCCCTTTTCCACTAGTCTTTGTACAATAAGTTTAAGATTTCTATAGCCTGTAATATTATTCATTTGACAGCAAGCTGCCTCAAGATTTGTGTAGTTCCTCGGCTATTTGTTTCAAATCATTAGTATTTATCAGTCTTGTTTTGTTCAATCTACATATTTGCTTTTCTGAGGTTCGAGGTCCATGTTTGTTTTGGACTTGTAGTATTGAAAATCACGAATTAGTATCAAATATATTTATGCCGTTACAGCGTTAGTTGCCCATAAATTTTAAAAAAAAGTTTAAATTGTTAGGATTAAGCTCTAATTTTGAATTTTTAATATGAGAGTTTCTTTTACTTGTCACACACAGTAAACGTTTACTGTGTTTGATAAATCGGAGGTTGTAAAAGATAATTACAAGAACAACTGCATAATCTCTTTTGTTTTTTTTTTCCTTCTGTATAAAAAAATCTTTTTTTTTCCCTCTCTTTATATAAAATTCTTATCAAATAACAAAAGACAATGACCCTAAAAATAAAAATAAAAAATATATTAAAAGTTTTTCAATCAAATTAAATAATAAAAGCAATAAATTATTGAAAGATAAATTTTTAAATAAGTATTTATTTTATGAAAAATATGTTTTGATATGAAGTTCCACGCATACTAATATTAACAAATAATTTCCAATAGTAAATTTTTTTTTTTTAAAAAAAGAACAAATAATTTCCATAGAAACCCTTCTTCTATGCTATCCCTCATTTGAGCACAGGTCAATGGAAAAAAGCCGAGGACAATTGTAGATTTAGTCAGTAGTCCGAAAGTTTCTTCAATCTTTTGCAAAAATCCATCAAATAACGGCCTTTACTTGGTTAGATGAAATTGGATGTAATTAAAATTGTGTGATTTTTTTTTTAAATGAAAATTGTGTGATTATTAAAATGTTGAGTTAAACGTAAAATAATAATTGATAAATAATAATACGTTTAGTTTGATTAAATTTTGGATAAAATGATAATTTTTTTAATAATTAATAATAAAAAAATGATGATTTAATTGATGTTAAATAAATAATTAATAATTTGATTGACGTGATATAAATAACCAATCAAATGATTACCTAAGTTTGCGCTTAAATAAAAGAAGATTGCAGTTATTAGTTATAGGTGCGCTGATGATGGGGGAGTGATGAGAGCAGCAACGATTTTAAATTTATTTTAGTAACCATAAAATTTTAAATTAGGACAAAACAACTTTTCCAACATACAAAATTCGCTTAAGATTTTAGAGTAAAAAACGTGAGGAAGCTGGAGGAGATGAGGGTTCTTCGTCAGGGGATACGCATGGCTGCTTAATTTGGGTTGGATTTCAAATACCTTTTGTTTGCAGGAAATTATTTCAAATTTTGAGTTTGGAACAAACGAAGTATTTTAAGTTGATGATTTGAAATTCATTTTAATATTTCAAAAAAAAAAAATTAACTATTTAAGATTTGAATTTTTTTCTTAAACAAATTAATGGATTTGAAATTTCTAACTTTAAATCTATATAAATACAATATTAAATTATAAGTTAAATTCATAAAACCAATTTAGTCGATTTGAAATTTTGAAATCCTTTCTCCTCCCAAATAGGACAACGGATTTGGGTTATGGATTTCAAATCAAAATCTGTCTAAATCCATCTCCCAAAACCTAAAGTAGTCGTCGTCGTTGTCGTCATCATTATTATTAAATATCAAAGAGTGAGTCTCATGTGAGACCGTCTCACGGGTTATAATCCGTGAGACGGGTCAACCCTATCCATATTCATAATAAAAATTGATACTCTTAGCATAAAAAGTAATATCTTTTCATGGGTGACCCAAATAAGAGATCCGTCTCACGAATACGACCCGTGAGACCGTCTCACACAAGTTTTTGCCAATATCAAATTACGTTGCAACTATGCAAACCAACCAAATATGTGGTGAAGATTTGAGTTTCAAACTATTTGAAAATTAAAGTTTTATAATCTTAAATAACTAAAATCACGTCCTCACCTTGTTCATGAGTCCGCCACTAAGTATGGTTTAAGTTGTCTAATAAATGCTTTTTTAAAAATTTACTCGATCAAACAATTTAACCAATGCTGTGGGAAAAATGCTATAGCTGTCCAAAGTGAACAAGTTCCCTCTAGTTTTGTTATTAAAAAAATTGGATAAAAAATTATATATAATATTGAATATTTTTTCATATGACGTCTTCAAGGTCACCAAAATTGGGTTCAAAAGTAAACAGCTGAATAATGATTTTAAATTTTTTAAAAAAAATGTCACCTCAATTTGCTCAATACATGAAAACGATCAGTCAAAAAATACGGTTTGTTTTTCTTCTTTGGCATAACAATAACGATAACTATGAGAATACAAAAATATAAGGTCGATGAATTTCACTTTTATGAGTTTCAAATCTAATTTTGTTAATTTAAAGAAACAAAGACAATGAATTTTAAAATCTATATTTTAAATGTTTATATAATATTTCATGTTAATTATTTTTATTTCAAATTCACTCAATTATGATAATATTTAAAATTCATTCTACTTTGTATAAATAATGTGTATGTAAGTAATATATTAATTTAAGATTTGATATATCGTTGTATTGTAAACAATAAAACAATAATATAAATCCATAGATCAAATTCATCACCCCAAATGTACCATGAAAGTTAAGTTGTTATAACTTATAGTTGAGTTGATAGTATTTGATGAGTAGATTGTATAGATAAATAATATTATATAATTATTAAAATATATGAGCAGGATATAAAATGGTATTAAATAAATAATAATTGATTTGATTGATTAAATTTAGAATAAAAAAAATAAATTATATTTTTTATCATTCAACAATCAAATAAATATATATAAATAATAAAAATATAAAGAATAATATTGTAATTTTATTTTCAATGATTTGTTTGAAGTGTTATAAATAATTAATAGTTTGATTGATATGAGATAAATAATTAACAACTAAAATTGCAATAAAACATTTGGTGGGTTCAAAGCAACCAAACGTGACCTTCACGTTTTTCCCCCTTATATTTATTTAAATTGTATTAAATAAATTGTAATCTAAACAACAATAAAATAAGAGAATCTTTCTACGATCGAGAGGCACTTGATCATAGTTCATGAGAGAAATAAAATCAAATCATGTTTGGAGTTACGAAAATGTTCATGATAATGATAAAAAGAATTTCAAAAAGTTTACAAAATGTTATCCGTCCGTTTATCGTTTCTGATCGCATTTCATCATAATAAAAGAATTCCAAAAGTTTGTCATTCAATCTATAGTATATCAATCAACAAATATATAATTACACGCTTTAAAAAAAACACAAAAACTTCTACAAAATCGTCTCACGATCAATTTTATGATGTCTAACCTGATCCATGAAATAATATTAGTTTTATGTCAAAAATATTACTTTTTATTTCAAATATAGAATAGATCGACGCATCACATATACACATATATAGAGACCATATCAGGAAAGACCATTCTAAAAGAAAATTTAATATGCCATTAGTAAGTTGTCAAACTTATTGAAATGATGCATTGCTTTCAAGTTATCATGCATTGCTTTCAAATGATAATTTTTGGTAGTTATGGAAAATAACCGATGCCCTCAGTCACCAGTCACCAGTCACCAACTTAATCTACCCTTTTCAAACCAATTTTTCTCCAAATAAATCTAGCAAAACTCCAAAAGGAGACGAGACTTAAACGAAGTCCTCCCATTTTAATCTTCTTTCGAAAGACTATCTCTGACTATACGTCAGCAATAATCATAAAAATTCAAATAACATTAGGATGCGTTTGAAATATATAATTTTTTTTGTATTTTTAAAAGAAATATGAAATTACATTTAAAATATTGTAATATTTTTAGTGCTGAAGGAGGCAAGCTTGTCTCAGCCAAATTCTGCAGAGAAAAAGTAACAAAATATTGTATAAATAAATGGTTGCCTAAGTTATTCACTTGAAACAATGACCATGGCAAACTCCATACCACTATTTCTTGGCTTCTTATTTTGGTTCTATTCTTCTCTGGCCTTCGTTCCAGCAACATACTCGAGCAACGAAACCGATTTTCTTGCACTTCTAGCCTTCAAATCCACCATTTTACCTGATCCTCTGGGACCCCTGAACTCGTGGAACCAAACCTCAAATTTCTGTACCTGGGAAGGCATAATTTGCAGCCCACACTACCATGAAAGAGTTATCGAAATAAATCTAGTATCACGTGGCTTGAAGGGAACTATTTCGCCATATGTAGGCAATCTATCTTTTCTTACAAGGATCTCCCTCCAAAACAATAACTTCCACGGCGTCATACCTCAAGAAATCGGTCGATTAGGACAACTAGAGTTTGTAGAATTCAGCGGAAATTCTTTCACTGGGGATTTGCCTAGCAATCTGTCACAATGTTCAAATCTTGTTTATCTTAACATGACTGATAATAGCTTTTCTGGTATGATACCACCGGAGCTCGGTTCCCTGCATAAACTAGAGGTTTTTAACTTGACAAACAATAAGTTTTTCGGCATTATCCCTCCCTCCATTGGTAACCTTACATCTCTCACACATCTTTCTCTGAGTTCCTGTGGGTTGACAGGACAAATTCCAGAGTCGTTTGGCCAACTACAGAGCCTAATTCTTCTCCAATTAACGGATAATGGTTTCAGTGGTAGCATTCCTTTGGGACTCTTCAATATATCAACTATTCAATTGTTTGAAGCTGCTACCAATCAGCTAGAAGGAACCATACCAGAAAACATAGGCACCACCCTTACTAGTTTGAGGGGCATTTTGTTGGCACAAAACAAACTAAGTGGGGTGTTTCCTGTTTCACTTCTAAATTCTACGACATTCGAAAGGATAGGCTTATTCTCGAATAAGTTAACAGGGCCAATACCTAAAGATCTTGGCAGGCTTTCGAGGCTCACTGTTGTTGCCATTTGGAGTAACTATTTCGTGGGAGATATCAGTTTTATTTCTTCATTGACAAACTGCACGAACCTAAGTGTTGTTCTAATCGGTAACAACCTGTTCACTGGTTTCTTGCCAATCTCCATCGCCAATCTTTCCAGTAAAATTTCCAAGATAGATCTTTCTCATAATAAGATACGTGGAAACATTAGTTCAGATATTAGAAAACTTTACAATCTGGCTCGATTGAATCTCTCTAGCAATTATCTTGAGGGTTCTATTCCTCTTGGAATTGGGAATCTTGGTAAATTGATAGATCTTGATCTGGGAGGTAACAGATTTACCAGTGAGATACCATCTTCGATCGGTAACCTGACGTTGTTAAATCACATGTTCTTGCAAGAAAATCACCTCTTCGGAAGTGTACCTAAGAGTCTCATCAATTGCACTTACTTGTTGTCTCTGAATCTCTCTCATAACAATCTTAATGGCTCGATACCACAAGAGATTATGAGTCTTTCTTCCCTCTCTGTTTTTCTTGATCTGTCTCACAATTCCTTAACGGGCTCTATTCCTTTCGAAGTTGGCTCATTGACGAAGCTAGGAACCCTATATTTGTCTGACAATAGATTATCTGGACTTATTCCTGCTTCTCTGGGCAGCTGCACGAGCTTGGAAGAACTTTGTCTTGAGGGCAATTCTTTTGAAGGCGAAATACCTTCCGAGTTGAGTGACTTGGAGGGTCTACAAATCTTAGATATTTCAAGAAACAACCTTTCTGGGGATATCCCAAGTTTTCTGAGTGAGCTACACCTCGAAAAACTTAACTTGTCATTCAATAATTTTCAAGGACAAGTCCCAATATCAGGAGTATTTAGAAACAAAAATCTTGTATCTCTTGGTGGAAACAAAGAACTCTGTGGAGGGATTCTTGAGCTAGAACTCCCCGCATGCCCTTCATTGAAGCCCTCCATGGAACACTTGTTAACTCAACCGAAATTTCTGATTCCGATACTGGTTTTAGGAATCATCTGCGCAACACTTTTAATATGCTGGATCAGACTCGTATTTAGAAGAAGAAACACAAGTAACAACTCATTTTCTTCCTTTCTGTCCTTTGCTGAAAATTATGCTACGAGGCTTTCTTACTCGGATCTGGTAAAAGCCACTGGGGGGTTCAACGAGGATAATGTGGTTGGAGTCGGGAGATTTGGATCGGTTTACAGAGGTATCCTTCATGGTTCAACGCAATTAATTGCAGTGAAAGTGTTCAATCTGTCTGTTAAAGGTGCCTCCAAGAGTTTGCTGTCAGAATGCAAGGCATTGAGAAATGTGAGGCATCGAAATTTATTGAAAATATTGAGTATTTGTGATAGTATAGACTCACAAGGATATACTTTTAAAGCATTGGTTTATGAGTTCAAGGCTAATGGGAGTTTAGAAAAGTGGATACACCATAATAAAGAAGATGGTGATGCAGAATCCAAGAAACTTGACTTGATCCAACGGCTTGAAATCGCCATTGATGTTGCTCATGCTGTAGAATATTTGCATTATGGGACTGATTCAGTTATTGTTCATGGTGATTTGAAGCCAAGTAACATTCTTTTGGATCATGATATGGCGGCACTTGTTGGTGATTTCGGATTAGCTAAGATCGTTTCAAGCATTTTGCCAACATGTGAAAGTAGTAGTTCGATTGGAATAATGGGTACCGTTGGATATATTCCTCCAGGTATGATTCTATCATTTATTTCATAATATAGAATTCTATCTCAATACATCTAATGTAATAGCATGAATAAATGTTCAGAATACGGGTGGAGCTGGCAGGTCACGACGCAAGGGGATATCTACAGTTACGGGATTCTTCTCTTGGAGATGTTCACCGGAAGAAGGCCAACAAGTGACTCGTTCAAAGGCAACCTGAATCTTCACGATTTCGTTTGTACTGCGTTACCGGATCAAGTAATGGAAATTGTTGATCCAATTGTTCTAGAAGGACATGAGCAGAATTTGATCAAGATGGACAAATGTTTGACATGTATACTAAGCATTGGACTTGCATGCTCAAAGGAGTTACCAGGTGACAGAATGCCCATAAATGTTGTAGTTCAAGAGTTGCAAAGGGTAAAAGATTGTTACGAAGCTGGAGAATCTACAGGTTTCGAGTTTTAGCCCAAAGATTTTGCCATTTCGTGAGGGTGATTTTTCTATCTACTTCTTGGAGACAATAAATATTGAGATATTGGTGTGCTTATATTTTGTTACTGTATATATAATAGATATAATTATGAAAGTGTGGATGAAGTTTCGCATATGTTAATCATAATGCATCAAATGTGTATTTTTGTGAATTTATTTTATATGATATGGAGATGTATGGAAAATCAATCCTCCAACTTAAATTTCAACAATTGTTTATTAAAAAAGACTTGAGCAGTCAATTGTGTCTAAGAACTCTTCTCTCTTAACTCCAACTTTAATTGAACCTATTCACTTTTATATCATCCACAATTTTTCATCTCTCCTACAATTGATTGCGCAATATTATGACACCTAAATTTTATATTAACTAGGAAGGATCATGTGCGATGCAGTAGGTCATTAATAATGAAAAATAAAGATTTAGATAATTTTTAAAATCGTTTGAATAACATATTGTTTATAAGTATTTATTAATCTAAATATATCAAAACATAATAAATAAAAATACACGACGATGATAAATCGAATATATTCATTTATTTATATAACATGATTATAATATAATGATAGCTCTATCAAATTAACAAAGATATTTTTTATCAAAATATTATTCACGATGAAAAACAATAAAAATAAAATTAATATAATAATGAATATTACTAAAACCAAAATCACAATATTTTAAAATGAAGTGCATATAGAGATTGTCAAATAAAATTCTTTTAATTAACTAAATTATCATAACGACGTTAAAATAAAACCCCTAAACTTGTTATTAAGTTAAATATCAATTTTGTTTTTGCTAACTTTTAACTCCTTGTGAATTTTGTTTAACTTTCTCTTTTTTTAAAATATATATTATACATAATTAATTTATATCATAATAGATCATTTGAAAATTAATATCACTCTTTTTTTAACTAGTCAACAAGATCAAGTGACGTACAAGAACTTATCAAGAAATCACTAATCTCATTACTATTATCACTCATGCACATCTAACCCAGCACTATTTATTTTTCCTTTTTTGACAATAACTATAATTACGGGAAGAGAAAAATATCAGGGTATTTAAGTAGTTATACAAGATACATAATTTTTATATTTTGTTTCGATCAAATAGTTCGACTAGTTCTCGATTATTATTTTTAAAAATAAAATACACCTGATAAACCAAACTAAGAGCTACAATTTTTTTAAAACATTAATGCGTTCTCAAAAAATAAAGAAACAAATAAACTACATTTCAATTTATTCATGAGTAGGTTTTTTGTAAGAAGTTCTCACGAATCTTTATTCGTGAGATGAGTTAACAATATCCATATTCACAATAAAAAATAATACTTTTAACATAAAATATAATTTTTTTTCATAAGTGATCAAAATATTATATTTATCTAACAAATTGACCATGCCGTTTCACATAATTTTTGTGTTTGTTCACTATTCACCCGATTACGAAGGAGAAAAAAGATTTTTCACATTGGAAAAGACGTAAAGGATATAATATATATAAATTAGCCTTGCTTGAAGTATCACGGCAAAATATTTTTAAGAGACTTTGACTGAACTTATATAACATTCAGAAAGTTGTTGGATAAAAAATAAAAATTAAGAATAAAAAATAAACTATGTGACAGCTTATAAGAAACTTACAAAAAGCTGGGGTCACCATGCTTATTTTTTCAAGTTTTAATTTAATATAAGTCGTGTGTTACGTATGCGTAATATACGTGGTCACTAGCTAGATTAAAGAATAGCCGAGGTAATTGCCCCTATTTTATTCTAACAATGGCAGATTGGTTACATTACATGGACGAACTTCTTCAAAGACCATGGCAAACTCCACAGCACTGTTACTTGGCTTCTTGTTTTGCTTCTTTTCTTCTGTCACCTTTACTCCAGCAACATTCTCGAGTAACGAAACCGATTTACTTGCACTACTCGCCTTCAAATCCAGTATTGTACTTAATCCTCTCGGATCTCTAAATTCTTGGAACCAAACATCAAATTTCTGCGTCTGGGAAGGCATAGTTTGTAGCCGAAGGTACAAGAACAGAGTCGCCGAAATAAATTTAATGCGGCGTGGCTTGGTGGGTACCCTTTCGCCTTACATAGGTAATCTCACGTTCCTGACGCGAATATCCATCCAAAACAATGGTTTCCAAGGCGGTATACCTCAAGAAATCGGTCTTTTAGGACGACTAGAGTTTGTAGAATTCAGCAGTAATTCTTTCACTGGGGAGTTGCCTAGGAATCTGTCACAATGTTCAAATCTTGTTTATCTTAACATGTCTGATAATAGATTTTCTGGTCTGATACCATCGGAGCTCGGTTCCATGCATAAAGTAGAGGTTTTTATCTTGACAGATAATAAGTTTTTAGGCATTGTCCCTCCCTCCATTGGGAACCTTACATCTCTCACACATCTTTCTCTGAGTTCCTGTGGGTTGACAGGACAAATTCCAGAGTCGTTTGGGCGACTGCAAAGCCTAATTATTCTCCAATTAACGGGAAACAGTTTTACTGGTGGCATTCCTTTGGGACTCTTCAATATATCTACCATTCAATTATTTGAAGCTGCTAATAATCAGCTCGAAGGAACCATACCAGAAACCATAGGCATCACGCTTACTAGTTTAACGGGCGTTTTGTTGGCACAAAACAAGCTAAGCGGAGTGTTTCCAGTTTCACTTTTAAACTCTACCGCTCTCGAAAGAATAGGCTTATTCTCTAATAAGTTAACAGGGCCAATACCAAAAGATCTTGGCAGACTTTCGAGGCTCACTGTTGTTGCCATTTGGAGTAACAACTTTGTTGGAGATATCAGTTTTATTTCTTCATTGACAAACTGCACGAACCTAAGAGTTCTTCTAATCGATAACAACTTGTTCACTGGTTTCTTGCCAATCTCCATTGCCAATCTTTCAGGTCAAATTACCCAGCTAGGCATTTCTCATAATAAGATACGAGGAAATATTAGTTCAGATATTCGAAACCTTCACAGTCTGGCTCGATTGAATTTCTCTAGCAATTATCTAGAGGGGTCGATTCCTCTTGGAATTGGGAATCTTGGTAAATTGATATATCTTGATTTGGGAGGCAACAGATTTACCAATGAGATACCATCTATGTTCGGTAATTTGACGTCGTTAAATCACATGTTCTTTCAAGAAAATCACCTCTTCGGAACTGTACCCAAGAGTCTCATCAATTGTACAAAGTTATTATCTCTAGATCTTTCTCATAACAATCTCTATGGCTCGATACCGAAAGAGATTACGAGTCTTTCTTCGCTTTCTGTTTTTCTTGATCTGTCTCACAATTCCTTCACGGGCTCTATTCCTCTCGAAGTTGGCTCATTGACAAAGCTAGGAAACTTAGATTTGTCGGACAATACATTATCTGGACTTATTCCTGCCTCTTTAGGCAGCTGCACAAGCTTGGAAGAACTTTATCTTCAAGGAAATTCTTTTGAAGGGGAAATACCTTCAGAGTTGAGTGACTTAAAGGGTTTACAATTCTTGGATCTTTCAAGAAACAACCTTTCAGGAAAAATCCCTAGTTTCTTGAGTAGGTTACAACTCGAAAAACTTAACTTGTCATTCAATGATCTGCAAGGACAAGTCCCAATATCAGGAGTATTTAGAAACAAAAATCTTGTATCTCTTGGTGGAAACAAAGAACTCTGTGGAGGGATTCTTGAGCTAGAACTCCCCGCATGCCCTTCATTGAAGCCCTCCGTGGAACACTTGTTAACTCAACCGAAATTTCTGATTCCGATGCTGGTTTTCGGAATAATCTGCATAACACTTTTAATATGCTGGATCAGACTCACTTTTAGGAAAAGAAACACAAGGAAAAACTCATTTTCTTCCTTTCTGTCCTTTCCTGAAAATCAAGTTATGAGGCTTTCCTACTCGGATCTTGTAAAAGCCACTGGGGGGTTCAACAAGGATAATGTGGTTGGAGTCGGGAGATTTGGATCGGTTTACAGAGGTATCCTTCATGGTTCAGCGCAATTAATTGCAGTGAAAGTGTTCAATCTGTCTGTTAAAGGTGCCTTCAAGAGTTTGCTGTCAGAATGCAAGGCATTGAGAAATGCGAGGCATCGAAATTTATTGAAAATATTAAGCATTTGTGATAGTATAGACTCACAAGGATCTGCTTTTAAAGCATTGGTTTATGAGTTCAAGGCTAATGGGAGTTTAGAAAAGTGGATACACCATAATAGAGAAGATGGTGATTCAGAATCCACGAAACTTGACTTGATCCAACGGCTTGAAATCGCCATTGATGTTGCTCATGCGGTAGAATACTTACATTGTGGGACTGATTCGGTGATTGTTCATGGTGATTTGAAGCCAAGTAACATTCTTTTGGATCATGATATGGTGGCACTTGTTGGTGATTTCGGATTGGCTAAGATTGTTTCGAGCATTTTGCCAACAGGTGAAAGTAGTAGTTCGGTGAGAATCATGGGTACCTTTGGATATATTCCTCCAGGTATGATTCTCTCATTCATTTCATAATACAAAATTTTATCTCAATATATCTAATATAATATCATGAAGAAATGTTCAGAATACGGGTCGAGCTGGCAGGTCACGATGCAAGGGGATGTATACAGTTACGGTATTCTTCTCTTGGAGATGTTCACCGGAAGAAGGCCAACGAGTGACTCGTTCAAGGGCCACCTGAATCTTCATGATTTCGTTAGTAGTGCGTTGCCGGATCAAGTAATGGAAATTGTTGATCCAATTGTTCTTGAAGGACATGAGCAGAATTTGATAAAGATGGAGAAATGTTTGACAAGTATACTAAGCATTGGACTTGCATGCTCAGAGGAGTTACCAGGTGACAGAATGCCCATGAATGATGTGGTTCAAGCGTTGCAAATGGTAAAAGATTATCATGAGGCTGGAGGTTTTACAGGTTTCCAGTTTTAGGCCAAAGATTTTACCATTTTGTGAGAGTGATTTGTCAATGCATGTCTTTTTTTTTGTCCATGTATTGGACAATATTGTGTGTATATTTTGTTGCTAAAAATGTTGTTATTATCACGGTCATTGCTGTATTTTGAGTTTTATATTGACTAGTTGGGCTATTATTAGAGCTACAATAGTAATCGAGGTAAAGAAGATAAATCTAACAAAGGATGAAATCTTTTACTATAATTGGTGATCGAAATCGTGCTATACTTTATTCAAACAAGTCTTGTTTGCAAAAATTATTGAAAAGTAAATTACAAAACAACATGCATGAAGAAAATAAAATAATTCATGTACAAAACATTTGATTAATCTATTTTTTTAATTAAAAAATCATCAACATATTGTTTTAATCATTTAAAGTGCATGACATATAATTTATTGTGGATTTATTTTAGAAAAAAAATAGATAAACCAAATCTTTTTTGTCTTATTTATTCTATTTTATTCCTGCATAGTTATAGTACATTTATTTTTAAATAATTTTTGCAAATGAAAATTTGTTTGATTAAAATATAATACAATTTAGAATATCAAATATGACTGATGATTTCCTCCCTAATCACGTGGTTCGTTAAATATTTGAGCATCATCAAAAAAATTTAAACTCACTACCTTTGTTGACTTTTATTATTATTGTTACTATTTATTAGACCTTCCTTTTTCTTAAAAAAATATATAGATCTAAATGTAAAATAATATTTAAATTTGAGAAACTAATATTATGTAGTGGAAGAATCATTTTCCCTGACTGAGTTAGTTTAATGTAGTTAAAAAAATTATTCTTGATCTTATTTGATTTTTTTTATAGATGATCTTCTCAATTAAAATCATAAATTCTAATATTTAGAAATGTGAATATTATATAAATACATATTTAAAAATATTTATTTATTTTATCGACGATGAAATACGCAATCGTTATTATTTTATGATCATTGAGTAAACTCGGACTAACACATATGTAAATATTTATGAGTGGTTTCATGTAAGACCTGTCTCACGGAGCATAATCTATGAGACGAGTCAACCCTACCCATATTCACAATAAAATGTAATACTCTTAGCATAAAAAGTAATATTTTTTTATAGGTGACACAAATAAAAGACTCGTCTCACAAATATGACTCGTGAGACCGTTTCACATAAGTTTGTGACAATATTTATTGTACATTATTCATGAGTCTTGATTTTCCAAACTTGTCCAACGTCTTATTAATGAAAACCTCACCCTCCTCGAATAATAGAAAAGAGAACTCGTGACGAAAGTGCTTCTCTCCTAGCGGTCAAACCTCACTTGTCTTCGGATTCTCTATCCTCTTCTTGAATCACCGATCATATTTTTCTAGCAGAAAATGGATCAGAATCAAGAACAGGCATTGGCTCAGATGAGGAAATCAGTCCAAATGCTTGGTTCTTCCACCGAGGTAATATTTGTACCATCCTTTTGCGCTCGTTTTGCAGCAAATGTGAAACCATTTTAATTGTGATCGAAAATTTTGAAGTTTTGTTTTTCTTTGTGAAATACTCAAGTGTCATTTGTGTTGCAGCACTGTGGAGACCCTACACTGATGAGATTCCTGATTGCAAGGTCAATGGACACAGACAAGGCTTCAAAAATGTTTGTGCAGTGGCAGAAATGGAGGGCTGCATCCGTGCCTCTGGGTCACATCCCTGAATCTGAAGTTGAGGATGAATTAAACGCAAAGAAAATTTATTTGCAGGGTTTATCTGAAAAAGGGTACCCCGTGATGGTGGTTAAAGCCAATAAGCATTTCCCTTCCAAGGATCAGCTTCAATTCAAGAGTAGGTGATATATTTTCATTTACTAACTAATTTGTTTCTTAGTTACTTTAGTATTTGGCATTATTTCTTGATTTTTGGTTTAGTACTTGAAGATTCTTGCTTTGAGTTATTGGATTATGCCTTTCTTATCTTTTTGTTGTTCCGTTGATGTTGGTACTGCAAAATAAGTATGCTTTAATTTATTTTTTACTCGAGGAAACCAATTCATTATAAAATTTAATTGGTTTTGACAATCTGAACTTTATTAATTGTTTATTAACATGTGGCCTTTCTATGATCTCTCCATCACACTACCAAACTCCTTATTTTGATATTTTTTAATAATTTAAGCATTAATTTTTCGCGTATGTGGAAGTTGATATTCTAATACGTCTTTTAGTTTAAAGATCATTTTGGTTATGCACTTCGGAGTTCCCTGCTAAAAATAGCTAAATGTATACGTTTGAAGCACAACCTTGACTCATCAGAGCTAGTATCGAATCTTGTCTTATATTGAGGTTTTCTTTTCTCTGTTGTCCGTCAATGTGGGATTAGGTACATGATGTGATTCTAACATACATTTGTCATCTACAAATGCATGGATGATTGAGTGTAAAGTTTGGTATTTCATTAAAGTGTTTCCGTTTTTTTTGCTAGTGATTGTGATATATTCATGTTAGCAGTTTGGAAAGTCTTGTACCAATCAAGCGTGTGCTACTCATACTTGACTTGTTTCCTTTTGTATTTACATGTGATGTCTTTTGTGAATTGTTGTCATGTCCTGCCGTAATAGATTGGAATCAAAACGTACTTCTGGTTTACTTACTTGTCAATACTTCAATGTTCGATTATGTAGTTGTTGGAATTTGTGGAGTGAAAATTATTTTTACTTGAAAATCTAGGGATTAATCATGCGTGGTAACACATTTTTGGGAATACCTGATCGTTTAAAAAACTCATTTTTCTTTTACTTTTGATGCAGAATTCGTGATTTATCTACTGGACAAGACTATTGCAAGGTATAGATTCTAGATATCTCTGTGATATGAGAATAAAGATAATTGCATTCGCAACTCTTCTTGGGAATTCTGTTGGAGTCAGCAAAAACTTTTTACTTTGAAGCAAACATCTATACATTATTGTAATTGTCATTGGTTTTTTTATAAAATATCGGTGTCCTGCTAACTTCTTGTTCTGAAAATATGGTCAAATAGGACATGTATAGTAGATCAAGATTGCAGTTATATGACTATAATTACTCCGAAGCCACTTGTATCTTCTGCTCTGTAAAATTAAGCTTAAATTCTGGCTCAGGATGTGATGTTTTACCTTAACAGTTCTTTCAAAGGCAGAGAAATTGGAAATGAAAAGTTGATTGGCGTTATTGATCTGAATCAAATTTCCTACAAGAACGTAGACGCTCGCGGCTTAATCACCGGTTTTCAGTACTTACAAGTAAGTCGCCCCAACACACCTTTCCCAAGAGCGGTGATTTTTGTCAGAGTCATCGATTCTGAGTATCACACTGAGACATTTTTATTGTCATTCATAATGTGTATGTGTGCCACCGCGCAGGCATATTACCCTGAGCGGTTGGCCAAGTTATACTTGCTACACATGCCATGGTTTTTCGTGAGCGTCTGGAGATTGGTTTCACGTTTCTTGGAGAAAGCTACTTTAGAAAAGGTATATTCGATAATGAGATCTCTCTTTTTGTCAAAGCCTTTAGTGTATACTGAATTGGTGCCCTTTACATGTTAAATTCTAGTCTTGAAATTTAATGCAGGTTGTGATTGTGACGAATGAAGAGGAAAGAAGAGATTTTGTGAAGGACATTGGCGAAGAAGCATTGGCAGGAGAGTATGGTGGGCGAGCTAAACCCGTGCCCATTCAAGATTTCGTACTGATACCATTAGAAGACTCATCCCTCTGAGTAGTCATCCCACTGTAGTTCCATCTCGACCTCAACCTGCAGAAAAAAACTAATGTACGAATCATACTTTATGAGTCAAATAAGTAAAAATTATGTGACAAAAACAAATTATGATAATGAGGTCATATTCAAAAATCGCTCCGGGAACGATTCATTACTTGTTTTTATAATAAAATGTGCTTCAGTAAATGATGGATTCTTTGTTAGTTTCTTGATGACTGCAAATGATTCTGCCTTTTTTACCTAAAAAATAGTTAGTTGTCGTGATGTATCAGGTTTGGCAGCTTGGTTTATGAGAACATTACTGCACATGACGGTAGATGCAAAGATTAATAATGAGGATCATAATCAAGAATTTACTTGGTAGATATTCTAAAATAAGATAATTTTTTTTAGACGGACATAAGATAATTTTTTAAGAAGAGAGGATTGTTGTGATCGTTGAAAAACGCATTGTTTGAAATTTATACTAAATATTTTTAAAGTGATTTGGATCGACCGGCTTGAAGTGATATATATTTTTATTTTATGGAAAAGGAAATAATAGATTTCAAATTATCTAATTTGTTTGGATCAACTAAATTCAATGTATTATTCACGATTGCATATTTTGATGGGTTGCAATCACTTAAATGACATGTTTCCCTCTTTTATACCAATCCAAAGGCGTTAAAATTAAAACATTGTTTCATATGTGAATAATGAGGTATTAATTAATGATTGTTTTATCTAATTGTTTGCACAATATTTGGTGTTGCGGGCGTGCCAGGTGCGAAGTGCACCGATTTGTGTGAAAATGATAAAATCTAACTTCTAAAAACAAGCGATTGTGAATTCTAAATTTGATCGTCGGTTCTAATCTCCTAAAACAACTATAACGCCAAAATAAAGAAAACTATTGGGATTTGAGGAATAAATCTCTGACATCGTTTATATTTTCAATAAACTGTAGAAATTTACAAGACATAAAAATATAAAATATGAAGTTGCTGAAATCTACAAACGAGAAGACGTAAATAGAAATATGCTTGAAAGCTTGAAAAAGACTATTGCTTGAATATTGGAAATTTTGCAGAGTGTTTGCAGATTTTTCTGTGTTGAAGAGTTGTGTTGTGTGTTGATCTGTGTTTGCCGATCCCTTTTTCTTCCCAGCGCCTGTGCAGTTTCTTTCCACTCCCCCATGAGCCCATGATCTTTCCCACTCATGCCACGATTTCTACCTATCCTCCCACGTTCTTCTTCCTCTTCCGCGCTCAGTGATTAGTTTGAACCGATGGAAATTTGTCCGCCAAGTTTGATGGGCTTGCATAATTAAATTGGGCTTCACTAATTGAATTGGGCTTGTAATTAAATTATTTTTAGCCCAAACAATTGCCCCCCGCAAGCATTGGCCCATTGGGCCAAAATGCTTGTATATAGCCCAGTTCGACCCATTTATTCGTAGTGGCCCATAATCATTTATCATTTTATTTCTAGCATTGGGCCATTTATCCAAGCCCAATTAGTATCTGGATTGTAAATCATTGGGCTCACTTTATTCTGATTCAAATCTCCTATCTCGATCGCTCTTTCCCCGCCTCTTCTACAAATCGCTCCCCTCTTCTTCTTCCGATTGCTCCCACTGCTATCGTGGACTTCTGCCGCTTCGCTAGCCCCCTCTTTTACTGTCATCTCCTCCACGCTGTTGTCGCTTGACATCTCGATATGGCTCAAAAATCGGCTCCGACGCCTCCATTGGAATCGAGTGTCACGGGTGCTGATTTCAACGTTGCCCAAGTCGATGTTTTCGGCGCCTCCACCGCTGCCTTCAACGTTGCGAGTGCTGCGTCTGCCTCCGCCGCTCTGCTGCCACGCTGCCCGTGGCATTTGCCGGCTCCAATAGTGGCCCCAATTCGTTCGCCGTCATCTCTGGGTTATCAATTGGCGTATCGCGTTTTGGCCAGCTTTCTTCTGCAAGAGTGTGTGCTCTTCTCGGCTTGGGTCAGAACTCATCGACGGCCATGGGTATTTCTTCATTCCCTGAACTCTTTTCCAGCTCCTTTAATGTTGAATGATTGACTGGCAATTTTTATTCCCTGCTTTGTGATTTTGTATCCTAGGAACCAAAGGATGAACAATTGGTTTATCTGTGTAATTGGGCTAACTCTAGTTTTTTGTGGGGAATTATGGATTGGGTATTAATAGGCCATTCATTAGCCTTTGCTTTGAAGGTGCGGTAAAGTGGCCATTATTTGGCCTTGTGTACATCAGTAGCCATTGATTTTTCTGAATATCTCTTGCGTTTATGCAGTGGTTTTTGACCCTCATAAACATACTATTTCCAAGTTTATTCCTGTCTCGGTCTCGGCCACTCCCTTGGCTTCATCTCTTGCACCTACTGAATTAAATATGACATTGGATATTTTGATGCATTTACCTCGTGGAAGCAATGTATGCAAGCTTCATAAACCATTAGTTGGCCTTCCCACATCTATATTCTTGTCTAACAGGGGAGTCTGATGTCATTATCTTTGCTGTAAGTGTGTTGATCTCCAGCCAACCACCAGTCCTTATCTTTATGGCTATCTATTTTTCTGTTATCTTGCTCTGTTAGTTGAATGTTCCCCGATTGCATATCCTTGCGCGTATCACCATTATCACGTTTGTTTCCTGCTTCTGTATGTTGGTGTTGGTAAGTTCATTGATAGCAGATAACACTAACTGAGAGTTGGCCATGGATTGGCCTCAGTTCTCCAGTGCGCTCGACACTTAAGCTTTGGTGTCATTTAGAGCTTTTTGAAACACAGGTAAGACTTAACTCTTACATGCTCTTACGTGCTCTTATGTGCTCTTATGTGCTGCATCCACTCAAGACGATTCCCTCATCCTTTACATTATGCATTGCACTTCAGTCGGATCCCTTTCCCGCATACACGTATATTCATTTGCACTTCAGTCGGACCCCTTTCCCGCATACACGTATATGCATTTGCACTTCAGTTGGACCTTTTTCCCGCATACACGTATTTGCACTTCAGTCGGACCCCTTTCCTGCATACACGTTTACTTAGTTTTCTTACATGCGGTGGCTCCGCTTCTTATCTGTTGATTGTTGGTTTGGTGTTGTGGTCATTGGGTGTTGGATGTGGAATGAGGATGGGTTTAATGTGATGTTGTGTATTGGATGTTGGGAAGGAGTTTATATTCGTTCTTAATCCACTCAACCCAATTCATTCCAACAGTTTCAATCAAAACCATAAGTTGGCTTAAGACTCCCCACTCGAGAGTATCCTCTTCCTTGATTCCCTTTCGAAACACAATGAATCCAATATGATAAAAGTGGCCTACTGGCCAACTTTAATTGATCATTTTCATTTTTTGAATCATAACCAACAAATATTTACATTAGTGGCCCTAAGGCCTACTTCAAATAAAATCTTACAACATGAACATGAAGCTAGAACATACAAAAATGGCTGGTCAGCCTATTTTTCTTCCAAAGTCAACTTCTGGGTCCTCTTGGGGTTTACATATTGCCTTTGTCCTCTTCAGTTCTTCTTTTATTACTCATTATTCCGTTCGGTGATCCCAACTCCCCGCTCGTTGTGTTCCTTTCCTCCCATATTCTAAGTGGCCTCAAGGCCTACTTTATGAATCTGTCACTGCACATGCAAACAACCAATTTATAATGGCAGTATGGTCTATTCCACCATGATTTTTGGTACAATAAAAACATTGGAAATAAGTGGCCATAAGGCCGACTCCCTAGTGAAATAATGGACCTTCAACATAATGAATGAAGGTGGCTTATTGTCCCACTCTCTCCGATCAATTTTATTGTTGAATCATAAACAAAATATGTTTATTTCAGTGGCCCTAGGGCCTACGTCACATGACACCTTGAAATCAGGAACTTAATATATACAAAAGTGGCCCCGAAGGCCAACTCCCCACTGAAGAATGCCAACTCCCCAATGAAGATTAGCCTTCGTGATTGCTTTACTGGCAAGCTTTTCTTACTTCTTCCCTCATACTTGGAAAATAAGGCTTGAGATACTTGCCATTTATGCATCTTTTGTGTGATTGGTCATCTAGACTTGATAGCCAATATGCGTTTCCGTCCAACACCTTATGTACTTTGAATGGTCCCTCCCAATTGGGAGACCACTTGCCCAGCTTCCTATCTTTTGTTCCTAAAAGCAGTATAGCCTTCCACACTACTTCCCCCTCATGGAAGCTTTTCTTGTTAACTCTTTTGTTGTAGATTCTCGCTACTTTATATTTCTGTAACATTATAGCAATGTACGCTTGGATTCTCAGCTCCTCTGGTTCTTCTAACGGGTCTTGTACCTCATGTTGGCCATCTTCCAGTTGAGATGACGCCATTAATAACTCGTCAACTTGAATCTCATCTTTTTCATGCTCCTCTTCGAACTCATCTTCATAAACCACTTCCGTCCCATGGATATTCCATTGTTCCTCATCGCATACTCTATCCGAAACCTGCTGCATGTAGACTTTCCACATGAAGGCTGCAGCCACCTCTTTCTCCATTTGGTTGTATTCAATCATCGATCTCCTCGATCGTCGGCTGAATCATCGGCCTATATGGCCCGAAGACAGTAGGTTTAAGTATCTGGTTCAACACTGAACTTGGGGTTAGGGACTGCATGTAAACTAGACTCTTTTTTCTATCCTTGCCACAGACTTTTATGGGCCCGAAATCCCCGTTATAGTATCTGGCCTCCACTGTGTTGGCATGAGCTTGGAAAGGCTGTGCATCGGCTTCCACAATCTCCACGTAATCTCCTTTCCAAAATAAAAAGAACCGGTGCATTGAGGATGTGATGCACTGATTTGCATGGATCCAATATCTGCCTAACAAAGCTTGGAAGTTGGCAGATGAGTTCACAACAAAAAATGCGCAAATAGACGAAATACTCCCCACAACGACATCAGCTGGGAAAAACTCAATGTTCTTGGTGGTTTTTTCCGTAAACGCAGCAACAGAAACTTCTGTGGAGATTAGGTCCTCTTCATTTTTGCCCAAATTTTTAAACATCCTCACTGGCAAGACATTCACTACCGAGCCATTGTCGATTAACACTTTGGACACTGGCTTGCCATTCACATGAGCCTTGATGTATAAAGACCTTATGTCATTAGTCATATCGGCTGTTGTCTTTTCCAAAATCACATGCTTAGGCTTGTTAGGGTGATCTTCTCTGATAATAACTCCTGAACCTCTTTCGGGGAGTTTGTTGCAAACCTTCATCTCTTCAAAAAAAGCTACTTCAGACACTGACTCCCCGCATTCTTCCTCGACAAGTTTGAACCTTTCTGGTAGTATCGTCAATCCTGTGGCACAGTCCACTGATATGTGGAACTTCCCTATACAGAAACTGAATGTTTTCCTTTCTTGATTCTCATAATCACTCGGTAAATCATCGTCTTCGTCGACCCACTTATCTTCAGTGGCAGACCTACCAAAGTTTGACCTACTTCCCGCTTGTGATTCGATGACTGGCATATCATGTATGGGTTTATTGTCTACCTTAGAAAGTTCTTCCTTTTTTGCAGCCGCTTTTTCCCTCAACAGCCTTCTTTTCTGGGTTCGAGTTGGTGGCCTAGGGAATTTTCTGTGTTGGGCCACTCTCCATTCGTGGGTGAATTCTTTTTTGGCTGGACGTACAAATCTGGGTCGAACTTCCCTGACCTCTACAGTCTTTCTCACCGGAGCTTCATTCACACGCTGACTTTTATCATGATAAAGTGACTTCTTCCTGATTTCTATCTTTCGTGGTTCAACTCTGTTCACGTTCCTCCTGTTCGAGTATCTCTGGTGCTGATTGCGAGACGACTCCCCTCTAAACAATTGATTCTCAAGCACTGGTCTCTTGAATAAATATTGGTTCTTCGGCCTAGAGGCCGCAGATCCACCAACACTTCTGGGAAAACGCTGCTGAAATGTTCTTAGTTGATTAGTACTATACCTTACAGCGGCCTCAAATAGTTGACCTTTCGGAATCCAACATTTCTTAATTATTCGGTCTTTCATTGCAAAGAATCGGCTTCTTCTCTTGTCATTCAACAAATTTCTCAAATTTGTGACGTTCACGTTTACCGATGCCGCAGGAGGAAATGGGTCATTGTCCACTGCCATGTACTCTTGCTTGTTAGGGAATTTCAATATTCCTTTGTTGATTCTTTCCTGCAGAACATTCTTGAAAGCCCAACACAATTTAGTGGAATGATTGTATGAGTTGTGATACTTACAGTATTCTCGACTTTTCAGCTCATCCTTAGTAGGCATCCGATGATCAGGTGAAAAAGCGATGAACTTTTCTTTAACCAGAAAATCAAATATGTCATCTGTTTTGGAAATATTGAATGTGTACTGCATGTCCTTGGGAGGTTGGGAGCTATTCTTCTTTTCAGGTTCTGTCAGCTTCATTTTTAGCAGGGGAACCGTGTATGAACCAGCTGATCGAATTTCTGCCAAAACATCTTCCACCTCCTGGTAATAAGATTCCATTGTTGTTTTCTTGTTAGACGACTCATCTGTCAATAGTTCCTCGTACTCCCCAACCTTTGCTGCAAGTTCAAAGAAATCTCTGAATTCCATATCCTGAAACTTCTTCTTATGCTCAAAGTCTAGCCCCTTTTGTACTATTTTGACAAACTCAGTCTCTGGCAGAAACACCTTGCACTTGTTCTTTGTTTTCTTGAACCTATCAATGAACATATCAGCTGTTTCTCCTTTTTTCTGAGATATCTTTGACAAATCAGCGATGCACGCCTCAGGCTCAGTTCGGTAAAACTGAGTAAGGAATTGCTTCTCCATATCTTTCCAACTTAAGATTGAGTTTCGAGGAAGTGCGGCATACCCCGAAAATGCCGTGCCAGTAAAGGTATTTGGGAACAATCTCAACTTCAAAGTAATAAAGTTTTCCAAGTTCGCCAGCTCCCCACACCTTATAGTGAACCTAGCAATGTGCTCAAGGCTAGATTGACTATCTTCTCCAGAAGTTAAGCTGAAATCTGGTACTTTGTAACATCTGGGAAATGGATTGTTGATATCTATGTGGTTGGGGTATGGCTTGTGAAATTCTGGGCGGCCAATTTGTCTCAAAGCCGGCCCATACATTTCTTGCACAGTTTCTCTCACCATATCAAGATCGATCATTGCTGCGTTTTTGTTGGGGAGCAGATGGTGATAATAGTTTGCCCCCCGAGTCTGAGCCTCTGTACTGTAACCAGCATTACATCCTTGGAAACTTCCATCAACTCCATGATAACCCAAGTATGGTATATCATCATCCATTCCTGGATGATACAAAGGATTAGTAATCGCATGGACTTGGTTGACAGGTTGTTTCAAACTCCCTGCTCCATCTGTACGTGGATATGGCCGAACTCTTCCACCTAAAGTTTTCTCCTTTTTATGTGATAGTGTGTAACTTCCTTCCCGTTGGTTTGGGAGTGCCAACTCTGGGCGGCGAGGATCGCCAGCCATTGAGTGTCCTGCTCCCTGGTCGAGTTCAGTGAATTGATTACTCCCCTGATCAGCCTCTTTAACAATGGTATTTTGCTCTTTGTTGGTTGATTGGTTCGGTTTACCCAATACTGTCTTCAAGCAATCAGACACAGCTTTGGACAGTGCTTCTGATATTTCTTCAAATTTTATCGCAGCCAACGTTTCAACCAAATGATTTGAAATATGAGCATATACCTCTGGAACATGACTTGGATGCAAATCCAACTCCCTGGTCGGCTCTTCAGAAGCCGATTGTTCTATCTGTGGAGCATGAGTCTCTTCCTGGCTTGGTAGAAACTTTCCGTCTCTTTGATTGACGTTTTCTTTCCTTCTTGGCGGCATAGTGATGGTCCCACCGGGCGTGCCAAAAATATGTTTGCACAATATTTGGTGTTGCGGGCGTGCCAGGTGCGAAGTGCACCGATTTGTGTGAAAATGATAAAATCTAACTTCTAAAAACAAGCGATTGTGAATTCTAAATTTGATCGTCGGTTCTAATCTCCTAAAACAACTATAACGCCAAAATAAAGAAAACTATTGGGATTTGAGGAATAAATCTCTGACATCGTTTATATTTTCAATAAACTGTAGAAATTTACAAGACATAAAAATATAAAATGTGAAGTTGCTGAAATCTACAAACGAGAAGACGTAAATAGAAATATGCTTGAAAGCTTGAAAAAGACTATTGCTTGAATATTGGAAATTTTGCAGAGTGTTTGCAGATTTTTCTGTGTTGAAGAGTTGTGTTGTGTGTTGATCTGTGTTTGCCGATCCCTTTTTCTTCCCAGCGCCTGTGCAGTTTCTTTCCACTCCCCCATGAGCCCATGATCTTTCCCACTCATGCCACGATTTCTACCTATCCTCCCACGTTCTTCTTCCTCTTCCGCGCTCAGTGATTAGTTTGAACCGATGGAAATTTGTCCGCCAAGTTTGATGGGCTTGCATAATTAAATTGGGCTTCACTAATTGAATTGGGCTTGTAATTAAATTATTTTTAGCCCAAACACTAATATTTGTCTTTTTTTATCTTATGAGTAAAACAAGATAAAAAGAATCAACGATATGTCTGCTTCTACAAGTAAAATGTACACGACGGAACAAAATCAACCCCCACTTTACACGCATTTTCCTACAAACTGCAATCAAAACTCATCCTTTTGATTTGGTATAATATGTAATGTACTGACTTTTTTTCCCCTTTCAAAATCAGTAGATTTTCAGCAAAGAAAACTTCACCCTTAGGCAAATCTTTCCCTTTTCCATGTCCAATTTAGCCCCTGTCACCAGCCAATGTCCAGGACTATCCAACGGCCCTCTACACAACTGCGCCATATCTACGAATTTCAAAAGCTTCTGCGTTTGAATCGGAACCGGTGGTCCTGTCGGATACACCCCCGAGTCCACAATGACTTGTTCCGGTTTCTCCTTCTCCACGTGGCCTGTTATCGACGTGGTTATCGATGAAAAGAATCCCGATTTTATCGAGTTGTGTTCCGATGCTGCGTGCATCCAATTAGACTGAATGATGCATGAGTTTGATAACTTTGAGTACGCAAGACGAAGGTGTAACACATCTTTGGAATCATGCTTTTTCACGTGGAGTTGGGCTCCCGTGACAATGAAGGACGTGTCTCGTGACGGACTTAACCACTTTAGGTCGGGTTTAACCGGGGCAGTGCAGATGTGGGAGAATTTTTTCCATTGGATCGATTCGAAGTATCGATGGTTATCGGGGATTTCTTCCGATCCGCGCCATGTTATGGCGCCATTGATCTTGTTTTGGAAGTGCACCGGAGGGGTGGTTAAGTGTTGTAGATGCACTCCCAGCCTGAAAAGTCATGTATACATGCATGGTGTCATTGGACGGTGTTCCTTCATCAGTGTGTGTGTGTGTGTGTGTGTGTGTGTGTGTGTATATATATATATATATATATATAGCTAAATTTCTATTCACTTGATCAAGTTTTGCAAAAAAAAAAAAATCATCACTTAGAATATGTTGATTATCTTCAATAATTTTAAAAAAGATACAAATTTCTCATCTTCTCAACTTAATCCTTGCATTTAGTTCAGTTACATATAAAAAGTTAATAATTTTTTTTAAAAAAATAATATAAAACGGATTATGGGATGCACAAAATAGATTCTTACCGATTGCATTTTATGCCCTCTAGATATAACCTCATTCCAGTCACGGGTAAATTGCCGACAGTGACCTAATCACAGTTAATTAATGTTAAAAAGAAAATCATCACGCGACCTTGGTAATTAATTACTGTGTAATAATAATACCTGGGTGGTATTCACGTATAGCTTAGGGCCCATGAGGTTAAAATTCAAAGATGGCGTTTGCTTGACCCTGTTTCTAGCTGGGCCCATGGAGAGGTCATTGTGTATGGGGGCCCAAATTTTGTGTGTTTGAAAGTCCAGGAAATACTCCAAATCAGCTATTGGAGGCTTGTCTGCTCGTTTTTTTTTTTTTTTTTAATTCAATCAAGTAAAAAAAAAAAAAAAGGTCAGAGCAGGAAAAATAGATGATTTCGGCGAAGAACATTAAATTTCGTTACACAGAAATTTTATAAATATTACCTTGTGGGGCCCACACAAAAAATGACCAAGTAAAATAACATTAATTTTGACAGAGACATGAAAAAGCGATAAGCACGATGCATATGTGACAAAATCTATGCCACACAGTGCAATATATCATTCGATGTAGAAACGATAATACTTTCGGCCATATAATCGGAGATCTTCTAGAAGAAATATAATATTTTTTGGATCCTTTCCCAACCCAATATTTCATTTTCATAATAATTAGCAATTAATTTCTCGAAAAATCTTTTAATGTATTATAATGCATAAATAAGATATTTGAATACTCCGATAATAAACTAGGAAACACGACTTACATCGAAGATAGAGATTGATGGCATGAGACAAGAAGCCTTTGCCAGGAACCCCTCTCAGTAGAGAAGTGATTGGTATGAGATTGAAATGGACAGCATCCGGCATTAATGGAACCGTTGGCAGCCATTCACAGTGTGTATTCACACACGATTCCCCACCCCTTTTTGAACATATCACACTGATCCCCTGCACATACATATATTATAAACACTTTATTCTGGGCTCCAAATGCACCTCCAGATTTACTTATTGAGTTAAAAGTATGCGATTCGAACTCGAGTCGTGGTCGGCTTGCCCGCGATACAGTACTTAGTTCAACATTTATAGCGTAAAATATTTATTTTTTAGGATATTCCTTGTTTACATGAAAGATAACCATCAAACCTACATCTTTTGATGTAATTGACTCGTAACTGTTGAGAATACTAGGTTGCGGATCGAAAACGTTGAATGCCTGTGGTGCCTGCGTGATTCGTCCAAACATAAACGTGCATAAATAATTCATCATCTTAATTACAAAAATAATATGCCAGGGAAAATTGAATTGAACCTTGTGTTTATGTTCTTTTGTTTTGAACTGATGCGGGGAAAATGTGCATGTTCCACTGAATAATTGGTCCCCAAGTACATACAAGTGATTCTTGAGCTCTGATGGTTCCATGCTTGAAGACTTGTCTTGCTTTACCAAAACCACATCATGCCCACCAATACCAAGCCCCACAATTACATGAGTTCCATATTTTTCTATGAATCTGTTCATCGCTCGCAATAAATAAATAAACACAATTAGCAATTCCGTGTTCCAGATTATACTTTTTTAGATTTAGTTCTAGTGTTTGATAAAACGATGTCGACTTTTACTTTCACACGACATGATATTCGACTACCCTGGTTATTAAATTTGTTAATAGTCAAGTATGATATATTACGAGTTCAAAATTTACAGTGAAATTTATAGAAGATTAATGTGGTCAATTATTCTTGACGTGAGTGGATGGATATATAAGATGATGTGCGTTCAAGATATACGTGTGTTGCGGATGTATGGTCGATTGTGAGCTACAATAATTTTCTTTTGATTTAATTATTCTGAGGAGGATTATTTTAGTGAAACCTAATTTAATAAGTCAGAAGAACACCAAAATGTCAAGAATGTTGAAATTACAAAACACAGCTACTAGAAAAAAATTTCATTTCAATATGAAATTTGTTGGGGATAATCTTAGCCATCAAATTATCATAACTTGTCATACTATATGCTCCCATTTCTGACTTTCTGGAAATATAAAATATAGAATTTTGAACGACGTGCTATGATGTGCATATGTTAATGCCTCCAGGAAATAAATAATTTTTATTTTTACTCTTTGATCAACTATCCGTTGACTAAGGACACCGAGATGGAAACCAATCAAGGTGATAATATGAAAACATTTAAAATATTAAGGAAATATCTCAGCTCATATGAGTATGAATAAAATAAAATAAAATAAAATAAAATAAATAAATAAATATTATAGTAATAAAGATTAAAATAGAAAATACGTTGCAAATAAATCGTGTTTTTCCTAATTTCACACCGATTTTTTTTATTATTATTATTAAAACCCCACACTTCTGCAAATTCCACGCTAAGACTTGGTCATTCCAGTAGGTTGTCACATCTTCAAGGTCTGGCGTCTGTGCCTTTGTGGGTCAACTATACTTTGTTTGTATAATTATATATAAATGTTGGAATATAATTTATATATAAAAAAACTGCGTGTTGTGTCAATTATATTTGCCAGTAAAAAATATAGTTAGATTTTTGTACATTATTAACGAGCAATATGAATATAAAATATGTCATTTGAGCTATTACTAGTCTACCATACTTTTATTTAATGCATTAAAATTACAAGAGAATTTCTAGCAATACCCACCAAAAGTTAAGTTAGTGTGTGTTAAATTTTTTAAGTAAAGTAAATTAAATTCGTTTTACCTTGCAAGAGCAGAAGGATCCCACGTAGAAGGAACAGCATTCCGCACTTCATCGGCAAGAATCAGTGGATATCTATCGATATGAATATTGAACAAAATGATAAAATATCCATCAAACCCTAAACACTTTGTGCTCGCAGCATCAGTAGCCCACGACCCGCTGTGGAATCCGAACATGGAGTTGAACTGCCCCGACGGGATTTTACCCGAAACCGAGCATTTTTGGTTGAAAAACTCCGACATCTGAATCGAAGACAACAAAGATAATCACGTATTTGACTTCAGTTAAATAATCCAAACGTAATATATACAATATGTTCGTTATACGCACCTGGTTAAAATCAAGCATATCCGATTGGTACCTCGTAAGATCGCCTTTGTCACATTTTATATCGATTGAGACATTATCAATGGATCCGAAACCTGGTACTGAGAGCTGTCTGGTTTCTGTTTCGTTAAGGACGATGATCCTGTTGTCTCCTTTGCAGAACTTGAGTCTAAAATTGGACGAAATATCGAAACCCTTGCCGAGGCTGTTCAGGGCCTTGAGCACAACTCCATGGTCCCTCATTTTTCGTTCTCAATTTCTCAAGGTTGGTTTCTGCATATATATATTTACCAGTCAGGTAGACGAGGTTATGTTTGTATGGTTGAAAGCGTGTGTGTAAAAGGTAAGGACGTTATATAATATAAGTGTTTGACGTGGGCTAAAGAAACTGTATTTTATGTATTATTAAGTATTTAAATACGTTGTCACATATACCATATGGTTTGAAACAGAATTAAAATAGGAAGAAGTTGAGGAAGTTTCATGTTCACTGTTGATTTTATATAATTTGAAGCTGTCCATTTTTAGAACTAACTTTGACTTCAATCATATTTATTTTGCGTGTAATTAGTCGACTATTGTTGGGTATAAAACTGATTTTCAGAGGAACAAAATAATTATTCCATGTAAGATGTGAACTCTAATTCATCACTAAAAGGATTGAATTTTTTTAAAAAAAAAATCGATTTTAAGATTTTAGATTTTAAAAATTCGAATTTAAGCATTATAAATTCGGGAGTAGAATGGATTTAGAGAGAACAGACAAGGATTTTGTTCGTGTTAGGAATAAAATCTGCAATTGGTATTTACATTTCCGTAAGAGTCGTGGATTGATTTGTTCTAAGAACTTGTTCATATCACGGTTCTACAATTATCCACGCTTCTTGTTTATGCAACAGTCGGAAAACAAATTAAATTTTTTTTAAAAAATAATAATAAGCAGAAAAACTGCTAACCTTTTGAGTAATTGAAAATATATAATGTTGATCATTTTTGCACGAAGTCAAAATAGCGTAATTTTTTTTAATGAAATATAACATTCATTAAAAGGTAACGTAGGCTGTTCAGATACAAATAGCGTAATTTGTAGAATTATGACTAATGAGAAATACTACTAGTAGTAGTAATAATAATAATAATAATAATAATAATAATAATAATAATAATAATAATAATAATAATAATAATAATAATAATAATAATGGTAGAGGTGTGAGATTAGTAGAACATTTATGGATAGATCAGAATATGAATGGCTTCTTCATCTTATAATTAAAATTAAAATAACTTCGTTTCGATTGACTCTTTATTTTTCCAATAATTTTCTTGGTTTATCTGATCGATCGGCTATATTTTCGCAAAATGAAAATTCCAAAAAAATATTCTAAATTAATGGAAAAGAATATAAATAAATACATGAAAATTCACATGTACTACCCAAAGCAGGCTATGCGTATTTTAAAAATGATATTAGATGAAAAATAAGTAAATTTTGTTTCAAATAGTCGATACGACGGAAATTCGGAATTACTGTTAGAAAAAGTCTTGTAAAACAACTTCATTTTCTTTGATTTAATGTGTAGCCAAGACCTGAAAACAAAATTTCCCCGGGAGATATAAATGAACCAGGCTTTCTTATTAAGAGGCATTAATTGTATTTTCTTCTTTCGTTTGTTGGATAAATAAAATGTTTTTAGATATTATGAGATGAATATTAAAGCACCATTTTGTTCCACGTCCGATCCGAATCTGTTCACACTTGATGTAGCTACTACATATCAGAAACCAGTGTGAATATGTGAATTTTTTGTGATAATAAAACAACTTGGCAGCTTGTACCTACGTAGTTCCAGATTAAATTATTGAATGAGAGAATAATTGCAGCCCTTTGCGTGTGGGCGAGGGAGGATATATCAATATCATATATGTGCGACATTTACATTTTTAGCTAGGAATTTTTGAAGATTAAAGCTTTAATTAATTCTGCACCACCCCTAGCTAATATTTTGGTCGCTGAGATAAACTTTTTAATTATGCTATAATGTAAGGATTATATGGTCTATGCTATATAATTTACCAAAATTGTTATTCTCATTTTCAGAATTCCAGTGAAGAATCGTGAAACTCTTTAATAAGATCGATGGGATCTTAAGTTCAAATCTCACTTATATCGGGGTAGTTTAGAAAGGAATTACTTTAACCCTCCTTGTATTAAAAAATTTCTTTCATTAATCAATAGAGTTCACACGCTAATCAACCAATTCTACAATTTTTACAGATAAAGAAAATCTAATTTTTTGACACGGAATACTAATGGAAAAAAATGTTGAAAATTAAAAGATGTGAACGTAAAAGTTAAAAAGGCTAACTACGAGTTGAAAACAGTTTTGAACAAAAAAAATCAACACGAAGAAGAATTTTATTCAGGTGTTCCTATTCTTTGATTTGTTTTGACTTGACTTCAACGAGTTCATTGTAATATATGATGGGAAGTAAATCATACTACAATCAATTATTATAAACAAAACAAACAAAAAAAAATAAGACGATGCTGAATTTTGATTTCATACGAGGAGAGTATTCATTCATATTTCAAATTTTAAATATCCGAAGAAATCTTGAAAATTAATAAATTTAAAAAAAAAAAAACAAACACGCCGCTTTAATTGATATGTAACCGAGCACATCTGATTATGTATTAACAGAAATGTAGAAAATTGTAAGTTCTTGTCCGGGAAATGAAACACATAAATCAAATTTGGCAGACAAATATAGTCATAAACATAATAATGTATAAGAAAACGCATCAACAATGTATATTCATTCCTCTCCATACTAAACTCAAAATTATCATGTGTTGAACAGTGGGAAATGCTCCCTAAATGATGTTAAAACCACGATATACTAATTTATCCAAGATGTGGACATGATCCGTAAGAATTCGCTACAACCTTTATATGCATCATCAAAGTTCATCGAGCATGTGTTCGATGTGATGAAACAAAAAACAAGATATGAAGAAAGCAGATCTACGAGGGTATCGTTTGTTCCGCAACTGAGGCCAAGCCCTGCATAAGTTTAATAATTTCAACCGTGTCATCGAGATAGTATTTCGCCTTGCTCGGTTTCCGGCCTACCGTACATGCGAATACTTCAGCAGAAGGAGCTAAGGATGGTCCATTAAGAGAGCTCGTAATCACCTCGAACATATCTTCATCAGATCTATCATCTCCTATGCATAGGACGAAATCTGGCAACAATCCCTTCTCTTGCATCATGGATAGGAGGCGTGTGGCCACCAGTCCCTTGCTTACTCCCTGTGAATCAAACACGAGTAGATCTCGTAAAAACAGGGTGGATGTTCCAACATGCATAGAGTTAGAAGTGTTCAAGCTAATGGGTGGTATCCCAAAAATAATTTTATACTTTAGTGCATCTTCTCATGCATGAGTCCAAGGTCGGAAATTTAAATCCAAAATTAACATCTATACATACTCATGCATTTCGGTTTTTGGCTACATAAAGCCAACGAAGAACAATTCATCCAAGTATTAAAGGGAATGTGATCCAGAAGTCTTAAATTAGTGAGTCACCGGTTCTCATACTATGGTAATGTTTGCAAATGCTTAAAAAAAATGATTATGGATTTTTCCTTTCCAAAGTTGTACAACTTTATAAAAAAAAAGTTCATAACAAATATATTTTTAGTATTTGCAAATACTACCTATATATATTGGAAACCACTTTTCTAAAAAACTCAAGGTCTTGTAATATGGACCAACAACAATATTTATAAAACACATTGCTGGAATATGTTCACGCAAGAAACTGATGAATATTGATAGCATCTTCAAATTTTAATTTTCACCACAATTTCAGACATGCATGACATCTCACCAGCTCAAACAATTTATCATACTGCCTTCAAACTCAACATGGATCCCGAGAAAGCTCAAACAACAGGCGACAATGATAATATAAACCAAGTTCAGTGACAGGATTTTCTACGAAAAATGTTTCAAAATGACCATACAGTATGTTGAGCCATTGTTGAGAATGTCTGACACTATAACTAGTCTCGTACCTGTGGCTTTACTTCAACACAGTTTTGGCCACTCTTGACTGTGACAGGTTCATTAGCAAGTACACTTTCAAGGTGATTAAGAAGTTCTTTCGCTTGACAAGATCCAAAATCGGGATCTGCATCCTCATAACACCAATCCATTGTGGTTTCCTTAATTTCAATAACTGACCCATCAGTTGTCTCAGTATAAAGTTTCATTACCGGCTCTGTAACCTGTTTCCATTTGCATTCAACTATGGGCACACATGTTTCCCATTCCTCATCTCGATTCAACCTGGAAAACTCAAACCGTAATCCATGTAATTAACATGAGACTTATGATGAAAGAAACAAATTTTGCATACCTCAGGAAATAGCCATGCTCTGCTGCAATTCCGAGCTTTTCACAGGATGAAAACCATTCGGTTAAAGTGTCTCGACTTCTAGCACTAACAATGAAAACAACATTATTTTTGTGTCTACACAAACTATTTAGTATATCGATGGTTTTCGAGTCTGGCTTCTTATCAATTGAGTTTTGAGGCATCAAAGTACCATCATAGTCGAGAAGAATAGCTCTATTAGTAGTCCTTCTGTAAGCTGAAACTATGTGTTCCATAGCCAACTTTCGAAAATTTGGATCCAGTGCAACAACCCTAAAACTTAAGCCAAATCCAATACCCCACGATCTACATCGTGCATGATCCTTACAAGTTCTTTCAAGATCATGCAAGAAACTTCGAGCCCAATACGCCACATCATGGGTACTTACATACTTATAATGTTTATCATGTCTCAATTGTTTTTCCGCCTCAGCCATTACAAGGGCGGACTCCATGGCCTCCGCCACTCCATCTATATTCCACGGGTTGACTCTAATTGCTCCACTTAGAGATGGCGAGCATCCAATAAACTCAGATAAAACCAACATGCTCTTTTTCAGATGGGAAGATTCGAGCCCCAAAGCCTTATTTAACTTCTGATTTCCTTGTCGACTAATTATGTACTCATACGGTATAAGGTTCATACCATCTCTAACAGCCGTAACCAAACAACACTCGGCAACGACGTAGTAAGCAACTCTTTCGAAAAATTTGAGTGGTTGATCGATTAAGATGACAGGATCATATCCCGGTTCTCCAAAGGTCTCGTTTATTCGCTTTACTGTCACGAATGTCTCATCCTGCACTTCTTGCACATCTTTTCCTTTTCCCCGGGCTGGATTGGCTATCTGCACTAGAACAACCTTTCCCCGCTTCCCGGGGTGCTGCAATAGGAGTTGTTCCATTGCCAATAATTTCAAACTTATGCCCTTGAAAATATCCATGTCATCGACCCCCAGTAACATCGTCCTCCCCCGAGCAAAAAACTGATTAATAAGCTCTACGACTTTGGCCTCAGTTTCAGGAAGGTTCAAAACTGATTGAAGCTGCCCCATGTGGATACCAACAGGAAGAATTTTGATACTAACAGTTCGACCATAATATTCCAAGCCTATGTGACCCCTTTTCGACTCGTATGATAGGCCTAACATCCTACTACAACATGACAGGAAATGCCGTGCATAATCAAATGTGTGAAACCCTATCAAATCCGAGTTTAGTAGAGCTCGAAGAAGCTCTTCCCGTATGGGCAAAGTTTTGTAAATCTCGGAAGATGGAAACGGGCTGTGTAGGAAAAATCCAAGCTTCACTCGGTTAAACCTCTTCCTCAAGAAAGTCGGCAGTACCATCAGATGGTAATCATGAATCCAAACAAAATCATCTTCCGGGTTAATCACTTCCATGATTCTATCGGCAAAAATCTTGTTAACTGATACATAAGCCTGCCACATGGAACGATTGAACCTACCACCAAGATCCGGTAAAAGAGGCAACATATAGTGGAACAATGGCCATAACTGCTGTTTGCAAAACCCATGATAATAGCGGTTAAATAGCTCGGTAGGCAAAAAGGTGGGAACACACTTAAACGTGCCCCATAGTACTTGAGATACTTCTTCTTGGTCATTCATGTGAATATCTTCCTTAAGACAGCCCACGTAAATATACTCGAGTTCTTCATCTCCCAATCCATCTTTCAGTTGAAGGAGAAGCGAATTCTCGTCCCAGCTAAAAGTCCATCCTTTACTATTATCCAATCTGCGATGAACCTTTATTGGCAGCTGGTTAGCTACAATAATTATCCTATCCCGTTGTGCTGATGAAGAGGATGGATCAGAGCCAAAGTTCTTCGATCCATCATCATCAATGTCAGACAGTATGCCAGCAACTGTCATTATACGAGGAATACGCCGACTAATACGACCTACACTCGGTGATGGTGTTTCACCAGAAGCTAGCTCCAAGAGGTTTGAGTATGATCTCGACGCCATTTACTTTTTACAGGTAACTACACCAAACTCGACATCAAACAAACTAAATTCCTTCTTCCTGTTTTACAAAATGAAAATTAAAATAAAATAAGTTCCCAATGAAATTAAAGCTCTCTGAGCTAAAAACTTATCTAACAACCACCACTATGAAAGTTCTCGTTCATAAACTAATAACGAAGCTACGTATACGCAGGTAAAAGCCAAAACGGTACGATAAATGAACATCGAGATTTAATTTTGAGGAGCAAATCAAGTTACAGGAAGCAGAAATAAAGAAATCTCAGGTCAAGCATTGAAGACAACATAAAGTAATTTAATAAATTCATGATCACGTCACTGTAAAAAAATTACAACTCCAGTTCTTGGAATTAATAACAAGAATAATTTGAGGAAGAGAGAGAGAAGTAGAGAACATGCAATACCAAGCTAGATATAACATCACAGAAACAGCCCGCCCAATTATATGACGAAAAGAATAGCAAGAGATAAAAACACGGGGTGGATATTCAAGAACCGAGGAAAACTTACCAGTTTTGACCAGCCTTGAGTCCCCAAGTGGCGATAAACCCTACTACGTCTGTGTGAAGAAAATGGAAAAAAAAAGATGGAGGAAGAGAATGACAATAAAGGGTGAGTGCCAAAAAATATTTTTTCTTGCTACTTCTCAAATACACAGCTGAATAATGCTAAGTTCCTGGAGCTCACTCACTCTTTGAAAGTAAAGGCGTTGTGGATAAATTAAACTAAAGAAAGTAATTAATTTGATTCGACTCTGTTTTCATTATTTTATAAGCAAAGATTCAGATTTCATATACGTTTCCTGATATCTTTTTCTTAATAACATGATTTAACTTGACATTGGATCTGAGGAAAAAATAATTATAATTTTATTTGCACAAGGAAAAAGTGCATTAATGTCACTGTGAACAGTTGCGCACTCGATATAACTTTTAGTGACGTTCATAAAACCAAAAAAATTGTATAAAGTGACATCTGAATGTCAATGCATCAATAATTGTGACAAAACTATATTCTTCATGAGTAACCTTCGACCAACAGCCTCCTTGGTGGCACTACCTTGTCCACAATCTTTGCTGACTTACCATGAACCTCTAGATTATTTTTTATCACATTGGTGCGACTAATCATGGTAAAGAAGCATTTTACATTCAAAAAAAAAAGTGATTTAAACTTTTTCATGTTAACATTTGATTGAAATCTAAAAGCTAATAGAATATTGATCCAGTCTATTCAAAAGTTATTGGATAAAATTTTTATATTATAATCGGTTATTTATCAGAATGTCTGACTTTTGATTTTTTGTTTTTCAAAAGATTATTCATTATCACTTAATTGATAGATTGATTCATCTTGTTTTAACGTTTTTTGTTTCTACTGCATTATCAGCAATGAAACTTCTTAAAACCTTTAGTAGGAATAAGATGGAAAAAGAGTTCTTGATAGATATATATGATTGTTTACTTTAAAATAAAGTTTACTGAAATGATTGACATTAATTAAATAATCGACAGTTCTGTTCAATAAATAACTGTTAGCACATGTTCAATAGTTTATACAAGATTAGTGTCACTATTGCTTATTAAATCATTCAGCACAAGTTCAAGTTTTTTTGCCTACGCTCTGCCGCTAGAATACCCAACATAACAACAAGAAACTCACAATGCACAATGGCACGTGACTCCCTCAACATCACCAAAGTTCGAACAAACCAATTAAAATACAAGCAGCTCAGCACCCATGGAAAATACCGTCATCCTTGCACAGCTTTAGCCATACCAAAAGCAGTAGCAGATGCAATAGCCCCAATTAACGCAGTTTGAAGAGCACTGCGAATGGGTTTGTTACCAGTAAAATGGCCTTTTGCATACCCAAATACAACCAAAGCGATTAGAGTTAAAGCTACAGAAGCTAACACAGCTTTCCGTGCCGTTGGGATGAACATGTAAGGGATGAGTGGCACTATTCCTCCCACTACGTAAGCAATGGCGATTGTTAGTGCACTGTGGATGGCTCTCTTTGGGTCTGGCTTCTCCAATCCCAGTTCAAATCTGTGTTAGCATTTTGTTCTTGAAGGCTGATGTTTCAAATTTAAGTTACTCTAGGATTAACTAAACGAAAGTAGAATCATTGGGGAAAGAAATGTAAGAAAACAAATAAATTTCTCTTAATATCTCCTGTTTCTTGAAAATTTTTAACTTAAGATTTTAAGATTTCGTGATTCGTAGGAGGGCAAAAATGGTCCATTTGAGTACTTGACATATTATTTTGATTTTTAGTAAATATTCTCCAAATTTATATTCTTAAAACTATCAAAATAAAGCGATTTACATAGCTAGCCAGGACTGGCAGACTCTCAGATTATTTTAATTTTTAAAATATATATTCATAATCTAATTGAAAGGATTCTCCAGGTGCTTCCAAAAGCAGCATGCACATGAATCGATATTCAAGATCTAGCTACACCAGACTTAGAAATGTTTGTCTTTTACTGAAACAAATTAGAAATTAAAGACGAGAATATGTTTGGCCCAATCTGAGCAGGAAAAACAAAATCTTACTTCATCATAAAATCAAGCCAAGCCTGTGGGTTCTTCCTGAGAGCGATCACTACTGGTGTGTATTCATTAGGATGAATCCCATACTCTGATAGTATTTCTGCGACCTCAGCAGCTTCTGCGATGTTCTTTTGAAAGTTAATTGACATATTCAACTTTAATGCCCTCCTAGTAAAAAGAGATTTGGCCTTCAACGGTGTATATTTAGGAAATTAAAACAAGTAAAAACCTGCATCAGGTACAGCAACAATCTCCTCTTTTTCTCTCTTGAGCTCCCTCATATAATGATCAGCCTCGCTTTTTGCTGCAAGGTAACTGCATCCGCCACATAATATCAACCCATTAACGTTGGTTGACACAGAAAAATCTTTGCAAGATTTGGCTGTGACGACTGGTGCTTAGATGAAAAGTTTTAGTTAAAACAATTGCTCCAAAATTAATAGATAACAAGCAATCGCCATGGAAAATTTAATGCTATCCGACACTACCCTAATGAAGCATTTAAAGTGGACAGATATTGAAACAGTACGCTTCCTAAGTTTTTTGGTACGTGCCACTGCCACCTACTGCTTCTATGACATTTCATTGGTTCGTTGAATTTGTTAATCTAACAAACGAATGATTGCCCCGAAACAGATGATAGTAATAATGATAATAATAATTATTATAACAAGAAAAGAATATATACCCTCCAAGACCCATGGAGATAGCTCCGGCGGCAACCTCGGCAATTCCGGCGGTGAGAATGATGGAGGAGGATGCGTTAGCACCTGACAGGCCTGCGGCGAGGGCGAACGGCACGGTGAGCCCATCGGACACTCCTATGATTATGTCGCGAACAATTTCGCCAGCAGTGAAATGCTTCTCTTTGTGTTGGTTCAGCAAAGACGAGTTCAATTCTTGAGCCATTGACTCATGCGCCATAAACGTGAGAATCTCGTAAACTAATGCTTAGTTGGAGTACATATACATGATTGTATGTATTATATATACATGAATCTGTGTGTGTGTGTAAAATAAAACTGGTTTTCTTTTTTGAGAAAATATTTTTGATATACATATACTAGCGTGTATAGCCGTGGAAGTAGTTTTACAGTGTCGCTGTAAAGACAGGGACTGTTGGTTTTTCGTCGTCACTGATTAAGGCCATGATTTTCTTTTAAATTCCAAAATAAAAATCCTGCATATAAACTCGTAGATATGATGCATTAGTTTTTACTCAAGTATTTAACATAGATAAACTCATATATATGATAGCATTTGTTTTTTTCGTATGAAACGATCTTACATGTCGTATTTTATGAGAAATATATCTTATTTTGTATGTATTATTTTTTATTGTTAATATTAGTAAAATCGACTCGTCTCATCGATAAAAAAATTCGTGAGACTGTCTCCAAAAAAACTTACTATTGTTTTTTTTTATTTTAAATAAATTTCATGATATATTTTAAACCAGTATTGTTTATATATAAAAAAAGTCACTGATCGGCATCTTACCGAACATATATTTTACAAGTATACACAGAAGAAGCCAAAATATCAGCAGACATCTTCGTGCCACGCGAATGACCTAATGGCTGACGCGACAAACTGCATTTTACTTTATGAAAGGAAAAGATTTGCTTAATATTTGTGGATTCAATTCGATGATTGATACAATCACACACAATTTACCATAAGTTTGCCGCTAGCAAGTGACTCACTCTTCTCCTGATGCGGACATGTATTTTGTGTATATTTCATCACAAATAATGAAGTCAAACTTAGCTCGATCCAGCCGTGACACGAGTCAAGTTACACTGTTCGAGCTCAAATTGATTTAAGTTTTGTCTTTTGAACGGTCGCTTTAACAAACAATTGAAAGTCTTTCTGACATAAAGACAAACCATCTAAGGTTTAAATTTTGTATAAAAGTATCTCTTTAACATCTCAAACTTTAAAATATATAGTTACATAACTTGTGAATTACTCGAATAAAAACAACTAAAACTGAACTCAAGACTAAAAGAAAAACAGTTGAATTTTAACTAAGCCACTAGCTTGAATCATTCCGATCCGTTGTCTTCTTTGTTTGCGTTTTCAAATCGATCATGTTTTCATATTAGAAGCAGTCTTTTCAGCGCGCACTTAAGTTGGGTCTTTTCGATCATGATTCTGAATAATTTACATTCAACTTCTTAAAAAATACAAAACAAAACCTAGTTGAAATAAAGACATTACAATTTAAAAACTAGAAAATTATTATTATTATTATTATTATTATTATTATTATTATTATAAAAACAATAATAATAATAAATCAATTTCATTGAAGGCAAAAAGATTAATCAAACCGCAAATAAGTAAAAAAGTTGAAAAAAAAATACACAAACAAAGGAATGATGCAAGCGAAACAGGGGATTTACTTCCTCTCAGACAAATGCCTCGATTTGTCATCAGTATTTTTAAAGATTGAATTTCGATCAGACTCGTCATCTGTAAATTATTCATCATCGAGAAAAATAAAACTCCCTTTCTGTTCTTTCTTAAAATAAAAAAAAATTAATTTCATCTTCAAAAACATGAAATTTACAAATAATTAAATAAATAATGCCAAAATTAAATACGATATAAATGAGTAAGAATTACGAAAACTAGAAGTAGGAATTGATTTAAAACTCGTTAAAACTAAAATTTGAATCTCTACTTACATAAAAAAATTCATATAAATGCATAAAATTATACTTTATATTAATAATGTATTAGGAGTCATTAATAGATATTTTTTGCTTTAAATTTCTTAGTTTTGATATAAAAAAAAGTTCAGAAGAACGAAAGCTTCAGTTTTTCATCATCATTAGAGACATAAACCACCCAGATTTTCCATTCAATCCATGTTAACGTTTTAATTCAGAAAAATCAATAATGCTAAATAAAAACTGTGAAAATAAACTTCACATATTTAATTAACTTAAAAAAATGAAAACAGTGTAAAAAAATCAATGAAATAAATTTTAAAAATTAAGCCCCTTCAGTTCAGGTCTCCACTGTTCTTCAGCATGAATACATTCTCAGAAGAACGAAAGTTTGAATTTTTAATCATCCCCAGAGGCCATTGACCAAATATTACAAAAAGAAGTAACAAAATCAATTCTTTTCAACAAAGTCGGAAATATTTTCTTAAAAAACAAATATATATATTTAGAAAGTTGACATTAAATTCTCCCCAGCTCAGATCTCCAATTGATTCAGCATATATTCGATTTAGGAGATAAAGGTTCTAAAGAAATAATTGGTTGAAAATACAACGAGAAAAGACTGAAAAAAATATATTATCGAATTCTCTCGATACCAAATATAAATTAAACTTAAACGGCGCAAATTAGAAACAAAGTTAGATGTTGAAATTCGATACCTCAATTTGCTGGTGCGGAGCGAGTTCGAATATTGTGAACACGGAGGAGGCGATGAGCTCTACTACATTTATAGTGTATATCAGTTAGGAAACTGAAGCCCTAGAAATTTGTTGGGCTCGCTTATTTGGACACAGGTCCGTTTTGGGCTTAGGCTGATTCAATGCCCATTTATCGAATATCACGATGCGATAAATTTAATGTTTATTTCGATCGTGACTATTTTGTTAGTGAATAATTTGCGATATTATTCAATTGATTCCTTTTCTAAAATCATGAAAATATTACTTATCCGTTAAATAACCTTAATTTTCATTAATTTTTGTTTATAAATTATTTTTAAAAAATTGAAAAGTAATTTAATTTTAATAATTAAATATATATGTACACGCCAATAAATAATGTTGTCAGTAAATATTTATTGGTAAAAACTTGTGTGAGACGGTCTCACGGGTCGTATTTGTGAGACAAATTTCTTATTTGGGTCACCCATGTAAAAGTATTATTTTTTATGTTAAAAGTATTACTTTTTATTATGAATATGGGTAGGGTTGACCCGTCTCACAGATTATGATCCGTGAGACGGTCTCACTATGAGACCTACTCATATTTATTTTTACAAACAATTCAAGTTTCAACACAAATTTCACGCCAATAACAGAACAGGAACCGACGTGGGCTCTACCATGAACCATTTCATATAAATACCAGACCACCATTAACGTTTCTTAACCGTCACTCGCACATACAAAAAACTTTGAAACTCGAAATTTGAGAAGCCGTTGTTTCGTGATCCCAATGAAGCATCAAGCATCACATGCTGCCAAAGTATCTGTAGCAGCATCACAACTCTACTTCACAAAGAAGAAGCTCCGGTCACGGTTAACTCGCCGCCGCCGACACCATTTTTCCCCGATCACTAGATTATTCGATTCTACGAGCTATGCAGCTTCACTTTTCACACAACCTAGTGAAGTCTCAGGAGAATCTAGTTTATCCTATGTCAATGATTTTAGGAGAGCTATTACCTCAAGGTATTATAGGAAGAAGAGCAGAAATTCCGTTAAAGTTGAGTTATCGGAAAATATATCAGAGAATTCATGCGTTGAATCTTGTTCTGGAACTGTACTGATTGGAGATTCAGATAACAGAGACTTGAAGTTGAAGAGTGAAAATGTGGTCGAAGAAGCAGGAGGGGAAGAGATCAGCAAATCCGAAGTTTCTAGCGTTTCTCGGAGTACATTCTCGGAGAACAAATCCGGAAATGAGGTTGGAAAAATGACGGAATATGAACGTTATATTGGAATTCCTCCAAATGAGGTCCTATTGGACATTCCTTGCGAATTGTCGCCGGAACATATGAATTCTGACGCTGTCAATGTTCAAATCACTAATAATTTAATTTTGAACGACGGCGTGGCACTTATCTCAAACTCCGTCGGGACAAAAATTGATATCAGTGAAAAAATAGAGCGTGAAGATCTGCGATTTGGTGGCATGAATAGAATTCCAGAACTCGCGTCAGCAGAATTTGATTTAGTTTGTTCAGAGCAGTTCTCAAATTGCGGTATTTTAGGTGACAGGGAGAACGGGGAGCAAAACTCGACCTCGGATAATTATCAGGTAGTTTCCGATTTGGAAACAGAAAGTTCGGATTATACGTCTTCCTTATGGAGTTATGCTTCCGGAAGTCAATTTTCTGAAAAGTCGATGGGAGATGAAACTTGTTCTCCTACTTTTCAATTGCTTGTTCAGTTTAAGAAACAGTTCTGTGAATCGACTTTTGCGCAATGTTCGGCTTATTATGACTGTGAAGACGATAGTTCTAATGACATCAATGTGAGTTTAAAAAAATTCTGTAATTATTGTTCTGCTGGTTGTGTTATTGTTTCAGTAATTACACATCCTGCGACGCTTTTGTAATTTTCCATAATATCATTATTTCATTTTTTTTCTCGTTCGAATGGGATACTGACCTTGATTTGTGATTATGCCATGTTTATTGCATATATATGTATTATTAGCCTCAATAACTAACATAGATGGAAAATCAATTCAAAATAAATTAAAAATATCTTATTTTTTATTTTAATGTTTCAACGCTTGATGCTTATTATAATTATAATTCTCATAAATGATTGAATTATTATGCTCTTTGTTTCGTTTGATTAGTTTTTGGGACTAGATGATGAAGATGAAGAGAGCTATAAGATCATAAGAAAAAGAGAGAGGAGGGAAGTGTATTTGTGTGATTATGCAGAGGAATACTGTTCGACTACTGACTATGGCAATCTTGTCATTCACCAGCGCCAAGAAATGGTTCACTGGATTGTGGAGGTCAGTCACTATATGATTCTCTGTTCTTGAAAAATTAGTGATATGTTTTTCCTAAAAGAATTTGTACACCAAGAACAGGTAATGACTAATGAAAAGACGATACTTTGTTACGACGTTGATTTACATGCGGTTTCGAGATTCTCTGCACATCTGTTGAACATGGTAATATGCCACGTGGCACATGTAAAATTACGATTGAAAGCTGCACTGCCCCTAATACGTGCATACCCCATTATAATGGTGCAATTCTATGATGATTTAAAGCCTCGTTTGAATTTATGTGGAAATTCTCTCCTTTTTAAGAGGTCGGGTAAATGTTCTGTGTTTTGTGTTGAGAAATAAAAACAGCTCTATTTTTTAGTACTTTCGTTTTCTCAGCTTTTCAGTCGGTTGGAGGCAGTTTTTTTTAGTTTCCAATAATTTTGTTTTATTTCCAAAAATGCACGTACGTTTTGTTGTTGAAAATGCTGTATCTAACTTATTATCTTTCTGGATTCCAACAGATCTTGTGAGTATAGCAAGCCTAGAAGTTGTTTCCTTGGTTCATATATAGAAGCGATCACACTCTTCCTAGTGATTCTTTAAATTTCAATGATTTGATCATGCAGCAAGCTACTAATAAGGAACTTCAGAAGGAAACAATGTTTTTAGGAGTTGGCCTTCTTGACAGATTTCTGAGCAAAGGATACTTCAAGGATATAAGGAATCTTCAGATTACTGGCATCGCCTGCCTCACTCTAGCCACTAGGATTGAAGAAAACCAGCCCAACAACTGGTAAGTCATCTTTGATTTGCATACACTATTGATGATTGAGATCAATCAATAATATAATTGGTTTGATTTCAAATCGTTTCTTATTAAGATTAAAATTTCTTTAGTGAGTTCGTAAAAATAAATGATACGAAGTATTTAATATGAGTTTTAATACATGGGATTTTGCAAAATAAAAATAAACTTGGACAACTTTTTACTGACAAGGAAATCAAAACAATAATATGTCTATTTTACTGAAATGTTTTGTGGGCTATTTTTCTTCTTTATTTCTTTTCCTCAGAGATGGAAATTGTCAAATGGTCTTCTCTTCTTGTCATAGATGAAATAATAAAATGTATGTTATTTTGTTTTAAGTTAATATTGAGATATGCCACTGAACTCTTCTCTGCCAATTTTCTTCCTTTCGTTTCTGCCATTGGTTCTTTTGTTAAAAGAAAAATCGGGACAAATTATTTGTTCCGGGGGAATTTATTTGTTCCACATGCTTTTTACTAGATTTCTATGAGGGTATAATGAAAGAGAGATGCCCCATCTTTTATCTTCCAAACTTTTTTTGAGCTTTATCACACATTTGGCAACTAGTCATTGTATTTGTAGGAATGTAGCCTCTGAAGATATTATTATTCCAAATCTTCATTTTTTATTTGAGATCCAATTTCGATTTTTGATACAGTATAAGGAGAAAGACATTCGACGTAGGAAGCAACACTTATACTCGGTATGAAGTAGTGGCCATGGAATGGATGGTGCAGGAAGTCCTTAATTTCGAGTGCTACCTGCCTACCTTGTACAACTTCTTATGGTATGACTTTTAAAATTTGAAAGCACATATATTTTTTTGTAGGGAAAGGACCCTGCGAGTGGGCCAGCAGAGACGATTCTCCTACACAAATAAATTTTGAATTTAATTTAGCAACTCTTGGGCCCGCTGAATTTTTTCATGTGTTTTCACCTCTTCAAGTCCATGATTCAAAGTGCCTTACGAATATGTTCAGGTTTTATCTCAAAGCTGCAAGGTCTAATGAAAAAGTGGAGAAGACAGCCAAATACCTTGCAGTACTCACGCTGCTGGGTCATCAGCAGCTTTGCTATTGGCCCTCAACTGTTGCAGCTGGGCTTGTTGTTCTTGCTTCTATTGCGGCTAACCAAGATGCATCCTGCAACCTGATTACAGCAGTAAGCATTTACCTCTATACACTGCATCTGTTTTCCGCCGCTAATAGATTAGTGGGGCATTGTTCTGAAACAAGTACGAGAGGTAGATGCAGGGATTTATTAATAAATTTTCACCACTACTCTTCAGATTCTTGCTAGACAGAAAGACAAAGATCTACCTGAATGCATCAAGGTATTCATCAGCTTGCATGAACTTTCCACAATGATTTACATTAATTCTTGTTTCAGTATACCTGCCAGTGTCTGGTTAAGTATGCAGAGTATAGTCAGTCATATTCTTATCCTCACTATTTTTTTTTTTAAATATATATGTCATGTTTGTTGTTCTTGGTACTTGACTCTCTTGGGCATGATGAACTTTCTTACATACTTTTGGGATTGGATCGATAACCAAACAAAATATAATTGAAGTTTTCTTTAGCAATAATGGTAGGAACTTGATCTTACATGCATTATAGCAATCCAACTTAACATTGTATGTGGTGCTTGACAGAGTCTGGAATGGTTGGTGAAGTATCTATAACAAAAAGATGAACCAAGGTGATTACGACGTACAGAAAAAATACTGCAATTCTAGCATATAATACTATTCTTTTCCTCTTTGATAATAGTTCATATTTTGTCCGTAGGATTAAAGATTTTGTAAACAGTGATGTATTTTCTTTCACATTATCCTGTGATAAACATCTGATCCAAGAAAAAAATAGTATATTGTACGATTACAATTAATCTAAACTTGTTTTACACATCTTTTATCGTAATTGTTAAATATATTAGTCATATATAGGTATAGAGAAATAGTTCTCAGTATCACCTGAACATCCTCAAAGGTAAGCTTCATGATCCTCGTTTCTTGTTTGGGGTTCGGCCCCTGTCAACCTCATCCTGTTCAATATTTTTCAGAATTTTGAAATTGCCCTATTTGTAGAAAATGTAATTTGTAGAAAATGTAACTATGCCCAAAAACTTTGAATAGACACTTGTCATCTCTCAACTAATAATAGAACGTAAAATAAGGTAAGTTGCACGGGTACTTCAAGAAATACTCCATATTGTATTGAATGCAATAAGCACATGACACTCGCATAGTCGCATGTGTTCGGATATGCCTCACTTGTGTTATTTGGAAATTCAAAGGAAAAACAAACGCAGACATATATGTAATTGACACATCCAATAAATTTTAGTTATCAACAGGGTGCAAATGAGTAAAGTTAATCATGAGTAGCTTTACTTGTGAGTGGCTCGTAAACGGTTTCGGTCAAAATTCGACTCAAGCTTGATTTGACCGAACTCAAGTTTGCAAAAGATATACGTGAGTATCTCGTGAGCAGTTCGGTGAAAATTCAATTCGAGTCGAGTTCGAGGGGCTTGAATATTTAATTGACTCGAGATCGAGTTTTATATGTATATCGCAAGCTACTCGATATGTACTTGAGTAGAGCTCGAGTTTGAAATTAATAATTAATCGAGTCGAGCTCGACTCCATTGCACCCTAGTTACAACCAAATTTTATAGTAATTTCTTAAAGCTTAGAAGAAAAAAAATTAAAATTTTAAAAATATATAATTATATTTTAAACAATTTCTTCCCGTTTCATTTAATACACTTTTATACATCATTACTTAATTAATGTTTCATTTATTTATTTTGGTGAATTTTTAATTTTCTGATTTAAGAGTTGAGATAGAAAATGAGAATAACTTTATTTCATTATTTTAGTTGAATTGACGAAAATTATTACATATACATTAGTATGATACTTTTTATATTTTTAATTTAATAAATTGTAATTAATGTCTCAATATATATTTCAAGCTTACACTTTCTACAAGTGTTATAAAAATTATACTGAGAAAATGTCATTTTTCTTATGGGTTTTTTCCAATTAAAATGGATATTGAGAGCACGCAAATTATATATGTTCTTTTGCAAATTTTTCTAATATTTTATTTGTAATATAATTTGATTATTTTGAGTTATTTCAACTTTATTCATAGAAAAAGATATTAATGAGAAATTAAAAAGAATGAAAATTACTTTATACTTTTGTATTAAATTTATGAGATAATCTTTATAATAAATATGAATTATAGTGCTAATTTATTATCATTTGTTAGAAATTAAATTTTTTATATATGATATTTTTAAACTGAATGTTACGTATATGTTTTTACGATACATATTATTTGATTGATATTATTTTAAAATTTTATTTAACATGAAACTATTAATCATCAATACTAATTTTCAAATGATCTATTATGATATAAATTAGCTATGTATAATATATATATATATATATATATATATATATATATATATTTTAAAAAAAAGAGAAAGTTAAACAAAATTCGCAAGGAGTTAAAAGTTAGCAAAAACAAAATTGATATTTAACTTAATAACAAGTTTAGGGGTTTTATTTTAACATCATTGTGATAATTTAGTTAATTAAGATAATTTTATTTGACAATCGCTATATGCACGTCATTTAAAAATATTGAGATTTTTGTTTTAGTAATATTCATTATTCTATTAATTTTATTTTTATTGTTTTCTATCGTGAATAATATTTGGATGAAAAATATATTTGTTAATTTGATAGAGCTATCATTATGTTATAATCATATGAATTGAAAAATGTTATATAAATAAATAAATATATTTGATTTATCGTTATCATGTATTTTTATTTATTGTATTTTGATATATTTATATTAATAAATATTTATAAACAAGATGTTATTCAAATGATTTTAAAAATTATCTTAATTTTTGTTTTTCATTATTTGTCACTTACGTGCATCGTGAGTATTACCGGTCAACTTAAATATGACAATTTCGACTCAATTTTGTTGGATTCGGCCCATTAAAATCTGAAACATGGGAAAACATAATAATATATCCGTTGACTTGAGCCGAAGTCCCCGTCAACACACAATTTCTCCACCAAGTTACCTGCTAAGAATTTTTCAAGAATTCATTTTGTTTTTTGCAAGCATTGACATCCTAAGTTGAGCACTTATTTCTAATTCATCGCATTCTCATCGTGTAAGATCTCTTTTTCTTGCGTTTCCAAGTTGATTTTGCCACTGTTTTCCAAGCAACGACATCCCTTTTCATTCTGCATCAAACCTATTTGCTTTATATGTAATTTTGCCACTGTTTTTCAGTTTCTTTCTTCTTTTTTTCTCTCCTGATATTTTTCGATTAGCTTTAATAAAATAACGGGCTTCTTGATTTTCTGAAGCATCCGCACTCTGCTGTGAAATATTGAGAGGATCAGGTTAGGTGACTGACTATATTGACAATTTGTAGCTTTACATAGCGTTTTGACTTTCTTTCTAATAATTTCTCTTGCTGTAATCTTTAAATTTTAACTTCACTTATGTAAATCCGATTTGAATAATGGTTTTGATGGTGCTGAGGTTGGTTTTAATTTGATTCTTTAAAACGTATTTTGACGATCCGAACCTTGTATCATACTGTCGGGAAATGCTATGCTACGCTGGTGTAGCGATAGCCTTTGGATTCCTGTGGAGACTGATTGGAATTTAGGCATTACTGTGAGCATTGGTTCTATCTTGCCGTAATTATTCCTAAGTATGGCCTTTTCTTTGCAGTTGTGAAGTGACATGGCTGATGCAGTTGTAGAATTTCTATTAACTAATTTGAAGGAGCTTCTGCTTTACCATGCGGATTTGATTTTTAATGTGAAAGAACAAGTTGAATCTCTTCATAGAGAACTCAATTTGATGAAAGCATTTCTTAAGGACTCCAGAGAGAAGCGTGATGAATCTGAGTACGTTCGAGAAATAGTCAGACAAATCATTGATGTGACATATGAAGCAGAAGACATAATCGACAAGGTTGTAGTAGATGCAGCAACACAAAAGTCGAGAAGCACTCTGAAGAAAATTTTTAAACCATTCAATCATGCTTCCGTTCTTAGTAGAAACGCCAGAGAAATTGAGTCCATAAAGGTAAAGGTGAAGGAGATATACGACAAGAAAATGTTTGGCATAGTGAGTCTGCCAGTAGGAATGCCTTCTCGGAGACGTGCCCAAGAGAAAAGGCAACCTAATGTGGAGGAACATAATGTTGTAGGTTTCGATAAGGAGGCTAATGCCATAATTGATCGTCTCACTAGAGGGCCAGATTTTCTAGAAGTAATTTCGATTGTGGGTATGGGGGGACTTGGTAAAACAACACTAGCCAAAAAAGTTTACGTTGATCGTCGTATTGAATTTCACTTCTATCTCCGTGCATGGACATATATATCTCAAGAATACAGCAGAAGGGAAGTGTTTCTTTCAATTTTAGAGTCTTTGGGACTTGTAACAGATCAAATGTTCAAAATGAGCGACGAGTGGCTTTCCGAGGAGCTATGCAAACATTTGAGGTACAATAGGTACCTCATTGTCATCGATGACGTTTGGACAGTAGAGGCTTGGGATGATATCAGAATGGCTTTCCCAAACACAAATTTGAAGAGTAGGATACTGTTGACCACTCGAAACAGAGACGTCGCTTTGAACGCCAACTCTAGTGACCCCCCTCACGACTTGCGTTTTCTAACTGAGCATGAAAGTTGGGAGTTACTCCGGGGGAAGACTTTTCCGAAAACAAGCTGCCCCTCAGAGCTAGTGGATCTTGGAAAACAAATTGCCAGAAAATGTTCTGGGCTTCCACTTGCCATTGTGGTGGTCTCAGGTCTACTTTTGAAGAAGGAAAAAACGCGAGACTGGTGGAAGAGAGTTGCTGATGATGTCAGTTTATATGTTGCCAAAGATCCAAAGCAGTGCATGGATGTGTTAGCATTAAGCTACAAGCATTTGCCAGATCATTTGAAAGCTTGTTTCATCTATTTTGGAGTATTTCCTGAAGATTTTGAGATCCCGGTCTGGAAATTGCTCAGATTATGGGTTGCTGAGGGATTCGTACAAGAAAGTGGACAAGAATGCTTAGAGGACATAGCTGAAGAGTATTTGGAGGATCTTGTAGACAGAAATTTAGTCTTGGTGGTTAAGAAGAGGGCTAATGGTCGAATCAAGACTTGTCGAATACATGACATGCTACGTGATTTATGCATTAAAGAAGGCTCACGAGAAAAGTTTTTGCAGATTATCAAAGGCCCTCAAAATCCTTCTTTCGGGTCTTCAATCCCAAATTATCATCGACGACTTTGTGTCCATTCAAATATATTGGATTTTATATCTTCCAGGCCCTCTGGTCCAAATGTCCGGTCCTTCTTGAGTTTTGGCTTGGATGAGAAGGACGTCCCTAGAGAGCATACGACTTTCATACCCGAAGAATTTAGATTAGTACGGGTGTTGGATCTAAGATCCCTCAGTTTTCCACGTTTCCCCAATGAGATAGAGCAGCTAGTTCACCTCCGGTTCATTGCCCTTTTCGGTAAATTCAAGATTCTTCCTGCATCAATCTCGAATCTCTGGAATCTTCAAACAATAATCATTGGAACAATCTCTCGTGATCTCAAGATCCTAGCGGACATTTGGAAAATGTTGCAACTCAGGCATTTCTATACCAGCAGTATAAGTTTCTTGCAAGGGCCTCCTGCCCAAACACGCAAGGATAATGAAGACCCTTTTGTGAGGCGAAACATACTTACTATTTCCACTATTTCACCTGATAGCTGCACTGAGAACATACTGGCAAGAACTCCCAGTTTGAGAAAACTCGGGATACGTGGGAAGCTAGTCGTGCTAATGGAGAAAAAGGGTGGGTCAACTATGTTTGATAATCTTGCCAAATTAGACAGACTTGAAACGCTGAAGCTGTTAAATGACACATTCCCTTTGGATCCTTCCCAATGTATAATTCCAGGTCTCCCACAATCTTACAAATTCCCACCAAATTTAAAGAAATTGACTTTATCCGACACATTGCTCGAATGGGAGCATATGTCAACGTTGGGAGTGCTTCCAAACCTGGAGATTCTCAAGTTGAAAGACTATGCATTCAAGGGACGTCACTGGGAGCCACTCGATGGCGGCTTTCGCCTGCTCAGGGTCCTGCAACTTGGAAGGACTGATCTAGTTCAGTGGGATGCTGTAGGTCATCATTTCCCTAGGCTTCAGTCTTTGGTTCTTACTCACTGCCTGAATCTTGAGGCAATTCCATTCGGTCTAGCAGAGGTATCTGCACTACAGAACATGGAACTACACTGGCTTAAGCCGAGTGCCACAGATTCTGCCAGGACAATTCAGCGGCAAAAACTTCTGATTCAACAAGAGCAAGGACTGGGGAACTCTAAATTCAAGCTCCTTATTTATCCTCCGGATTTGGAGTCAGATAACAAACTCAGTCTACCAGTAGTTGCATAAAGGGCAAGCAGATCCTCTTTGTTTTGAAAATCTTTTCCGTTTTCAGTGTGAACATTTAGAAAATAATGTCTCTTTTATTTACATAGGTATCATTCCCTAAACTGAAATCGCCCTTGGTTTCTTACCTGGGAGACAGTATTGAGAAATCTGAAAACGTGTTATATATCAATTGTACGATGAAGCTTAAAATTTACCGTATTTTGTTGTATGTGATATATAGTCTTTCGTTACTTGTAGCCATTGCCTTTCCAACTTATTTTTATGACGTCAGAATCTGCATCAACTATCTTTTGATCCGCACTGAATAAATCTTCATACTAATACAATAGTCTGTAAACTACGATAGTTAAGTAAATCACATTGGCAAAAAAAATGAAATATCGAACGTTGATCAAATTTTCACTTACTCAAACTTATACACTCCTCGAAGATGTCCTTCCTATTTTTCTCGTTGATAATGGTGTGACTATCGTTGATAATGGAGTGACTCCAGTTTCTTGGAATGTGGCGGTTTTGTTTCGGCACATTGGATCACGCCTGAACTTTTACAGAGTTTGCTATACTTTTTAGCTTTATGTATTTTGTCATCTAAAGAATTTCATGACTATTTTTCAATAATCAAATATAATTTAATTCTCGTGTTCTATCAAAATTTAACCGCTTGGATTATTGGGTTGAGACAAACTAAACTTATTTTCGGAAAAGCTAATAAATTGAAATTAATCAACAAGTTTATGTTACATATTAAATTTAATAGTAAAAGTGTACAATAAATTAAAACGTAAACAACTGCAAGTTTTACCTTGATCAATCCGAGCTGCTCTACTTCTAAGTTTTACATCCTTCCGGGCAAACAGGTAATCCATATCGACGAAATACGATTCTACATATTCTTGAAAGTAAACAATAAAGATCTTTATAAGTTCTTTTCTTTTGCTCTCATCTGAGTAAAAATATAAATCAATAGAACAAATCCACATAATTCAACTGTCTTGAGACAGATAACGCAACTTTTAAAAGGAAAAATCTTATTTAAGAATGCTTTTGCAAGTCTACTAAACTTTCTCAATATTTCATTGCTATCAACATATCCTATTCGTGTGGCCGTAACGTAGAAACCACAATCAAATTCTGTCACATGATGTAATAATAATACAAAATTGGAAGGGCATACCATCCATGGTTACAGCAATAAACCTCTAAACATTTGAAACCAAGTTTCCTGTTTGAACCAATCATCATAAACAGTCTCGGCATGCCAGTTAACTTTGACTCAGATCAGTGAGTATAAATCTATCACAGCAAAGCTCAAGCTGCCCCTTCATGGATTTGGTAGAAAAGAACTAGTCTGAATGAAGTTTCCTTTTTTGGCATCTTTTAACATACCACTTAGCATGTTTCTGAAGGCCCATCCCAATCATTAACTTTAGACTAACTAGCATCACCAGAGTCATGGAAAACAGTAAAAAAATCCAAAAAATTCTCCATGGAAGGGGATTATATGGGAGATGGGCTGCGTAAACCGGCTGCAAAACTCGAATAACCTGAGCATAAACATAATTAACTGTTAGGACAATAAAATCAGATTAGATATCATCACTATCTGCAAATATGTGATAGAAATAAAATGCGATTTTATTTTGACCGGAGTATATTTTCCCATTTAATGATTGTGTTAAAATACTAACACATGAATCATTAGTCTTTTAGCCTTCAGAATTTTAACAGTGGGAAGGACTTACAGCCCAACCACCTAATTAATTTGTTCTATGTTTTCTCTGTCCTTCCTCGACTTATCACGCTGAAAAGAAGAATTGTTTCATTCCAACAACCAGAGCACATAATCAACAAACAGGAAGGGAAATCTTTAGTGAAAAACAAAATTAACTGTAAGTTTAGCAGCTGAGCTATTGGAATCCGCTCTCGTGTCAATATCAATTCCGGTTTGGATTTTATGTTCCTTGAGCCTGTTCCAATGAACCATTGACATGTGTTTACGATAAAGGAAGAGACTCTAGATATTCTGCAAAACACAGCCTCCGATACAACCACCACCTGACACCTATAGCACCATTCTGCCCACACCACCAATGCCATAACCTCGATCACAAACTCAACCACTGTTCCACCATCTCGGATGCAATCAAGAAACCTCTCTTCCTGCCACTGCTATAGTTGCCACCGTGTCCACAATAGTAGCGCTAACTTGTCCCCCACCGCCATATCATTTGTTCACTGAAGCCACAGCCATACTATTCACCCTAACTGCCTCTAACGCAGGCCATAATTCCCTCTTGTCTGCAGATACCACCGTAGCCTTTGCATTGTTCACCGCCAAATTCTCTACCACCACCAACCCCATCTTCTAAGTTGTTTTTGGAGTCATCTTCAATTTTTTAATCGGTATGGAGTCATTTTCTGATGCATAAAGAATAATTTGATTGTTCAAGGGAACACATCACATTCATGAAACTAACCATTTCTTAGTTGGTAAATGCATTTGGACGCTTTATGTGGTGGAGGCAAGATTTCCACCGAAGTGGCTGATGATGGTGGCATTGGATGATTGGGATTCTGCAAATGAGGGGTGGTATGGGTATGATGATGGAGGAATAATCTCGCGTGGTCTCTCTTGTTACCCCATAAAAACATGTCAGTAGGTAACAAGTGGAACAGAAAATCCAACCCTGTCAATTTTTCTGCTAATGAATGTTCATCAAATGGAACATGATGAGTTTGACATCACATCCAACAGAAATAAGAGTAGAGCAATTTTAAATGAGATGTTACTTATACTTACCACACAAGCTGGTGCCAAAGGAACAAACGTTAGGTTCTTCTTCGCATTTTCAGTCTGAATATTTAACGTCTAACAAAAGAACAAAACCCAGAAATGAAAAATATATCCAAGATCATATAGCAAACCTTTATCATAATTATCATGAGTAGCAGGTAAAGACAACCCAGTATGATTGATGAAAAATATATATTGCCAATTTGTAGAAAAATCTACCTGTTTGCAGAGATCCTCCAAAAATTCCGAGAATGCAATGGGCTTTATATCATTGAATTTAGCGACGAATGAATGCTTTATTACATCAATCATCACTTCAAAAAAGTAAACTACTAGTGCATTCTGCATGATTCAGAAAAAAATATTCAAGAACTTCAAATGCACAATTTTCATTGTTCTTACACTAGATTATCAATTTACAAATGTTAGCAACTTGAGACTTACACTGATAAAACTTGCAAACCAAGGACCCTCAGCTTCGAGTATATTTTGAGCTAAAACAAATAATATAAATGCTGAGATGTGGAACCGCTCAATCGAATCTGGTTGTGAGCAATCAGAGACAGAACGAGTATTAGACATAACACTAATACTTCAACAAGAAAAAAATAATCATGATATTTTCATATCACAGGCTTACTTTCATTGGCGTTCAGTGAACAAATGAATAATAATGAGTACTATTCCAATTCAACATCCGTGTTAATATTCTGATTTAGAAGGAAGTGCAGAATGTATATCACAGGGGAAAGAAAAACTAGCTAAACGGCATTATAATTCTAAGCATATAAAAAGGAAGATGAAAAACAATACTCACCAAAATATACCATACTGTGAAGATTATCCTTGCTATAACGTTTGAATACGTTGCTTTTAATCTCCGCAAAATTGTTAGATACAAGCATAGCAAACAAAGCATTATTGTGAGCAACTATACATGTTGACAACGTAACCGCCTGAGCTAATAAGATAAATGAATGAACTAGTATGGGGAGTTAAGGACCCGCATTGATGAAAGTCTTGACAATAGAAAGAAAAAACAAGTAACAAAAAGTAGATAAAATCATATGATGACAAGGATATTTGAAGAAACGATTGCCAATGATTCGTCCAAAATAAATCTCTGCAGCCAAAATTGCATGTTTTCTTGTGAACAGTTTGCAAGTCCATCCGCTGAATTGAATAGAGCTTGCATCACATCTCCAACAAAACTTTGACATAATTTATCAAATATCTGACATCCGAAGGGCAATATCAAACAAATTGTATATGCAACAGCAAACCAGAAATAATTCAAACTAAAACCACGAAGGTCAACAAAAAAAACCATGATGGAATCTTTAAATTAAATAGTGAATAGCAACAAGGATGTGACCATTTTGATTGTCAAGTAACTTCAACACATATGTCATAAGGAATGGTTTACATGATAACTGTGAATAGCAGCATGAATGCAGCCATCATGATTCATGACTAAGTAACTTTATCTAGTGGTCATGGCTTTCCTTCAGGAAATTTTATTCAGGCATTTGAAATTCTAAGAAATACTCTTTAACATTTTACAATTAAAGTTAAATTCGTTTGATATGTTTCCAGGTGTTTCCAGGCCTTTTTGAACCGTAGTTTTACAACATTCCACATGGCCAAATCGAACACATATAAGCTAAATATACATCATCTGAATGACTATTTTCAGGAATTAGAAATAAATATTGTTATTGGTTATTTTTTGGGGTGTTTTAGGAGCAGAAATGGTTTTAATGGCATGAGAACAAGATGGAATGAGTGGTCAGATCCAGGAAATTTGTTTTGGCAATAAATAAAATTTATCACGGGTGTCTACAATAAAAAGGAAGTCTAAACTTCGTTTGATGCTACAAGTATCCACATCTAATATCGTACATTCTTCATTACATACCAAACCAAAGACAGTTCACAAATGTTCCGTAAGTATGCTTCTACAAATCATAAAACTCCCGTAACATTTTTCAGTCATTAAAAATAATTATGGAAACAAGTTATCAAAAGACCACAAGTAATTATCATGCTTGCCTTAGTTAATTCGCTTACCTCCAAAACATTGTAGACTACGTAGAGTTTAATAATTCCTTGACCACGAATCATGTGATATATCAAGCTGATATCTGGGTAAAAAGTTAAAGAACAATACATCAACATAGTGTAATTCATACTGAATTTCTTTGAAACACTTGGAAAACAAGTACAGATTTACTATCCTTACAAAACCTGCTTGTTGTAATAGAGTGACTCCAGAGACCAGGACAACAAAGCAGCCAAAATCAGACAGCTCCGCTGATGAAGCCCTCTCAAAGTGCCTGCCACAAGCATGATTAAATTATACTAAACCTATAAGGTCCCTTGAGAAAAATAACTGACTGATGTTTATGACACCACAAATTCATGGCATCCAAATTTTAAATCTACATAAAGTACGAGCAATGAGAAAAGATGGGAGAGCAATCCCACTGCAAGAACAAGAATGTTAAGAATGAATCAGAAACAAACGCTTGGTTCTGCCAACCCATTTCCTAATATCAAGGGCATTCAAATTCTATACTGCCATGATTCATAAAACTTTTGCTCATCACTAGGATAACGTACTTTCTAGGAATGTTTAGTTCACTTCCCTATATAACATTTAGATGCCAGAAAACGTATTTTTCCAACTATTTTCATAGATATAACTTAGAATCTATATCTTACATTCGGTAACTCAATTTTTGAAAAAATCCGTCCGAACAACTGAGTGAGATATAGCATATAATTACCATACTAACTGATAGATCATTGCATTAAGAGGTCAGGCAGTTACATTGTGTCACCAATTTGTTTCGCTACGGTTCATGACAAACAACATCTGTGATGGCCGACAATACATATATACTCAGTACATATTAATTGTCTGCCACCCAACACACAATTCATGAGTTAATATGAGCAGAAAAGTCGAAAGAAAAAGAAATGCGAAGGATAATAGATTGTTCATCAAATTTGCTCCACTGTGGTTACACTAAAATGTGAGGAGATTCCAGAAACATGCATGTGCCACACTAAAATTGCAGGCAACCTGTGCAGCTAGCAAGCAGTACTGGGAGCATGACAACATCAGAACTCAACTTGCCTATTCTACTTTGTGATAGACTGAGAAAACAAATTCAATTGATAGAAGCAAAGCATTTATGCTAAAAAAAAACAAATGCTCGTTAAAAACAATGCAGACTCTGAAACACCAAATTTCCCAAACCTGAACTGTAGTCTAAATCTAACTTGACAGTCTTCCAAGCAAACTAGATTTGAATCAAATTATTGCAGTTAGACCAACTGAATATCACGAGCTAAAGCTGCCACACTTTGATGAGAACACAACCAAATATGATTGTATGCATGTGCCACATGATTGCATGAGTGCGGCCAATTGCCAAAGTTCTTTAATAGATATTCAGTGGAATCTTTTGTCACAATTTGATGTATCATAACATATCACATCACTCAAAAGGCGCTGTCTGTGAGAGATGGCACTGACCTGGTTTTAAGAAGCCTCCAAATCGTCATAGCAATCCTTGTTGGCATGATGGTTAAGAGCGAAAGAAATGAATCAAAGCACACAAAGAAACCAATATTGATAAGCTGCAAAGAAAACATAAAGTGTTTTTATGACAAGGCATGTATAAAGGGAGTGTTCCACTTCTAAACAAACAATTGACATCATAGTATCCTATTAAGTAAAATCAAAGATACAGCCTTATTCCACCAATAGAGAATGATACAAATGACTCAAAGCTTAAATCTATAAAACCATGATCAACAATAAAACCATTAATTGGCAAACAAAAATTTAAGACCAAGTCCAATACTGATGCTTGAGGATGAAATCAGATAACTTTACCAGTTCACAACGCCACGGCAAATGGAAAATAGTATCATAAATTCTTTCTCGTTCTTTATCATTGCTAAGTGTGGTAGTGCTTCTTAAGGAATTTCCAGCATTCATTTCTTCCATAAAATATTTCATCGGAGACTTCTCCACATGTAATGTGTCTGAGAGGAAATTGTAATGCCTTGGATTAGTGGACAGGAAAAAAAGTGGGAAAAAGAATTATGAAAGATAAAAACACAAAGCACGTCATTTGGAAAATGTATTCTACCTTACCAGCAAAGACAATGGACTTCGATCATGTAGGAACCAAACTTAAAGAATGAAAATAGGCACCAGAAAAAGGAGAAATACTCTAATCGGTATCACCATATAAAATTACAGCATCTAGGAAGCATTAGTCTTTAGTTATAAACAGAATAATCAACTATAGCACAACATCGCACGGAAAAATTCGGAGTTCATGATGAAATTATTCATTATTTTAAATACCAGCTAAAAATATATATAGGAAATATTTAACAAATGGCCATTTTCTACCATGAATTTGAATCTAACTTTCTCAAGTTTAGACTTTTATTTGGCCTTTGTTTTTCATGTATGTTTAAAGGTCATTTTGTAAAATCTTTTAAGGAAAGATTACAATTTAAAAGAAAGTTTGGCGAAGGTCATTTTTCAAACTATCTCAAAATATAGTGAGAACCTCGTTACATAATTTTAGATAATTCTCCAGGGTTGTTAGAAGTTTTTTCACATAACATACAGGACTCAAAAGTGCCCAAAGTGGATGAGAAAAATCTACAGACAACACAAAGGATACATTTAGAAGGAAAGTTATAAGGATTTTAAATTCTAATTTTGAAAGAGTAAAATTTGTACTTTTTCCATCCCGAACTCGGGGTTTTTCAACACATTTTCCTGAGCTTTAAGTTGACATCACTTTTGGTCCCATTTCCCAACAGTGTATCATATCAGACTTCACCCCCATTTACATGCAAATTGACATAACAAATTCCGATGAAACGGAACAAAATGCTATACAAATTTTAAATGATGAGACCAAATGTGTTGTCAGCCTAAAGCATTGGATGAAATGTGAAACAAGCCCCAAACACAAAGCAAGGGACAAAGGAAAAATCCCATAAGGGAAGGGATGAAACATGTAATTGTCTAGTTAGCAAGTAAGATCCATAAAGAATAATCCAAGGATCACTTCATAACCCCATTTTAGGTCCCAGTAACCGGAGTTAATGCAAGTAAAGATAACAATTATGCAAAAGCATAAACTACGTGATCAGTTTTCTTCCTTCATTTAATCACTTCAATCATAGACATTCAAAGGTGGATAAAACCTCGTATCAGTTCACCTGTGTTTGGAAACCACAAATTGCATGCATCCCGTTCAACGTCACTATCAAATTCAATCCAGTTAGCTTCTAAGACAGAGGCTCCTAAGTTTTAAGCTTATCACAATTACAGACTGCACAAAAAGCAGTAATTAGCCCATAGATGGCCTTCCCACTCAAGTATCCCTCTTCATTTTTCCTATCCCATGTCAAAACATCAGTATATTTATCAGCGAGTTAGGTTTTGCATTTATCCGTTAGCTACTCTCATAAACTCCCAATATACTGTCACTCAATCAAGAAAAATGGTAGCCGGACTTTCATAGAGCACTTTCCACATCCAAAAAGGATACGAGAAGTCAACAAACACATCAAGAAGATGGACTCACAATTGAAATCTTCAGCCATCAATTTCTTCCAGTCCAGTGACACCTCCTTCTGCAATTTCCCACCCTTCAGTTGCATCCATTGATCCGATTTGATTTCATTCCCAACTCCCTCGTTCTTCACATCAACTCCTTCCACCCCATTGTCTTCCTTTCTACCACTACCACTCTCCTCACTCGCCAAAGAGATAGCAGTTTCACCTCCATTGATCACGCTACTAACATTCCTCTGCCTCAATTCCCGGAACTGCGGTGTAACTGCATGCACCACGCGGTTCGCCTCGCTCTCAATCTCCTCCGTTATCGTACTACTCACCGTATAACTATACTTCTTAATTTCACTGTTAGTTACTGAATTTTCTGAAATCTCGGAGATCGTTTTTACTTTCTTGTTCCTCCTCTTCTTCTTCCCGCGAGAGGGAGAAGAGGCGGTGTCATTCTGTGCAGACGAGAAGATTGCCGCGGACAAACTTTCTTCGTTTTGGGGTATCGTGAGGATGTCAAACGGCAGCCTCCGGCCACCGGATTTCGTGGGCATTGCGGAGTAAAACGCTTAACTATTCAGGTACGTGAGACAAGTGGAGATGCGTAATGCGGAAATGGAGGTGACGCGGCGTGACCCAATGGAGAAGGGACACGTATGTGTTCACTTTGGACAATGCCTCTTCATTTTGGGGCAGAGTTTCCCCGAATTTTGAGTCTCTTTTTAACATTTATTTTAATTTATATTTATATTACACATGTATTATTTTATTTTATATATTATTAAATATGAGGATTTTATAGTTCCATCGATAAACACAAGTATATCGATAATGGGCTTATTGGGCCAATTGAATGAATTGGGCCGTTGGCATTTTATAAATAACTAGGAATATCTTGTGTGCTATCTAATATAATATATATCTACACGTATTTATTATTTTTTATCAATTAATTTTTTTTACAAAGTATAATGATATTAGATTAATTTTTTCCTGATTTAATTATGTATTTAGGTTTATTTTATTATTTTTTGGTCATAAGAATACTAATAGTACGTGGAATGGATGTTTGAGGGTAAAAACTGTGTATAATGAGAGTAAAATCAGATATTCTTGGGGGCTTTTGTTTAGGATGTATTGGATACACGACATTTATGTTAATTTTTAAGACTATTTCAAATATATTTATCGTTAATCTAATATAAAAATATAGGCAAAATATTATTTTAGCCATATGATTACGATGTATTTGGTCCTTCGTATATCTCATTCATGGTTTTATACCAATTTTTTATTTATTTTTATATAAATGTTGTAATAAGATCCAGAGTATTCCGGTGAGAAAAATCTATCATGAACTTCTTTTTTTTATCGTTTTGCCGTCACTACAACAAAAATATATAGTCTTGAAACATTAATCATTTTATAAATTTTCGTGACTTGTGAACTTTTGGTGAAAAACACCGATGTGAAAGAGAATAACAATTTATCATGGTCTCGTGAGAATGAGATGTTCAAATTGATTCACGAGTTTAATTTTTCTTTTCAACATTGTTTTGCTTGATTCATTCACTTAAAGTTTGTTTAATATGGCCCCCACGTACGTCGTCTAGTTCAAGCCGCTCAATGTAAGCCACTAAATCAGGTTCCCGAGTTTCCTCTCCTTTACCACAATAATTCCATCACACCTGATTGTCCCTATATTTACGGGTGATTTATAATAAACTAATCATTAATCTCTCCAAGCTTGGTCTTTAAATTACAATCCATTTAATTAACTAAGTTTTTTCCAATTAGCCAACCCGGAAAACTTTATATAATTACGATTTATTAGGATTTTTGTTTTTTATGATAAAAAATTCGTCTACTTTTGAAGACAAAAAAAAAGTAAATTTCTATAACAACGCAGTAGTTTATAAACCAACAGACTAAATAAATCTTAGGTTAGATATCTCAGTTTCATGCACGAGACGCTGTTTTCTTGACGTCGAAGTGTCAAAGCTTGTCTATTTCCCACCTCATGTGATTTAAATTTGTTTGCATATGTCAAAAAGGGATTGGAATTTATTCCACACCACGATGTGACATTCAACTAAAATTAGGAATTTTACATTATGAAAATCAAACAAGCACTTTGTTAGCTGCTTTTTTTAACATAATGAAGACCTCAATTTAATTCAATTATTATTTGTGAATGGACGGCATATTAGAATTATTTAAAATCTATCGAATTTATAAGGTTAAGTTGTCCGTTTTTTAAAATATATCGAATGTTTATTATATTCACCTATCCTTTAAAAAGAAACGTTCGATCTCATCGTGAGCACCTCCGTCGGAGTGTCCCACAACAGCCATTCCTTCGTGCATTGTAACATGAGTACTTCGATTATTCAGCTTAGGAAGCTTAATAGCTTATGATATGTAAACTGACCCCATTTGTCGCGTTCACTCTTTGTTTAATATCATTTGTCGTGGGATTTGACCTACGTACCTAGCGTATATAAAAGTTGTCTCGAAATTCATTGCACATATGATATGAAACTACTGTTATCCGTATCAATCATATAACCTAATTTTTCTCCCTTTCCAGATCCGATAAAGATGGGTTTTGGGATTCACACCCGCACAAAAGTGGCATGATTTGCGGTAGCTATTTTTCCACTTGTGTGATATATTTTTGTAAATATAAACCAATTATTACGCTAGGTCTACATGCATCTCACGTTACTCATTTCCACTTTGGTCGTTATGAGATCATTTTATCTTGGATAAGCTTGTCCCTTCCCCTATAAATAAATACAAGAAGGTGATCTAAGAAAGTCCAAATTTTAACAACGGGGCATCTGCCTGGCTAGTGTGAGAAATCACGCATGTTATGCAGCCAACAAGATTATCAAAATCTTATCTATTGCTATGCTATACTGTTATTTTTTCCTTTTTTAAAATAAATTTGGATTAGGTTTAATCTAATATATGGGGTAATTCTCTACACGTTCCCAATATCTTTAGATCATGCATGTCCCTCATATTTTAGTGAAAAGCCGATATCATGAGTTGATTATCCAAATGGCGAAACTTAACAGCATCATGGGATAGAAACACTCTAGGTATAACATAGAAAAATTCAGTGCAGCATCATGCACGTCAACATTTTTTTCGTTGTTTAAACTTTGAACAGTGTGAATTTATCTTAAAATAATAGCTAAATATCTGGATAAATTTCGAATTATTCTGTAAAGAAAAAACCCTCTTGAGATGCCGTGAATTGTGGGATGAGACTCTCATGAAAATGCTTCTTCAAAAGTGGAAAAGATTCGTTTAAGTATCCAACATTGATAGACTTTAAAACTTTAAACGAAAGTGGCAGGATTGATGGAGTAATTATATTGCGACCACAAAAATACTATTGACCAAAAAATTAACTGCTGCTATTTAAATTTACCCTGATATAGAATTGAGGTGCGAGAAAGTTATGTTACCGATTGTTCTTAGTTTAGAAAATCTAACAATTGATTTTGCTTTCTCCGATAAAGTTTCTTCCAAGATAAAATAAAATATATTATTTCTAATTTTTTTTATGTATATATTGCATTCTATTTAAATTTGTATGTTTCCTTCCGGTTGCTGATTTGGCTCGGTTAAATTTTTATTTGTGAAATAGATATTGTTACACCAAAATGTTAGAGAAGCTTGTTTTCTGAAATTTGAGAAACGTTTTGTGGCCTCATTTCTTATGGTGAGCCCACAAATTTACTTATGTCATAAAGAAACTAGTTAGGTAAAAAAAATAGAAGAAGAAGGAAGAATAACGAAAATGAGCAAGATTTACAAAAGGACAAGTGTGGCATCAATCGGGCCCGGAACGTGTTAAAGTTAAGCCTTAGATGCACGCTTAACGCTTGAAATTGTTTTGTGCCAAGAACATGTGTACGATGACGTTTGTTGTTCTCTCTAATATATTGAACACCCTAAAAAAGTGTCCTATTTCTTTCCACCCACATCGTACTCGTAATATTTATTTTATTTCATGGTTTTTACTTTGGAAAATAGACATTCTTATCCCATTAAATTGAGTAGCTAGCTCTTTTCTCATCTTACGCATAAGTCGACATTAATACGAGTTCGGGTCGGGTCAAACTTATCATGGAAAAGATTTCTCATGGTTGGGGTCTTTTCATTCATAATAAGAATTGAAAAGGAACACTTAGATTAAGAAACACAAAACAATCTCTATACAATTCGTATTGTATATATATATAATTTAATTAGTAGATATGTGTTTGAGATACATGTGAATGTTAAGCTAGACCTTTGAAATCGATTGCCTCAATCAAAGGATGCAATGCACGGAAACAGGCGGCAAAAGCAAAGTATGTTTGCTATTCTCTTTTTTTATTAATTATTATGTGTTGAGGAATAGTCAATAGTGTGACCATTTATCTCGTTGTTGAGTTTGTTAGCGGTTATTACCGTTGCATATATTTTTCCATAGGAACATAGCGGTTTTTGCAGATTTTCTTCTAATCATTATCAATGTTTTTATTTTCTGAATTATTTCCATTAAATGGAAAAACAATCGGTCAATCTTCACCGCAGAATCAAACAAAAAAAATTATGAGAATAATTTTGAACTATTGGAATGAAAACAAAAGGTTCCAAAAATTGATGCTCACATGAAAAACAAACAACGGCAGAGAAGGATTTGTCCTGAATGTATCACAACCATACGTGTAAAAATAAGTGGTCTCAGCTGTGTGAAACATCACTTGTATTTAGCCGCGATGTTACGCATCCTTATAAAGTTATAACGTGGATAACCTCATTTTTTAAAAAAAAAAAATTAGTAAAATTTCCGATATGACGTTGATGTGATGTCGGTATTATACCGACGTATAATTACATGAATAATATTAAAACTGAAAACATAAAATATCATAATCATAAAAAAATAAAAATATATTTGAGAAAAAATACATTTTTTCCTTGTTATGATATAATATAGATAGTTGAAGCAAAATAGGTGACATTTGGTAATCAAAACAAGAGAAAGAGGTGACATTTGTCTAATATCTCATTAATAAAATAGCAAAACTATTTCGATTTGTAACGTTGGAAAGTTTTACAAATCAAATATATTTTCCTGTTATTGAATTGTGCAAATTAAAACAAATCAAATTAGGAAACATGTGTTCTGCTACGTGGGCAATTTTGTCAAACAAATATATGCAATTGGCACTATATATATATGTATCCATTTTATGCAGCCCTCGTCTCATTCAGAATCCATTTGCTTCGCCTATCCTCTCAAGTCTTTACCGTGAGGCTCAAAATCAACTCACACAATCTACGAAGTTTGTATTAACAAAATGTTACGTCCACTGTTACTTGTCCATCTCTTTTCCACCACCCTCTTCTTCCACCTCCACCTCCTCCCTTCTTCCGCCGAGGCCGGCGCTGCTAATTCTACCGTAAATGCCACCGACTATATCCGCACGAGCTGCCACACCACCCAATACCCCGACTTATGCTACACTTCACTAGTCAGCTATGCCGACTCAGTGCAAGAAAACCCAGCCCGCCTGGCTCGCGTAGCCATCGGCGTGAGCCTCTCCAGAGCGAACCGCTTAGCCGTTTACGTCCGCAACCTCACCATCCGCGGGGAGTACGGACCCGACCCCCGCGCCGGCGCCGCGCTTCACGACTGCTTTAGCCTGTTCTGCGACGCGGTGGACCAGATGCGCGGGTCTCTGGATCAGATGCGCCGGCTTAAAGGAGAGGGAGAAGAGCTGGCGTTCGAAATGAGCAATGTGCAGACGTGGATGAGCGCAGCGCTGACGAATGAGGAGACGTGTACGGACGGATTCGAGGATGTGGCGGACGGGCCGATGAAGACGGACGTGTGCGTTCGTGTGGTGAAGGTTAAGAAGGTGACGAGCAATGCACTCGCTCTAGTGAATAGTTTTGTAGCTAATTCTAAGGTTATGTCCCCCTGATTGTCTTTTCTAATTAAGGATCAAGTTTAATTTGTGAGCTAATCAAACCAGGGTGTGTGTGTGTATGCGTGTGTTTGTGTGTGTGTGTGTATGATGTGTACATGCTTCCTTTACGTGGATAACTATGTAATTTATATTTGGATGGATCCAAATAGATTAAGAAAGTAAATATACTATAAAACAACAGAGAATGAAATTGTTATTTAAATTAAATAATAGGTGATAAGAAAAATGTGGAACATGAATGGTGTTTGGTAAATGATTTTTTTTTTTTTGAATGATAAAATTGTTTTGAAAGTTAGTGACTCCATTGGATTCAATTTTAATTAATAATATAAGATGGGATAATCTTTTATAATTTGTACATATTTCATGTAATAAGTATAGCCATTTGATGATGACCCCCACCAAGAGATCAAAGTGTTGTATTAATAGACTGAAACTCTATGAAATATTATTGTAGATATGTGTTCATATCAAACTTGTAGGTAAATTGAGAAAAATTCGAACTGTAACGTTGGCATGCTTCATAATTTTTTTTTTACTACACTAGATTGTGTTAATTAATAAACTATAAAAATAATTTGTTAATAATAAAACTTTATTTACAAAAACTGAAACTAACTACTATATATATGTGTGATAGTCATTAAAATTAGCTTGTTTTCCATTATTCATGAATTCTCTTTTTCCATCCCCGCCAGTATATGGTCCTAATTTATCATGACCAGACATTTAATTCGTGTTATAAAATATATTTTCCAATATGAAATGTGTATATAATCAGTTGTGGTAGTTTATTAATGCCACTTTATATATGGGGGTAATTTTTGTTTTTTTCAATTCTTTGTAGATAGATTCCACCCGATAACACGACTTTTTAACACATTCAGGCCTCTGTTTTCCTAATAATATGCAAACCTAATGTTTGTCTTTAATTAATAATCCAATAATCAAGAAGTACAATAATTGAGGAAATTGAATTAAAAATACCAATTTTTGGTGGAAAGGAGATGATATTTGCAGAAGAGGAGGTCCCCATATTTGGCTATTTGGATCGCTATGCATAGCATAATCAGGTCAGTCCCCACATAGATTCTACAATTACAAATAAGAGTTTTCGACAATGACATCGAAATTTCAAATCTGAAATATAATCTCAAATTTTAGAATCAATTATAATAAACTCTATCTCGGGAAAAAAAAATACATGGCATGGACTATGAGTGGCAAATATTGTACTAATTCAACACACACACACACACACACACACACACACACACACACACACACATATATATATATATATATATATCGAGTAGGGCTCAGGCCCTGTAAATCAAAATGTATATTAGCTTCATTTTACATTACTTAATTTCATTGCCCATAAAGTTGACTTTGATGTTCACTCACTATATGAATTATAATTTAATTCCAAAACACATAAATCATGTTACTGATATAATGTTAAATCCACGTGCTAGAAAAATTATTGTTATTGGTCTCTATTGGTTTCATCTCATATCGGCAGTGATTATAGTACCTAGACGGTTCGGCCCAATAGTGGAGAATCTTACACAGATATATCGAGGCCGGCCCATAATATAAACTTGAGCCCGGACCAAACCGCAAGTAAGCGAAGATCCACGATAAGAATTAACCAATTCGTGAGCGGTTAAAACGGGACAGTGTGACAGGTCGGCTCTCAATCTGCCACGATCCGTCATTCGGCGAATCGGCCTATCGTTTAGACGGAGCGTGTCGATCCAATTTGGTAAGATGAGATGAACCTACCATTTTAACGACTCTAACGGTTAATATTGGAACTTGGACGTAACTCAACCTCAAAAGCTAGCTCGAGGGAGAGGATTGTCCAAGCACATATATACAACTCTCAGGTTATTTATCCAACCGATGTGAGAATTGAACACACCCCTTCCACGCCCAGAATGAACATATGGAGCCTGGAGTTTACAAATGACCCAATTAGCCCAGGAATAAACATTTAGAGTGTGGAGTTTACAAATGACCCAATTATGGGCAGAACAGGTGGCCTAATTATAGGCAGTCAAACACATAACGGTAGAACCTGAGCTCTGATACCATGTTAAGATTTGAACTTGGATCTAACTCAACCCCAAAAGCTAGCTCAAGGGGGATCGAAGGATTGTCCAAGCTCATATATACAACTCTCAGGTTATTTATCCAACCGATATGTGACAATTAACACTAACCTTGAGTTGGGCAAGTCGAGTCTGGATGAATTTGTTTCCAACTAATATATTTTGTAATTTTATGTTATACTTACGTGTAAAACTCTAGATGTAGTCTCGGCGTTGGATCGCATGATTCCCACACAATATTATGTAAGGATCATATATTTTGAAGGCTTCCAACGGTTATTACCCACCAATGAGACCCGACTATGGCCAAGCCAAATAGCCAAGTTATTCATCAATTAGATGTCTCGACTTATACCAAATCTAGTGTAGCAGTTGGTTTTATTGAGACATTTCAAATATTTGAATTTGTGGTTGCTTTTCCATGTCGATAAAAAAAATGAAGTTTCGATGGCTTTGTTTGAGCTGGAAATCTAGAGAAACTGCATACCAAGTCAGTGGATAAACTATAACATAAACATCAATAGTTCTTTTTTAATCCTATTCTTGATTATTTTTATCGATCTAGAATATTATTATATACCATTAAGCTTATCTCAGAAGAATTTCTTTCTAACAAGTCTCTGTATATTACTGCCTAATTGTCCACCCTTGCTTCATTCCATTACGTTCTACGGCATGTATCTAATTACCTTTTATTTGATTATCTTAAGAGATGACTAATAGTTATGGATTTTTTTAAAAAAAATTATATTTCAAATACGAAAATGGTAGGTGTGTGTTAGTAACGTGGCGATGCAAATGATAAATTCTTATTTCCACGCTCAAAATAACTTAAAAAAATTAGAATTATATTTTCCGTTATGTGGATTTATCATTCATGTATTATATATCATTCGTATATCATCATTTGAACTAGACTGGTGTCTGTCACGTCCCGAGCTCGGGCCCGTGGCGCGTGATTACACGATGGGCCCTTATAGCAACTATTTCGTATTCGTCCTCGCTTTACGAAAATGATTAACCCAAGTTGCTATAGAAGTCCATTGTAAGTCATTATAAATTCATTTTAAATCTTTCATTTTTAAAATGTGGGACAATGGTATCACAATCACCCCTCCATCAGAACGTAACGTCCTTGTCGCGGCCTGACCACTCGATCCACCAGCGCCGAGAATCTAGAGGTGTCTGCTACATGTTCAAAGGTGGCTCCCGTCATGTAGCACTTTGACCCGCATAGCACTTATTTCCCGGTGTTCTATGCCGGTGACCGGCTCTGATACCATTCTGTCACGCCCCGAGCCCGGGCTCGTGGCTGCATGACTGTACAATGGGCCCCTATAGCAACTACTTCATATTCGTCCTCGCTTTACGAAAATGATTAACCCAAGTTGCTATAGAAGTCCATTGTAAGTAATTATAAACTCATTTTAAATGTTTCATTTTTAAAATGTGGGACAAGGATATCACAGTGTCTGATTAAAAAATATTATTGGAGGCGAAATGGACAGATCAACAAGGACCGAATGTGTGTAAAATTAAATTATCTTTTAAGTATCTTGCTGTTATTTTCCTTTGTCTAAGCAAACACAAGTTTATTGTTATTTGTCCTCTTCTAATTAATCATAATGCGTACTTTAGTCGTCGAATCTTTAACAATATTTTGGTTGTTACGATGAAATCAAAATCATATTTTTCGTCTCAAATGTCATATATGTATAAAGGATGTCCTAATCATGCATATGTAATTTATTTGTAAATATTAATTTAGACCTTTCATCCGATGTTTGATTATTTTTTGAAAACAACTCACTTTTATCATTTATGCAATTCAAGGATACGCAGAATTAGGAAAATATATGTCCGATTAACTCAAAAAATATATAATTTATATATATTTCAACTTAATTTTTTTTTATTGAAGAAAAAGAAAAAGAAAAAAAAAACCAAACCAAACAAAATATCAACCTTAGGAGCTGTGCTTGAGCTGTAAATATAGAGGAAAGAGCAAGAATGCGTGACAATTATATTTGCATTGACTCGACTCATTCGGATAAACAATACACAAATGTCAAAAATGCCCATTTTCAAATATTTTATTTTATTTCTTAAAATAGTACATGGATAACTAATTGATTTAATGAGTAACGACCAGTAACACATATTTTAATTAAAAGCAAATTATTTATTCTAAAAAATATTTTCTTGATATAAATGCATCAGTATGTTTATATGTAAATGAGAACTCGTCTAAGAATCTCACCACTAAAAGGTTTTCTTATCACTCAAAAAACGTTTGACAAAAAATCATGAGCGTATTCCAGTGTTAATTATTGTTCAATGTCGTAATTATATAAGTAAAAATAATAATTGATCAGTAAAAAAAAAACATTTGACAAATAAACTAATCGTTGCTTTTTCCAACTTCTATTTAATGCTTTGGAAATAAAATTGTCTTTAAGAAGACTATTAACAAAATGCCCAAATCCATAATTTTGACTAATCAAAGTTCAAATGATACCCTTGAATAGGCTGAAATTTCAACCAAAGACCCAATCCGATGCACACGTTCCCATATCAATTTCCTTTGTACTGTTTATCCAAATTAAAATTAAATTAAAAAAAATCCAAACATTTTCTTCGATTTTGGTTTCAAAAACCACAACTAGAAGAATCGACCAATCACAATAATTTTTTTATTTTCTGAAGATATGATACATCATATATAACTCAGACCAAGATCAAAATCATATGTTATTGTGTTTTAAGATCCCAAGATATATGAAGATAACCAAATTTAATTATGTAATAAAATTATCAATTATCTATATATGTGAACCCAAAAGTTTGGATGCTATCACTTTCGAGTTCCGAAACTATTTTAGCAAAGTTCTACTCTATTGTTTGATGTCATTCTGGATATAATTAAGCTTCGGAAGTTGATGTGTAGTAAATAAAATTTATGCACAGAAAATATGAACTTCGAAAACTAATCGCAGTTAATTTGTAGATTTAAAAATCATTTCATAAAGTTTCCCTCGGACTTCCAATAATTACAAAAATGTTAAAACTATCTTGTTTAATATCATGTAAAAAAAAAGAAAGCATATGAATGATATGCTCTACTAAATATGATTTTTTTTATTTTCTCGAAATAATTTGAATAAAATATGAAATTATTATTTAATAAATGAAATTTTGTGTTGTATCAGATCTAAATTCTTGCATTTCTTCATTTACCAGCTACAATAATTATAGAAATGTGAGTTGTAAAATGAGAAGCAAATCAAAGATAAATTTAACTTTAGTTATTCTAGATTCTATCTTCCAATTGCATAAAGACTTGGTTCATGAATCTCAGATTAATAGTTTTCAAAATAGAAAAACAAATGACTACAATAATTTTCAAAAATAGATTAGTTAATTCAACTACGCGTTGTACAAAGCCGAAGTGCAACTCTTTCCTTTTCTATAAATTAACAGCCTAAACCCCTTCCTTCTGATCAATCATCAAAGAATTCACTAGCAAAGAAAACCCTTTGATTTTTCTCTAAAAAATGGTTTCATCTGAGAGTTCATTTGGCAAATTGTTGAACCTTACTGCACTTTTATTCTTGTTATATAACATGCCATGTCAAGCACAACTATCCACAACCTTTTACGACACAACGTGCCCAAATGCACTTACTACCATCCAAAATTCCATCCGACAAGCCGTGTCCCAAGAGCGTCGCATGGCCGCCTCGATCATTCGTCTCCTTTTTCACGATTGCTTCGTTCAGGGCTGCGATGCATCGCTCCTGCTCGATGAGACCTCAACAATTCAAAGTGAGAAGACTGCATTCCCTAATGTTAATTCTGTACGAGGCTTCGAGGTCATAGAAGCCGCTAAGAGCGCGGTCGAGGCTGTATGTCCTGGAGTCGTTTCTTGTGCTGATGTACTCGCAGTAGCCGCCCGCGATTCATCAGTTCTCGTAAGAATACTGTATTTCTTAATTCAATGAACTTCATGTGTACGTTTTTAATTATGGTCAAATAGTTTAGCGCCATTCGATTGTTTTTTGGTCCATAATAAAAGGTTGGAGGTCCAACATGGTGAGTGAAACTTGGGAGAAGGGATTCAACAACGGCCAATCGTGCGCAAGCGAACTCAGATCTTCCCGGTCCTTCTTCAAATCTCGACGTTCTTATCTCAAGATTCGCAAATAAAGGACTCAACGAAAGGGACATGGTTGCCCTATCAGGTAGTATTCAATATTTCCACGCAAAATTACAGCTGAATAGCCAAATATAATTATCTTCCAACATGTATATAGATTATAACCAGGCAGACAAGTCTAATTTTGCTGCTAAGAATATATTTTCTCATCTAATTGTCCCTGTACTTCACCCTAAAAAAATGTCCCTATAAATAACAATCCCTTAAAATCATTTGAAAAACACATATTTCGACATGTCTGTAAGCATGTATCTCCCTCGAAAATAGTACTATCTTCCTCCCAATTTTTTTGGCTTGTTTATCTTTTTCCAAAGCGTAAGAAATTCATTGAAAATATCATGTATACAAAAAACTTTTTAATTTTAATTTATTTAATGAGTTGTTATCTTTCTAATAGCTAGTTAATTACAAGACCTCAAATTAAATAAGTTTATATCAATAAAGGAGTAAAAAATGATTGTTAAATGCGGTAAAAAAAAGAGAGTATTTCACATTCTATTTCCATATATATGCAGGAGCACACACAATAGGCCAGGCCCAATGTGTCTCGTTCCGTGCTCGTATCTACAGCAACGGAACCGAACGAATAGATGCCGGCTTCGCCAGCACACGTAGACGGGGATGCCCTCAAAGTGGAGGTGACAGTAACTTGGCACCGCTCGATTTGGTGACACCAGCTTCGTTTGATAATAACTACTTCAAGAATTTGATACAGCTAAAAGGACTCCTTCACTCGGATCAAGTTCTTTTCAATAATGGATCCGCAGACAGTATCGTATCTGAATACAGCTCGAATCCTCAAACATTTGAATCTGATTTTGCAAGTGCCATGGTGAAAATGAGTGACATTTCCCCGCTTCTAGGAACAAATGGAATCATCCGAAGGGTTTGTAGCTCGATCAACTAAGTTCTTCGCGTTAGGTTTTTGTCTGAGTTGAACTAATTCTACTCTGATTATAGGTTACATATATATATTTCATATTTAAATAACTGTGGGATGGCAAGCACACTTTGTGGCTGAAATCCAAATAATTAAAGTAGAATATAAATTATACCAAATCGGTTTGTACGTATACCCTGGATTTTCATATTCTCCTGTGTATCCACATTCAAAAGTACTGTTGTGGAGTATAAGTTTATTCATGTCAAGTGTAAAATGAATAAGAGGTTGCACATTCATAATAAAAATAACTGCGTGTTCCTTTTCTATATCCTTCTTCGTGCTATTTCTCGAATGAAACTATATACATATATATTAATTTAATAGAAATAAAATAGTTGATGATGCCAGTTCCAATTCAATGTTTTGACCTAGAACAATTATTAGCCGTCATTTTCAAGAATTTAATTTATTTTTTAAAAAAAAAACTCGGGAATAGACTTTGACGTGATTTCTAGCTAGAATTCATGGACAGATTTAATTTTATGCCATGATGACTCCATTCATATATATCTAAATTAATATGCATAGAGGGGGACACGATAATTTCGACACAAAGATATATATACATATTTCATGCACTCAATGTTTGTAAGAAATCTTTCCGTAAATATGTTTACAAAAATTCCATCTTGATAAAATGAAAATAAACATTTATTTGAATAAAATAAACGTATATTTGGCACAATAAATTGATGTAATCAAGAAAATACTTATACCTAATTACTCAACTTTGTTCCATTACATAATCCATGACGATTACTAAAAAATAATGTATCGTGAATTACATAAATTTTGAATTCAATTATCATATAATGCTCATATTTCTTCGAATCATATCTATATGTACGTAGTTAATTATTCATTGTTCGTATAAATTTTATCATTTTTAATTAGTATAGGTGAAAAAACACATGTTAATTATAACTTGTCCACAACTACAATTGAAAAAACAATAATTTATTAAGAATATTAATTGAATGATGACATAACCAAAAATTAAAATTTGCGATATAGATGTTAACAATGCTCAAAGGTAAAATAATAATAATAAAAATAAAAATAGAAATAAGAATAAAATTTTAATTTAAACCATATTTATTTCACAACCACCTTTTTTTCAAAATTATTTATTTCTCTCCTTTTTTGAACTTTATCTACCGTAGCATCTTTTGCCATGCCCTATTAAAGAATTCGAACAAACAGAAAAATTCACATTTCCCGATGCACTTTCTTTTTAAATGTTACAAGGCAGCCACGCCAAATTCAAAGTAAAAGCAAAAGCACAATGATACCAAAAATAAAATTTGTTGGGAATCCAATCCATCCTCTATTATTACTTTCAAATTTCAGGTCAAATTTCAGGCCTTGTTTAAGAGAGACGAAGATAATTTAAACTGGTAAACTCGATATTAAAATATGTATTACTGATATATCGAAAAGAACGTTATAATGTCAGTGAGATAAATTGGTGCCACTCAGCTTGTTTACTTAATTATCCATGTTTTTATTATTTTAATTAAATAAAATTAAATTCGACTTAACTGCCATGATTATAGTAAAAATATAATTCAATTTAATAATTGATTTGTGAACGGAATTTGAAAATTGATTCCAATTAAAATATATTCTCTTCATCTCATATATTATATTTAAATTTATAGACACAACAATAAAGTATTTCATATTATCTTGTACTTAATTAAGGTTTTAATAAAATAAAAAAAAATGGAATTATCTTTCCCCTAAAGACAAAAATTTGTGTGAAACGGTCTGACATGTCGTATTTTGTGAGACGGATGGTAATACATAAAAAAGTATTACTTTTTTGCTAAGAGTAATACTTTATATTATGAATATCGATAGAGTTGACCGACTCGTCTCACAGATAAAAAATCGTGAGATCGTCTAACAAGAGACCTACTCTTACCAAAAACTATAGATGATGATAATGGTGAAATTTAAATCTTTCAAACTACGTGACAGCTCAAACATCATGGTTCGATCGCTCTACCCAATAAAAATGATTATTGCACTTCCACGTATTGAAATGTTTAAATTAAGATCTACACGAGTTATGTTTAAAATAAATGGAGAATAAAAACATAACAAATATCCAAAAAAATTAATGTCAATAACTCCAACAAATAATGACATAGAATCAAATAATTTAAAACAAAATTTATGTAAAGTTGGAAGATAATCAATCAATCTTTTTCTAATAGAGAATATATTCATTAAAAAAATCTTTTTTTGCCATCTCATCAATACAACTCCATTAAATTTACAACACAGGTTAACAACAAAGCACCGCTGGCTCTCTACTCACCATCCTTAATTAGAATTAATCCAAACTACAAGGACTAAAATAAACGAAAAAATACCAAACAGACCAACAAATTAGCTTTAATTTCCAAAACTCAATCCAATCAAGCCCCTACTGACGCTGCTACAGCCGGTTTCACCTTTGGCTGCCGGCCACGCCCCCGTGGCGCTTCTCCAGTAGTAGAGGGATCAGGGATATCGGCAGTTACCTGCTCCGCTGCAGCCTTCGGTGGCCTCCCTCGTTTTTTCCCCGACACTGAAGTAGTCGCAGGAGCGGGCTTTGGTTTTGGAGGTGGCGGAGCATCGGAAGGATCACGGGATTTTGGGGGGCGTCCCCGAGGACGCGGCGGTGGAAGGACAGTTCCCGGAGGAAGCGGAGCCTTTGGTTTCGGGGGACGCCCGCGGCCGCGGCGAGGTGGCGAATTGGGGTCGGGTTTGAGGTAGTTGTTCTTGAAAAACACGAGCTGGCCTGAAGATTTCATCCTGTTGAGATGGTGCGTTAGGAGAGTGGAGTGAGCGGGTGGGAGATTTCCGTAGGTGGATTCTATGTGCTTCGAGATCGAAGTTTTGTTTGAGCCGTTCTTCTCGTTCAATTCTTCAATTGCTGTCAAGATCATCTGCAAAATAATCCCACGTCTTTAAAGAAACACTCGAGAGAACGAAGAAAACAAATCGTGCACCTAAAAGAAATTGTGTCCGAAATGAAGAATCTAATGGAAAACGCATGCAAAACGAACTTTGAGTGTGAAAAGAGAAGCTAAAAAAGTTGCGTCTGAATTGCGGATAATCCGATCTCTAAAATGAAATACGATCGAGTAGCTTTCAAGCTGGTCGATAAATGTTAATCGGGTGCAATTTATACGATCTAAAATATGAAATTTCAAGTTAATTTTCATAGTTAGCAAGGGAAATTAGAATAATACGACTAGCAGAAAATGAGGCATGACCAAAAAAAGGTGGGAACTTCCGCCGCAAAATCACAAATTCGAACGGAATTTTAAAGAAAATGCAGGTTCACAAAAATCATACCTCCGGATACTGAGGCAGCGTAGGTGGAAAAACTTGAGTAGGAGGCTGAGACAGAGATGCGAATTGGGGATTGAAACTTTGTTGTTCTTCAGCCGCCATATTCACAAACGAAACTAGAAAATTCCAGCAAAATTAAAGCTGTACTTGGAGGAAAAAAAATGGAAAATGGTATTCACCAGACGGAGAGGAACTGTAGAAAGGCGAAGAAATTGGGTTAAAAACATGGGCTGTAGGAAGGGATTTAAAAGGATGCCATAGATCGGAGCTAGATCGATAACTGGATGACATCCAACGGCTAGGGCATTACTTCTGGCTTCTCATCCAAGGGTTGCCTTTGTTCATCAACGCTGTCACGTGGATCGTTGACGTGGCTGTGCTATTTCTTTTCTTATTTCAAAGTTTCTGTTTGCAATTACGTATTTACCCTCACATTCCAAATATTTGGATTTGTAACCTCTGCTCTTTTAAAAAATATATACATATATTTATTTATAAACTTCTTTTTCATTTCCCCTATTTGGATCACCACAAGTTCTAACTTGGTCAAATACATTGTAATTCAAATCTTTGCGATGTTGATGTTATTTTCGTTTTATCTTTTAAAAAACGGGTCCATTCTAAAAATAAATCATTAATATTATCATAAATCTAAAAACATTTTTCAAGCAAATTTCAAATTCAAATTTGAAATCGGAAAGGATTAGATTATGCACCCATTTTAAATTACACATGAATTAATTGACTGCATTATTACGGCGAAGCATTATTGTTCACAGCGTCTTAATAACAAAATATTTACAAAATCAAACCATTGAACTGTGACAATTATTGTGATATACAATTAATTTAATCAATAATATTACACTTACATACAAAGATTTAACTGCTATCATCAATATAATAATTTAGTTTAATAACTATATATATTATATCTGTTTAAATTGAAATTATTTTTTTATTAAAATTACATAGACTCAAATGTCCGTTCGGTCAAAATAGTCAAAAGTCCCCTAAACGCCGCCCCCGAAATATATATGAATAAAAGAAACAGAAGGTCGAGTTCAGGTGTACCTCCGGAGCACGTTAGCAAAGTTAGGTCCATACATACGGTGATCTAGTGTTGACTTTGTTTATCCTAAGCTTCCAAACCTTAAGACGCACTATATATATATAAGCTCTTATGTATTTTTTTAAAAAAATATATATTGAAACATACATAACATACATATATATATATATATATATATATATATATATATATATATACTTGAAAATTATATATATTTACCGTATTCAGGCATTCAACTTCAAAAATATTCATTAAATTTTTTTTGAAAAAAAAATCATAAATACCAAAAAAATTAAAACTTATTAACTTATAATAAGGAGTTGTCGGAACAGTCTACTATATAGTTTTCTCAAACTCGAATAATTTGCCATCTAAATATACATCCCTATGTTCTTTCATATGTGTGTGTGTGTATCTGTACAGAAACAATACATTGGAAAGAATATTTCCAAAAATACAGAAGCTTAGCTTTGCATCTGTTGCTTCCCCTTTTTCGAATCTAATACTTGGCTCGTGAATCGCGAAGTACTTGCAGTCCCCGTTGCAGTTTGCGTATCTATCGTAGAGCCGAAGGAGTTTGATTTGATTCACCGGAACTTCCTGTTTTGGAAAATGAAGTAATCGGCTTGCGAGGTTTTCGGTACCTTGAATCAGTGTACCCAGGTCTGATCGGATCATCAAGAACAGTCGGTTTTCTTGATAATAATATGACTACGCGTCGCATGTCGGGCCGTATGTGTGGATCTGCTTGGGTGCAGAGTAATCCGATCTGTATAAACATTGATATTTGATCTCTATCCGATGATTGTCCCAGCGTAGGATCCATTACTTCAATGATCCGATATTTCTTGTACATCTTGTACTGCCTGAAAATGTAGAAAACAAAAGTATCCAAATTATATAATGATAGCATTTTAATAATCTGTGTGTTTAAACTATAGAGAAGGTTTTAGACGTCAACATCATTTTGAATGAAAGATCAAGTCCTCACCCATTCGAGTAAACTTTGAGAATCAGGGTCTAGATTAAACGTTGAATTTTTCTGTCCGCTGATCAGCTCAAGAACCACAACACCAAAGCTGAAAACATCGGCTTTTACAGAGAGATTGCCACGCCTGAGATACTCTGGTGCCATGTAGCCGCTGTTAACAAATCAACACATTCATTGGTTAATTTTTTCCAGTTGCCACCAAGTAAAATGAACTTGGATGTTATCACCACCTACTAATTACAGTTTTGGATGGTCAGTTACGAAGAGTGTTTCACAAATAATACAACGACCATTTAGGAAAAAATTACCATCCATTTTTTTCAAAATTTTCAGCTTTTCTACCTCTTGCTTTAGGAGATTTGGCAGCTTGGTGATGTTACAAATAAGAAAATTATAAATCTCCATAACCTACATATCCAAAATAAAGAAACAACTAATTCTAAAGACAAATTACCAAAACCTAGAGTTAGTTTTCTATTTCATCGGAGACCTTTTCAATCTTTTCACTGGACAGAGAAGCTAGTACCAGCTACATTTACAGAAAAACCATTATATTCTTTATGGGTATGGAGACTTACTTGGTACCAGCTACACAAGTGTTAATATGTGTTTGATCTTCAGGATAGAGACGTGCAAGGCCGAAATCAGCAATCTTCGGTACCCAATTTTCATCGAGTAGAATATTGCTGGCTTTGATGTCTCGGTGTATGATGCAACAGTGAGCATCCTCGTGAAGGTAAAGCAAGCCTTTTGCAATGCCTGTTATCATGTCACGCCTTCGATTCCAGTCAAGAACTTCTCGTCCGCGAGACTCTAAATCGTTATTACAACACATCAATACTGGAAATTTCATTTTTAATGCTGTAAGAGGCAGGTAAATTTTGTTTTGATACTGTGCAATGCTAAAAATACAAAGCTAATCAGCAGCAGAAAATGGAATCATTTGGGGACTATCCTTGTTCGACCAACTAATTCTTTAGAGCAATAAGGTACAAATAAGAATCCCAACTAAATAGGAAATCAAACAATTTCTAGTAGTTCGTGAACAAGAGTACGCCTACATTATAGTTATGGGAAATCTTTGTACTCAAATTAAAGCAAATTCTCTAAGCATTCCAACTTAAATCCTCACATCCATCTTGCTAAATGTGTAGTTTGTATACATGAAATATAATAAGCCTAGGTAACCAAAAAAGGGGTACAGTGAACATTTGAATAACCCTAGCTTTTCTAATACAAGAATCAAAGCTAAAACCAATGCTTGAAACCAACTATACCAAGACCAACTAGATGATTGGATAATTTATTAAACTTTATTCTCTGACCACATAATTATAATCAAAGATCCAAATGGTGATACGGAACGCATAATTAACTAAAAGTACTTACTGAATAGAAGTTTGTCAAGGCTCTCATAAGCAACATATTCATAAACAAGAAGCTTTTCTGCACCCTTCACACAGTAGCCCAACAGGTTCACCACATTCCTATGCTGAACAAAGGCCAACAAGTTTGCCTCATTTTTAAACTCTTTCGTCCCCTGACTTGACCTCTGTGATAGCTTCTTCACAGCTATTAATCTCCCATCAGCCAATTTACCCTAAAAAATATCACATATCAAAAAACCAAAATCAAATCTTGATTAGAAATTCACACTCATTTCTAATGTTGTTTTTTCCAATTAAATCCACGTTATTCATTCATAATAAATAACCTATGGACTCAGTCTTGAAAACTAATTTAACCTTGAATACTGGGCCAAATCCCCCTTCCCCAAGCTTCTGCTCAGGATGAAAATTGTTGGTTGCTTTTGCAAGAGTTTCAAAAGAGAACTGCTTCTGTGCTTGTGCTGCAATTTCCTTCAAGTCCGCTTCGTTTTGATCTTTTGAATAGATCGAACAGCAACGGAAAACACACGCAAACCCCATAAAACCCGTTAAATTTGACTGAACATAAAACAAAAATCAAACGACTAAGTAATTAAAATTCACCAAAAAAGAAACCTTTTCTTGATGTGAAGGGCTTCACCAGGTTTTGTAAGAAGCTTTTGGATTTAGTCATCGTATCCAACCATTTCATGTACAAAATTATTTGATATAAAAAATAAAAAACTTTGCGCTTTTCTTTTTATTTTCCGGTTTTTAAGGACAATTCATTCTGATAAACGGGTCAAATCTATTTGTCCCCCTGCCAAACGACTCGACTTGTAAATACATCTACATCTCATAAATGGATCCATAAATGTGTCCATACAAACAACTTGACGTCTGAAAATACATGACAAAAATTTGTGTGAGATGGTTCACAGATTGTATTTTATGAGACATATCTCTTATTTGGATCATCCATTAAAAATTATTATTTTTTATACTAAGAGTATTACTTTTTATTGTGAATATCGGTAGGGTTGGCCCGTCTCACAGATAAAGATTCATGAGACCGTCTCATAAAAGACCTACTCGTAAATATATATCTATCTCACAAATCGATACGTGACGTAATTATATGAAAGTTTTTGTTTATTCAATTTAGACAAAATTATGGATTTTTTTTTTGTAATTTATTTGACCAATATATATTAGAAAACGAAGCAAATTTTACCAAGAGAAAATAAACTCTCAGGGATTTTCCCAACTCATATTACAGTAATGCTAAAAAAAAGTGATATTACAGTAAAAAGAATTCACATGTTGTAGAGTTTAAATACCATTCCCCGAAATGTTGATATAAGTTTGTATATTTCATAGGAAATAGTCAATCGGGCACATAACATATTGATGGAGCGTATAAATCTAATAAAAAAATATATTTGAATAGAGACGGGACTTCAACTTTCATTCAGCACTACTCGTTACTAAGTCAAAAGTCAAATGAAAATGAACTGTCATTCCAAACTGAAATTTATTGGCATTAAAATATTAAATAGCTCGGGTCCTTCAGTTGATTTAGTTAAATAAGATAAAATTCAAGTGATATTATTCTTTTATTTATATATTCTTTATCAGTATATTTCTCTGGACCGATTAAAAAATTAAATGATTCTTACTTTTCTTAATGGACCTCCATTGTGCTTTCATATGCCAAAGCATATCATAATTCGTGTGCCTAAATTAAGTTTGTAATAATAATATGTAAAGGGTATTCATCTCGAATTGGTTATTTTTATAATAGAAAAATTTTAATAAGTGAGTGAGTTTCTATGAAACAGTATCAGATATCTATACTCGTGAAACAGATCGAATCTATCATATATGTAGTGAAAAATAATATTTTTGTCATAAAATAATATTTATATAAATTTGACATATAAAACCGTCTCACATATATTTTTTGCTCATTTTATATTATCTTTAGATCATATTTACAAGTACATTAGGTTTCAAAACTAATATGATAGCGCCAAAAGCTATTTGGCTTGTTGCATTTATTTTATCGTTTAGGAAAGCAGAGAAGTTCAAATCCTTCATCTTATGTATGGAAAAAAACATACAAAATACATCTCAAGTACGTCATATATTGTAAAATGTGAAGTTTTTTGTGAGATTTAATTCCATCTCAGTGTTGATTCACTATATTCCCATTTTGTGGACAAACAATCTTTATTAAAGTTTTGAAATGAACTAATATTTGGAAAGTGTCATGAACGGGGCCAAATATTTTTAAAAGGTTAGGCAGCCGTATTATAATGTGTCATACCTTGGATTATGCACTTCCGTTTAAAATTTATGCAAAATTAAATTTTTTAGTCTTTAGTAGAGACATCACGACTTATTCTTTTCTTTTCTAAAAATAAAAGAAGAAGAAGAAGAAAGTAGAACTTCAAGCGCAATCATTTCTTTGAGCGGCGCTATTAGCTGTGAATTATAGTTTCTTAATCTTTCTAAGGTCGAATAATAATCGACCTACCCAAAAAGTTTGCTAATGCTTTAAGCATAAACAATTGGGAAAGCATCTCTTTGCCTACTCATATATATATATATATAAATATAAATATAATATATATACACACATTCAAATGGACACATTTGTAACCAACATCTCCTTCCAATAATAAACAAACCTAAAAAAAATTAAAATTGACGCATAAAAAGACTGGAAAAAGAAGTTCCTCACCTCTTTTCCAAGAGCAAAGTTTTAAAAATATGTGCTGTAGTACTCCACTCCATTTGGAATCTGCTGTTCTAGATGTGTAACCCATTTCCAGTTCGTACGTATAAATGAATGACAAAAATATATCCAACTTTTTTAAATTTGGTATAAGAGCATAGATATGCCATTCATCTGCATGCCTAAACTGGGAAAAAATCGACAATCGAACAGAAGACCTGAGATGGTGCTACTTCCGTGCAAACTGACTTCTACTTATCACTACACAACAAAAACACGCACTCATCATCCCCCCCTTCCCTCTAAAGGTCGAAATGGACACAGTCCCACAAATATTTGGGCCTACTCAGACAAGACAACTAGGAAACGAAGAACCAAAAGCTAAGAAAAATGAAACTTCTTTTCTGCCAAGATTGATAACAAACAAGAACATCAAGTCTCCCCTTCATAAGAAATGGTTTTCAAAAGAATTCCTCGGCAGTTTCGGATGATCCCTATAGTTGTATTCGCGTATTTCGCAAATTCACAGCTGCAAAAATGAATGATATTTGGCAAATGGAGTACATGGATAGGCAATATCATTAGATAATCTTGATAATGTAGGTTTGAAAGAAGTACCATATTCCTGTTTGGATCCAAATTCTAGGCCTCAACTGCTTCAAATTAATACCTTTTCCATCAAGTTTCTTGCACGGAACTCCACATTGCGTAAATCACGAAGATGTTGCAAGATTTCTTGAAGGAGATCCAGTCCTTTGTCCCCTTTCTTTAGAGAGCTAACACAATGCTTTAAGAACTCTCTATCAGCCTCAAAAGCTTGTAGCCTTTGATACAGATGATCCACCTCCTCTTCGATGGCTACTTTGTCGTTGTCAGTTCCAAACTTAGATTCATAAGTGTTGTGCATCATCCCATCTGAGTCGATCATGTTTGTGTCCCCATTCGGTACCTCACTGTCATTTTCGTCGACGGTGGCATCGAAAAGAGGAAGAAGCGATTTTCCTGTTTGAAAGCAGATTCTTCTCTGCTGGTGATTCTTGCCATTCAGCAAGCATCCGTTAGAATGCAAATCAGTATTTCCATTGTCTACTTCCAAATCTTCTGTCTCATCTATTGCCACAAGCTTTTCTTCTAGCATCTTAAGCTGCTCGAGGATAGAGAATCTCTCTTCCTCAAAATCTGCTAAACATTCTTCTAAATTAGTAACTGCATCCACAGGAGTGGTGAATTGTTGAGGGCTGAAAAGACCTTCCTCTTTGATTTCTTGATTTAAATCGATCGACAATCCATCAGGACCATCACTGTCCTCACTATTGCTGCAAGCACCTGAAGAAAATACACTCCTAACACTTCCATCCCTACTACTTCTCGATATCCTCATTTTTTCCTTTGCTTCATACTCCAAAACCTTCTTTTTACACATTTCTAACTCTTTCTCGAGTTCCAATTTCTCCTTCTCTCTTTTCACCATAAGCTGACTCAAAAGCTCCAAGGCTTCTTGGTCATATTCTGTTTGTTCATCCATCATTCTCTGATACTGCAAAGCTTCCATTTGCATTGCCGCCTTCTCTTCTTGGAGTCGGTTTATCATAGCCATCGTCTGATTCGCCGCCACTGCTGAGGCGCTTCTCTCTTCTTCTAACTCGGCATACAAAGCCTGCAAATTCTTCCTCTCGGCTCTCAGCGCTGATTTCAAACGCTCAACTGTAACAATTCCTTCGCCATTTTCCAGCTCACTTGTCACACTTCCATCAATTGATTCCTCGGCCCCAGACTCCTTTTTCTCGAGTAATAGTAATTTCTTGTGCAAGTGATTTAGACTGTCAACCGAGGTTGGAGTATCGGGAACTTTATGTTCTTCAATCTCATATAACTCCAAGTAAAATGATTGTTGATTGTTTGTTATATGATCTGTTTCTTGAACTGATAATGTCTTCAATTCCACCATCTGTTCCTCTATTTGAATCGGGCCAAATAGAAAGTAAATTTAGAATCTTGACTAAAAGGGGTGAAAAAAACTATAATCTTTTTTGAAACTTTTCAAAGTGGTAAAATGATAAGCCAAATACCATGATGTTCTGCTTCATACGAATGAATAGATACTTGATTTTGCATTTCATCTGTTATATCTAAATCAGGAATTTCTGTCCCAATTGAGATGTCTGCTTCATTTTCATTTGTCACCATTTCAGAAAAATATTCAGAAGCTACATTGTTCAGACAAATGGTATGAATTCAATATATAATCAGTAACTTCGATATTTGATGAAATTATTTCAAATAACAAACGTATGTACCATTGGTGACATGAGAATGCTTCTCCCCTTCTGCCCCTTCCAGTTCTTGGTCAAACTCACCTGCTAATTCAGATGGAATTTGCTTTACGTCAAAATCTGTAAATTCTTCAAAGTTTTTGGCATGAAAAACCTCCGAAACTTTAGTCTCTTCGATCTCCACTGACTCGGGCCCTTGAAATTCAGGTTCCTCGTTGATATCAACATCAGGACCTGAATCCACCTCCACTATTCTTCTCACGGTCTTCATAACAAATTCATCCTCTTCTTGGACCTGAAGCCCGCAATCAAAACCACATTCTTGAACCTTAGTTGTACCATGATGTTCAATCATGAAATTGTCATTGCTCTGATGTTCTTCTATTGAATCGATCAACTCAATGGGGACAAGCCTTTGTCCGCTATGGTCAAGAAAGAACTCCAAATGTGGAGAAGAAATTTCAATAGGAGCTTCTTCTTCAACACACACTTGAACAGATTTATCTTTCATTATCAAAGTTGAGTTTTCCTCCATAAAAATCGCCTCATCCTCCTGCATCTCCATAAAAATATCCTTGTTTTCACATATTTCTACTTTTAGTGTTTTCATCTGTTCACTTTCTGCTACTTCCAAGCTTCTATCGAGTTCAGAATTAAACTCATACTCATAAGAATCTTCCAAAACCTTTTCACCATCCCACAAATTAGCAGCAAAGTGTGATATTTTCTTATCGAGATCACAATTTTCTTGAATATGATTATCATCTAAAGCGAAATCCTTTTTGCGGGCACATTCCAAAACATCCCAAGATGGTGTTTTTAGGAATACATAAGAGGAATATATATCATTATTGGCATTACCATTATCCAAACCTACCCCACAACAAGAACAATTCACACTTACCTCACCATTTTCACATACCTTTTCTCCATTCGTCTGACTCATTCCAAAATCTCTAACCCTCGAAAAATAATTAAATTTCTTCGAGAAACCATTTAATTCCGGCAGTGAGGACAAGCAATCCTCACACATTTCTTGCGATTCTACCAACTTCTGATGATTTAAACAGTAACCCAGTTTAGAAATCTCCTTGGAATGAGCTTCACAAAGAAGATCCTCGCCCCTTTTTGCCGGGTCAAAGATATGATCAAGCCTTGTACACCAAAGGCACGGGGGTTTTAGTCCGAAATACTCAGCAAATTTGATGATCAGATAAGAAAACAGAGAATTTAACAAGAGAAGGGCTATCAAAATCCATTCAAGAACAGCATAGATGAGAATCAAGGAAATCTTGTTGGTATTTCTGTTCAACATGGTTGCAAATTTGTTTGGAGCCATGTCCCGGTACTTGAAGTAACTTTTCCCGCAAAGATTGAAGATATAAACTAATCGATGAAAGAAACAGAACTCGATTGTTTAGAGAGGAGAAGATTCAGAAGAAGTAGATGGGAAGGTTGTGTGAACAAGGCAGGCAACAAAGGAAGACTTGGTAGCAAAAGAGGGATGTTTATAAAGCAATTTCAGAGACTGTCATTCTTATATTTTTTTATTATTTATTTGGCAATTTTGCTGTATTTGCACTGCTATAATTTTCTTTTTCAGACCAATTTACTTTTTATAATTTAACCAAATTGAATCGCACTATTTGTTTGCTTCCGCATTTTTCTCCCAAAAAGTTTTACAGTGTGTGGAATTATTTATTTCGAAATTAATCTATCCGTAAAAGCACTTATTTTGTGGTATTACGAATAATTTGGTGCCTAACATATCAACTTTGGATCCTAAAAACACTTTTAAATAAAAATAAAAAATGCTAGTCCATGGGCATCAAGTGGATGGGCCCCACTGACCAAGAAATTATATTGTAGGCCCAAATCAAAGCAAGTGTGGGGGCCCAATGATAGATGCCTTATGTTGGAGCTCATCATGCTATACCTCTATTTATCTTTTCCTTGTCATCAACAATTAAACGTGTAGGCATAATTTTAAAATCCATTTGTACATATCTTTCAAATCTTAAAACATTATAATTAAAATATATGCAAGACCCAAAGTTACCCATGTAATAAAAATCAATACATGTTTTACTCCATGACGTTTTACTCTGCTTGATATCCATAGTACATGTTAATTTTACTGTGTATTTTATGTTCTGCCATTTTCAATAATAAAGATTGTTGTTAAAATTATCTTTGCTTAATGTTTTTTATACAATGAGTGTGAGATCCGAATTTCTTACTACTCACAGAAGTTAGATTTGAACCCAAGTTTTATTAACGTTGTACAAAAGTTAACAATGAAGTATGCATGGCTCAGTCTTTGGCATATCGATTTCAGCCCTTCGCAAAAACTCAAAATCATTCACTTCAAAAAGTAAATGAATGTAGGAGCATGACATATTCTTGCCTTCATGTGACATTGAACCAGAAAAAAAATAACAAATATAATTCCTCCGTCCAGATTTGGTAGGATCATGAGGCAGCATTAAAAGTAAATGTAACCATTTTTCAGTAGTACTTATCTTTCTTTTGGATTTTCAACTCCTAACATCGCCGAGTTTTATTAGTTTCAAGAAAAATCATATAGAGATTATGGCAATCTTCTATTTGAGTTTGGTGTGTACTACATATGATGTCTTGTAAAGGTAGCACATCCAAATTACATACATACATAATTTTTCGTTACGTTACTGCTTAGTTTTTTCGTTCATCTGTAAAAGTTTATTATTTATTGAGAAAACACGACAATAATTGTAAGGACCGTGTATCGTATTATCGTAAATCCTATGTGATTATCGATAATTAATGAATTTGATATGTGATTATGTATATGATGTGCATTTTGACCATGAGTATTGGATATGAATTGACGTTGTAAGAGCTCGATTGGAAAGGCCGGACGCCAAATTAGTATAAATTTTATATTTTGTACAGAATGTGCGGCGCCCGGGCGGTAGAAAATGACCGCCCGAGCGCCAGGGTTGAGTTGGAGAGTATTCGGGCAGAATACTTCGCGCCCGAGCGGTAGTTTGTTACCGCCCGAGCGCGATGTAAATCATGTTCTCGGACAGAACATGCCGCGCCCGAGCGATAATTTCCTACCGCCCGAGCGCGGTGCAATTGTACTCGGGGGCAGAGTGTCTCGCGCTCGGGCGCGAGAATTCTACCGCCTGAGCGCGAGAGGCGGTGAGATAAGCTTAAATTCTTCTGTTTCGTTTCTTTCTTCATTTCTCACCATAGCTTCGAGAAAGCACGAGAGATTTCGAAATTCTTTCTTCCGATTTGACTTCGAGACGTTGTCTAAACGCGAGACAAATTATATATTTGTGATCGTCGCGTCGAGGGCTTCAGACTGAGGTAATTTTCTTCTGGTTTCAGCAGCTTTAAATATCAAGGTGCTGGAATAACATGTATTTGAAGTTGAATTTCTGATATGTAGTAGAATATCCGACAATAAACTCGTAATCGAAGTCGGAATTGAATTATGATATGATTATGATTTGATATGAATTTTTGAAGTTTCAAATGATATTTGAAACTCATATGAATGATTTTGGAGTATGTTATTGATTGAAATGAGTATGTAATTGATGTAGATAAAGTGTATCTTCCAGCTACATCAATTGGAACGAATAATTAAGGTATGTTGCGACCGGGTAACATACGACAGGTATCTGTATTATATGATATATGATTGGATTGATTTGATTGGATTGGATTGGAATATGTGTCTATGTGCCTATTTGATACTTTGATGTGGCATACATGACATTGAGATTGGAGTGTCGATGTATAAAATAAATGTTTTGTTAACACACATCATTTTATGCATACATCGATACATGACATGCACGTTGAGCTATGATCCTTGGATACCCTGATATGATTTGATTGGATTCCGGGGTTTGTGAACACAATCGCTATGCCGGTATTATATGACCCGTAAAGCATAGACAATTGTGGCCCCATATGATTGGATATGAGATGTGGGATTGATGGCGCTTCGTCGACGCTATCATATGTGTATTCCCATATCGGCCGGTGTGCCAGCTCGAGCATTGATTTGATTTGATAGCGATTCGATTGATTCTGACATGTGCTCAGTGGATGGGCATTTGACCTGATACCTCCACGACATACATGCATTGCATACCATATATCATTGTTTAGATATCTGTGGTATATATGATTGGTTGTTCCATACGGAGCTTTGCTCACCCCCAAGGGGGGCTGTTGTTGTCTTTGTGTGTGGACAATGGCAGGTACTCCAGGACATCAGGAGACCGGAGAGGGTACTTCTGGAGGGAGCCACTGTTGAGTTGAGGTTTTTATATGTTGTTCTCAGTATTTATGTATATGTATCTATATACCGGGGCATGTCCCGAGAATATGAGTTGTTTGTATGTGATTGATTTTGATTATGTGTGGGCGTGTTTTATGATTTGAATTTAGATACTATTTTTAGTATTTAAATATCAGAAGAGATAATTTGGGCTCATTGTAAAGAAATTTTAAACCCGTTTTCCGCTGTGATTAATTAAACCCTAATCAGATTGTATTGTAATAACGATTAGGAGTTAAGGGCCCCACAATAATCGGATGGATAATGATTTGATACTTCAATTGTTTCATCCAAACTCGATTATGAAAATATGCTTATTGAAATACTCGAAACCTGACAAACAAAATGTTCTTGCACTAACAACCAAACTTTAACCTGTGACCACCTTTTTCAAAGTGACAGCTATTCTTTTGACTTGTAAAGACAGAGATTTATGGTGCATTTCCATGTTCTTCCTCCTTTTCAACCTAGGAGCCATACTTGGTTGCCATCACAAAGGGTAATCTTCAAACTTTGTCGTCATTATATTAGAATTCTTGCTACTTCAACTCTTAATTATCAGTCGATAACTTTAAACATGTGGCACTATTTGTCTAGAGCTCCAACATTTTTCTTCCCACCACTTCACATTCCAAACGACTCCAAATATATAGCTTAGATATATAAAGTTTAAGAAATGGTGTTTTTAATTATTTACAATAAACCTATCTATTAGTTAGTGTTATCTTCTTCTTTTTTTTCTTTTTCAAAGCAATAATACATGCTAAAATAGTATCTTGTCGAAACCCACATGCATGTATAAATATTTAATTCTTCTAACATTCCGTATAGCATTGATTTTTTTCTTTTATTAATCTTATTCAACTCTTTTATTTCTTTTGTTTATTTCGATATATTGAACCGGCCATTACACAAATCTTCAAGTATTGATACTAGTAGACCGAGAGAGGCCTTTCCTCGCAGGTGTGCATCCCGGGCGTTTGAATTAAAATCCCTTCATATTATAGTGGACCAAGAAATATAATTTCCCAAATATTTCCTTACCATTTTTAATTCAGATCCTAACAATCATTTTCAAGATTTTAATCATGTGGAATGAAACATATATGAAATGAAAGGACATGAAACGAGCAGCGGTCGAATTTTAAAAAACAGGAACAAAATTATTTTAAAACACATACATAAGCATACTTACCTCGATCTCATATTCATATAATGAAAATATATTGTGAATCATCCTCTATCGTCAACTTCATGACATTATAACTTAAGAATCACTAACAATAAAAAAAATCTTTAAATATCCATAAGTACACAATATCCAATGTCTCCACATGTAAGACAATTATTTTCAATGGCCTTCAATCATTTTGCCGGGATTCTAAATTTAATAAAAAGAATGAGCAGATACTAGTATGGAAGGAGAAAAGTTGGCGGTGACAATTTGACAAAGTGAAATGAATTGGAATAGTACTGCGTAAATTCGGTAGTGATAAAATATAGTGTTTACGAGTTGTTTCTCTACTCTCTTTTTAGAAAATAATGAAAGTGTATATAAATATTTATATACTACATAAAATGAACATGAAAGGTTGACAATTCAATTAGGAGAAATTATTAACACATTGAAAGGAATTTATGAAAAAATGAGTGAAAACCTTTAAATAACAATGATTTCATGTTAAATAGAAACAAATCAATTTGTAAACATGGGAATGGATAAAAATGTGCTTAGAACGTGTGTTTTTGGGAGAGTCTGGGAATTTGGTAGGTCATTGTAATTTATAGCTAGTAGTAATTAAGCTTTAAAGATTGATTTGAAGAATAATCAATAATTTTAACACGTGATAAATCGATCATCTATGTTGATAATTTGACAACAAAATAAACATAGATTTGAAAAACAAAACCAATATATATTTTCACAAGAGATTATATATTTTTTCTTGTAATTTAGAAGGAGGTGAATTAATATATAAATTTAAAGTTTTTATTTTCTTTAGAACCAGAATAATATCTTAATATTTATTTGATATGAGAAATTAGTATCATGATTGAAATAAATTTATAAAACCGATTACAATTTTTAGTATTAATTAATAGTTCCACGTTAATATTGAAATTAAGATAAAAAATTAATTTGAAAATTAAAATAGTAGAGTAACTCAAAAATAGTATACAATTTATTATAAAAATAAATCCTTATTATATGTACAACGAGTGAAAAGTAATCTAGTCCAAAAATGTTTCACTAGTACATAAAAGAAATTTATAAATATATTTTTATTTATTATATATCAAATTTGGTCACATATATCACAATTCCACTTTTTTTTTTTAAAAAAAAAAGTGGAATGAGAACTTCTTCCAATAAATTTTGTATCTTTGTCTTGCTGGTTGATGAACGTCGTTGGTAATAGTTGAAGTTTCAAAATCAACGTCACTTTAAGATTCATTGATGAATCCTTTGAATACAGACACGAAATGTCGTCACGTTTAATTTTAACTAATAAAGTTTGAACATTGTTTTAAGGAATAATTGGATCCAATCGAGTTCTTGGAGATTGTACGGAGTTCTTCCGTACCAAAAGGATGATGAATTTGAGCTTGATAATTGGGCTTTGACCCAATTATTAATAATTACAACAAATAACCGTCAAATAATTAAATGGGCCTGTATAGAAACGGGCTTTCTATTACTCCCATCGGTCCAATATCATTTTAATATTAAAATCAGTTGCAGAACACTTGTGGAGGTTGCATTCAATCACCGGTGATATAAAATTCGATATACATATTATTTAATTAATTAATTAATTTTGGTTGGTATGTTTTGTGGCATATACAAACTTCAACTCCATCTGTCATTGCGCCAAAAATATAAATGATACCTCCCCATGTTGATAATTACATATTAAAAAAATAATTTAATCAATAATGTTTTTATTTCCATGATTTAATGGGACCGAAATAGATATCATTTTAGAGTACGTCTCTTGTGAGACGGGTAAATCCTACTGATATTCACAATAAAATGTAGAGTAGGTCTCATGTGAGACCGTCTCACGGATCTCAATCTGTGAGACGGGTCAACCTTACTCATATTCACCATAAAAAGTAGTACGCTTAGCATAAAAAGCAATACTAAGTCATGGATCACCCATATAAAGATCCGTCTCACAAAATTTGACCCGTGAGACCGTCTCACACAAGTTTTTGCTTAAAATGTAATACTTTTAGTATAAAAAGCAATATTTTTCATGAATGACTCAAATAAGAGATCTGTCTCTCAAAATAAGACCCGTGAGATCGTCTCACATAAATTTTTGTCATCATTCTAACTTCGAGGGAACCAGGGAAAAAATATTTTTTTTAATATGACATATTTATTTTCCTCATAAATTTTCAATGGCGACAATAGAATCGAACCAAAAGAAGAAAAATATCTCCGGATTTTCTGCCGAAACATGCGGTCGAAACAATGATTTATTTTTAAAATAAAACGGAAATAGAGGCGGATGTTTGAAGGACAAGAATATATTTTTATCAATAAGAAAATAATTATTTAGTAAATTACTGAAAATAGGAAAAATGGGGTGGCCCAAATATTTTCATTTTTAATAAAGAAAACGGGCCTGGTGTGGAGATGTAGTATCTAGAGAAAGTCGGAAGAAATGGCTCAAACCCTAACCCTAATTGCATCTCTCGCCCCATAAAAGGAATCGTCACCGTTTCATAGTTATCCGCTCCATCGTGATCTGAATTCTCTCCTCCTGCCGTTTCTCCTCCATCTCTCTCTGATCCCTGTTCCTTTCGTTTCCTTCTTTTGCATCCCAAAGTTTATTTTAATTGTGAATGGTGGAAATCTCGGCTGCGACATTGATGATCATCCCCTCTTATTCAAGAAGGGGGATCTCGGTTTCTGTTGCTACTGCTTTCTGCTTTGGTTCTTGCATGGAAGGCTGGTACTATCGCTGCCTCGGCCTCGACCCATGAATTAGAAACCGATTATTTGATATATTTTCCCAAACTGAGATCCATTTTTCACGATTCGATTACTTCTTCCTTTCGCTTGTAGATTTCGTGTTAAAAAGTATTTTTTAAGAAGAAAACCAAAAAGATTTTTTTAAAGTAGTATTTGATGTTGAATTATAAGCAGAAGAAGAATCAGCCCGTCAAGGGCAAACGGTTCTTGATTAGCGTTACTGTGCTTGGAAGCGCTGGCCCCATTCGCTTTGTTGTTAATGAGGAGGATCTTGTCGCTGCCGTCATTGAAACTGCTCTCAAATCCTATGCGCGTGAGGGCAGGATCCCTGTCCTTGGCTCCAATCTCAATCATTTTATGCTGTATTGCCCAATTTCTGGCACTGAAGGTACTAACTTTGTGTTTGATTTTCGATTACTTTGATCGATTATTCTGTTTGTCGATAGTGTATTCTGTTTTGTTGATCAATGGCTGCTTTTACACCAATGTCCCTGCGAAGGTATGTTTGTCTTTTAGATTCGTTGTTGATTGATATGATATATCGAGTAAGTTGTTTTTTATGAGCCCCTAATGGATTTTGCGGAGGATGAATATTTATTTAGATTAACCTTTTTCTATAGCTCTGAGTCCGTGGGATAACATCGGGGCAGTTGGTGTCCGCAACTTTATGCTGTGCAAGAAGCCATTAACTGAGAATGCCATTGATGGCGAGAAGTCACCGACCGTGTCTCGTAAGGCAGCTGGAAGTTGGAAGACCTGGTTCCATAAATCTCTATCCCTCAAGATATCTTCTCATTGAGTTAAATTGGGGAGTCTAATAATTGGGAACTTTTAGTTCGTTTATGAGTCCCCTGTTGATTCCTTTTTTTTATGATGTTTTACTTAAAGCTTGTTTTCGGTTTAGTCACACGTACTTCGAAGCACACGTGGTGAACTAATATCAAAACCTTCATGGTTCTGTTCTTGCACCTGAATAAATTAGACTTGGCTGCTATTTGGTTGGTGCTTATCTAATTGCTTCTTGATGTCAACTCGCTCTTTTTTCCCCTGATTATTATCATTAGTGATATGTTTGCTCTTGTGATCTCAAACTTCAGTAACTTGGAACACGGATTTATAAAGATGGACTTTAATTCATTAAACTGAAACTTAGGACAAAGTGAATTCAACACGATGAAATCAATTCAAAGTCCATATATGATTCAAAGTTGAAAATGATTAGAAGAAGACTGAATTATTGTGTGGAATTCCATCAGATTGCCCATCGTTATGAGTTATTGGTCCGTCATTTTCCCTCAGATGTTATTGGTAATATTTTCGAGCCCAAGTTTTCAATTCCTTCGTCAGTCTTTCCTTAGCGATCAAGCTTAATAGCTTATACAGCTCATGCGAAGTAAACCAAGTTCTTGGAGTTGCTTTGATGATATTGATTACTTCACAATTCTAGACTCAAAATCTCAAGTAACCAGATTTTCCTCCATGTTGACAAAATATGTTGCCAGCTTGGTTTCTTTTAGGCTTGATTGGTTTTTTTCCTGGCAAAAACTAGCATCCAGTATCCGTATAACCGAACGCCCCTTGAACCAATTACTGGTGTGATCATTAGTATTTTACCCAGAACAACTACGTTTGGAGATTGGAGTGATCGTTTGTATTTTACCCCTTACTGAGAAGACCCATGTACTGGGCCTGGGCCCCAATCATAAGTTGTTCGAGAGCACTTCAAGAGTTTTTTCCGGACATTTCTTTATCTCCGATTTCATCTATTAATTATTTTTTAGCAACCTTTCTAACTTAGCATTTTTTTTTCATGTTGGGTCTTCGAATGCTCATAGATACCTATGAGGAGGTTGCCTCAAATATCCTTGTTTTTAGTGCTCGACTACTTTTCATGATCAGATAGTTGTCCACGCCCTGTCCTTGGACATTGTTGCGACCTTCAACTCATACTACTTCTAGATTTGTCACATCGTCCCACGTGCGTTGATCGATATACTAATGATTTTGAGGCATAGCGATCCATATCTGTGGGCCTTGAGTCATACAAGTTTCGAGATATGGTGTGTGGGCTCAGAGTCGGTACATGTCCCGAGATGTTCGAGCAGTGGTCATGATGTGAGGGCACAGACAGGTCTCAAATGCATTATCATAGCCTTCTTACACAACCCAGACTAGTTTGGGAGCCTAGACTTGTATAAGTATGTGCTGGTATAATCAGTTTCCCTAGTATTTATATTCTAATGGGCTCCCGATTTTCTTACTATGCCTGGTAGCTCCAGCCTCCCGATCTTTTACTCTGCCCAATTTCAGGATGACCTGGGCTCTTTTCGGAGCATCATCACTCTCTCCATATATAGTTGTGATTGAATTTTACTCGCGGTCTCTAATGGTCAAATTGAACTTGGGCGGGAGATCAATTATTTTTTGAATTTTACTCGGCTAAGCTGATGGAAATATGAGGTAAGCCCTAGCAGTTAAAAAAACAGAAATACAATATACTTCGCTTTGTATGCATGACCGACTTTTTGTCTTCTCGGGTGACCCGGCTCAATTCAAATGTTAATCTCGTTTATCCATTTACTTCGAGATTAACAGCCATGATCGATCTTCTCCCGCTTATAAATGCTAACCACATTAGCTCATTTCACACTTTTGCATTCTCGCGTTCTTGTTCTCCAGTTCATGTGATTCCGACGTCTATTGCTTCTCTCCGACGAACCTGTGTCCTCAATTCCGGTTTTCTCTTCTCATTTGTTCTCGTAAGTTTTCTTTTTCTTAACATGTCGAACTTTATCTCCTCAACTCCGGGTGCCAACCCTTGTGGCTCCTTGGACCTAGAGTCTGCCACGTTACACCTCGACTCTACTCTTTTTGTGTCTCGTGCTATCTTCTCCTCCATTACCTCTAAGAAACTAGTCATCGCTCTTCCTTCCAAGAAATCCCAAAAATTCAAAAATGCCCACAAGGATGCCAACATTCTAATGCGCGAGAGAAGGCTAAGGGCAAAATCCGTGCTCCCTCTATAAAAAAAGACCGAAGCCCCGAGTATCTCATGGTTTTCTACTATGTCCAGTACTCTTCGTCGGGGGCCGACGGAACCTTCGAGTTCTTGGATCTATTTCTACTCCCTCCTCATTCCTACATCAACCTGAAAGGTTACCATTTGATATATATTGGTTAACCAACAAAGGAACTTCAGTTTCCAAACATCACCTGAACTGCGTGACTATGTTTCGATTATCAACCTCTGTAATGAATAACTACCCATTTTTTGAAATTATCATGTTTGGTTTTAGCACGCTTTATTGGCCTTCTTGATCGCTTCAACACATTCAGCAAAAAAATTTCCACCCTTGTAGAGCGTATCGGAAACCACCTTGACCGAGGATTCAGTTTTCCAAATAATTGTTATTGGATTTCTTAAGCTTTTCGCCTGGTAACCTCTCTCGCAAATTTGATTTGTTTTTCATGAAAATTGGGAGAAAAATACAGGAATTCGAGTGAGGGACGGGATGGAACTTAATTGATTTTGAGAAAAGATTACTGTCAATGAAATCACGTACCCTGATCGATCTGGTAAAAAAGGCATCAATCTCAGTCTAACATAGACTTACCTACGTGTTCTTTTAGTGAAACAGTCTCACGAACCTTTATCTGTGAGACGGGTAAACCCTACAGTTATTCACAATAAAAAGTAATATTCTTAATATAAAAGTAATATTTTTTCATGGATGACCCAAATAAAAGATCTGTCTCATAAAATACGACCCATGAGATCGTTTCACACAAATTTTTGCCTTTAATTAGTGTGTTGCATCACTCCAACTTCTGTCTATCTCACATAACAACACACACCGTGTATGAAGATGATCACAAGTTTTGTTGGAAACTCCCGCACATAAAACACAGGATCGGAACATCCAAATTTCCTCTATAAGGAATCATTAAAATCACTGAATTCAATTATTTTCACACACAAAAGTGGGTAAATAATCTATTTGTTCTCCCATTTGATGTCGGTTTATTTATTTTAATAGTATCTTGTCGACGTTAGGGGTGAGTATTCGGTTAATTCGGTTACAAACCGAACCGAATTAACCGAAAACCGATTTAACCGAAATTTTTTTGACTAACCGAACCGAACCGAATTTTCACAAAAACCGAATTAACCGAACCGAATTAAAATCGGTTATTTCGGTCGGTAACCGAATTAACCGATTTTTTTTAAAAAAAATTAAAATTTTAAAAATTATATATATAATTAATAATTAATATTCTAAAAAAATTAAAATTTTAAAAATTATATATAAAATTAATAATTAATATTCTATTTTAATCATAAGAAAACACTTTATTCATAAAAAAATTAATAATAATATACATATTAAATATAAAAATATTATAAATTATATTTAAAACATAATAAAATAAAATTAAAATTATTTATTTAATAATTCGGTTAATTCGGTTAAACCGATATTTTTTTACAAAAATCGAAACCGAACCGAATTAACCGATATTTGAAAATTTCGAAACCGAATTAACCGATTTAACCGAACCGAATTTCCGAATTAATTCGGTTCGGTCGGTTAAATCGGTTTAACCGAATTTTTGCTCACCCCTAGTCGACGTACCCACGTGTGAGTGATATTTGTATTTTCCAAGTGGGCCTAACTTCTTTTTCCTGAAATGTGCAATTACTGTGTATTAAAGAACATTCTTGCACAGGTCCAGAGACCTGATGAAGAAAGCCCAATAATATATGTTACTCATTTAAATACGTAAACCAACCACTCAATATTCATTGAATGAGACATTCATTCATTAACATTTAATTAAAGGCGCGTTTGGGTAGTTGATTCTTTCATAAAAGTTTACCAGCCTGTGAGGATCAGTACTGCTCGTGTGGGACATTTTCTTTTTAATTCAATCGTAGCTTTCAGATTTCATGATTAATTTTTCAAATACTCCCCCAAAAAATTTTTTGAAAAAGAAGATAGCTAAAATATTTAATAAATTTATAAAATATAACAAAATTTTACGGCATTTGCTAAAATAAATCTTGTGTCCGTACATACTTCAACATGATATGGTTGTTTTTAAACAGACATTCATTTTGTAGAAACAATTCCCATTCCAATGAAGTTTCTTACTTATAGCTAGCTACCTTTTAAGTCTAATCTTGGGAACATGAGAATGCTAATTTACAAATGGTTCCCTCGAAAACAACCAAAGTCGTTCTTTTAACATTTGACCTTGTAATAATTAAATAACTTGCTCAGAGAGGAAATTCAATAATTTATAATTCCATGAAATTATATACATAATGTAAAATCATTAATTATATCCTAATCACTTGAAAATACAATTTATTAAGTGCAATTAATGGAAATGTCAGCACTGCACTACTTTTATTGACCAGAGGCATCTTCTCAATACTACTAAATATTTATAAAAATTAAACATAAGAAGCATTTAAGTCGATGAAACAGATGGGACTTCTAGGAATAATCAATCAATTTCTGGCCATTAACAATTTTTCAAAATTATTCCGGCGTAAAAAAAATCTTTATGCGACACATATATATATAATATTTTATTTTGAATGGAATTATTTTATTGCACGTAATGCTCGCATTTTAGTTAATAAAAATCGATTAACATGGATTTATATACGTTCCATTGTCAATGTAGTGAGATATATTGGCATGCATGGCTATCAATCTTCTATCTTCAAAACTAAAGGAACCAAATTGTTTTAGATTTCAGTTTAACGTTTTATAAATTTAGTTTTTGATGAATTACGACGTTAAAACTCGTCTTTTGCCATGAATAAATTAAATAAATTTAAAAAGTATGCTAATTCATCGCTAAATGTATTAGCTAGACTTGCAAGCACATTAATTGTATGTATATGAGTATGCTTTCAAAATAGAAAAGAAAACAAACACCAAAAAAGATCGAGTAGATGAACACCAGTAACTACAGCAATTAATTAATACAAAAACAGTAGAGTTTAACAGAAGCTACAGAAGAAGAAAAAAGAGAACACTGCAAAGGAAGCAAGAGCATTAAACACCATTCTCCACACCTTATTTTCTCCATTTTTTTTTCTTTGTACCCTCTTTCTACCAATTCAAAAACAGCACTGTAAAAGCTAAACTCAGCTTTGCTACCATTAATTCTAATTCACAATGGGTGAAAAAGAAAACAGAAGACTGATAACAGAAAGAACTTACAGCCTTTTTCAGGGTTTTGAATTCTTAAATTAAACAATTAGAATCAATCGTAGCAAAGCGTTTAGTTCTCTGCATGTACCTTAGTTATGAAGAGGGTTAGGTCCTGTGTGTACTAATCTCTTATCTTCTTCGTACAAATCCGCATTCCTTGGATCAAAACCTGCCATTTGTGAAGATGGACTCGAAGTTCTTGCATGATTCGGGGCCGTTTCGAAGAACCGGGATTTTCTAGCCGGAGACCACTTCAAGGAACTGCTGATGTTGTCACTCTTCTCAGCAGAAGATAGAAAAACTTGCAGGGTTGAAATTAAGAGGAAAGCAAGAGAAAACACTAAAATTCTTGCTGTGGAATTAGAATTCACTGTCATTGTTAGAAGCAACGTTTAACTCCAAGTCTGCACCAATATTCCAGCAAGAAATTTGAACTTAACGTCCTGGAAAGAAGCTGATATATCTCCTAATCTTATGGGTTTGATAACATGATCTGGACCCTTGATTCTTGGAAACTTCTTATATTTTTTCGTCTGAATTTGGAAGTCTGAACCCTGTTTTCTTGTAATATTCTAAACAAGAAGGGTTTTGACATTTATATTAATAATAATAATTGGGCATCTTTGTAATGAAGTATACATAAAGCAATAGTTTAGTGTTGTTTGGAGAAAATAAAATGGGAGGGTGGGGCTGCGCAGTATTAATAGCCGTTGTCTGTGGAATATATATATATCTATATATATATATATATATATATATATATATATATATATATATATATATATATATATATATATATATAATTATATATATATAATTATATATATATATATATATATAATTATGTTCATCTAAACAATCACATAGTCAATATTAAATTTGATATATATGTTTCATCACGTCTAATAGAGGATTGTCACCTCAATGGTATAGAGGTTAGAGGTGGACAATATATATATATATATATATATATATATATATATATATATATATATATATATATATAAACATGAAAGCGGAGGGTTCTTGATTAAATATTTATTGTCTACTCCAATAGGAATCTATATCATTATGACAATATTTTAAAATACATTTAGTAGATATCATTAGGAAGATAAATATTCAAACACTAGCAAATGTCGAAGGAACGTGGAATGAATCTAAAAACATTGCTGGTATATATACATAAATAATTAAAAGTTTTACAAAATAATCCTTATACTGTTTTCATTTTCTAAAATGAGCATGAAGATTACACATCGGTAGCATATATTATATAACATACGACTATGTTAATTACTAACACCAATTCACTCTTGATTATCAGAGAAATATTACATTACAGTTTCTATAATAAATATTTAGTAAATATGATATAACCATAATAATTATAAGTAACATTAGAACATTATGTGTGTAGTGTGTGTGTAATGTGTGTGTGTGTATAATTGAGCAATTGGAATGACAGGTAAACCTATACACAATGAGACAAGAAACTGATCAGAGTTCTACAATTGTTTAACATATATATGGTCAAAGATATATAATATCATCTGTCAACAATGATAATGATTTTTTTATTTTATTTTATTATTTTGTAGTTGAAAAATACACAAAATTACGATTATATGTATAAAAAATACGTATGTATGTGTATTCAATTAATAAATATTTAAGCATCATGTCTATCATAAATAATTGAGATTTTTTATCAGTTTATAATTATAAAGGAAATTAAGAAAGCAACCATCTTCATAAGAAGAAGTCGACATATTGAATTTTGTTTTTTTTAATAAAAAAATATTTAAATTAGAAACCTCTCCCATCATTTTTTTGGTTCTACTATCTCTTGCTTTGGTGATGAGGTAGAAAAATCTCATGCTTCAAAAGGGAAGTTGAAGAGAAAATCTCATGCTTCAAAAGGGAAATTAAAGGAAATTAAGAAAGCAACCATCTTCATAAGAAGAAGTCGACATATTGAATTTTGTTTTTTTTTTTTATAAAAAAATATTTAAATTAGAAACCTCTCCCATCATTTTTTTGGTTACACTATCTCTTGCTTTGGTGATGATGTAGAAAAATCTCTTGCTTCGGTGATGATGTAGAAAAATCTCATGCAAATTCTTTAATCGGAGAAGTGTTGCCTCTGGTTTAAATCATGCTTCAAAAGGGAAGTTGAAGAGATCTCTCAGTCGAGTTAGCTATTTCACGATGATAACAATGGCGAGCGTAGTGAGCATAAACATTTATACGAAAAATATATTAACACGGCGTGGAAAGTTATGCTTGGAAACATGGTAAAATTAGAAACACTATCTCCACTGATTCAAATAAACATTTACTTGACACGGGAAATTATTGACAAGAAGATAACTTTGGATAATTTATTAAAATAATTATGTCTGTGTAGCTTGCTTTTTATACGTCGAGCCCTTGCTAAGCACAACTGTGATACTAGAAGTTTTATTAGATTTGTATCTTCTCGAAAAGGCTACCTATTTGGAGCCATTGCAATTTCATTCCATTGAGCGTGAACGGAAAAAAATTATAACTAGAAAATTGATTAGTTTCTCACTAAGAAGTCAGGGAAGATGGCTTCTTGCAGTGGTGTTATGTGTCCTTCATCTTCTGAAAGGCCAAAATAATACAAATTTTAAAATTTTCTAGGAATGATGTTCAATTCGTGGCTTTTTAAAATTTTCTGAATCCTTGTTTTCTCACTTTGCTGAAGCAACTGAAACCCAACTTTGCGATGGCTGCATCCGCGTTGATTTCACCAGCATATATATCCTCTGCTGGTTTTCGGCAGTCTGCACAGGAATGAATAATGATGGAGGTATATGTAAAATAAATTTCATCTTTAAGGATTTGATCCATTTACCCATGGTTTAGGATGCACATATCATATCTCATCATGTTTAGAGTAATCGCATGATTTCTTGAAACCTGCGGCGGCTTGCTCAAGCCTTTTATAGTTTGACGAGCTCTTGAGTCTTGGAGTAGCTAGTAAGCGAGCGTTGGTATATATTTCCTAAAGATGGATAAGGGATTTGCATGAACATTAATGCCACTTTCTAACCTTCCTTAGTTTAACTAGGACTATATGTTGTAATAAATATTAATTTTCTTGTGCTTTCTATACGATCTGTGCAACCTATGCTGCAGACATTATTCATAATAATAATAATCTTCTAAAAATATAATAATAATGACTGTATTTTTTTATTTGTTATGATGATGATATTATTATTATTATTATTATTATTATTATTATTATTATGAGTTGTAAGATAAATGACATCGAAGTCACAATGATATAGTACTTGTCATTATATAATAATTGTCACATCGCTTTTAATTCGAATTCTGCCTCTCATTTGCTCATTCCTCTTTGGAATATTTGCTCACTTGTTCGAATTTAACCCTCCAAAAATACGCGTAAAATAAGCTAAAATTTATGTGGATTTACCTTTATATATTTTCACACGGGTTGCACGAATCATAATTTGACATTTTCAACTTTATTTGATACAATCTCCTTATATATTTTCTAATATATAGTTGGATTTTTCTTGAAGTTCATGGATATTTTCAGATTTATCCAAATTCAAATGGTTTTAGGTCCTATAAAATTAACCAAAAATCCTCCAAGGAACTGTCGAGGGCAAACAACATGAACTATTGGATTTTTTTTGAGTCGAGGAAAGTAGTTTTTATAACAATGAGGTTGAAACCTCATCTAAAATTTAAAGTTTAATGTCCAATGAATTTATTGAACATGGGAGAAAACTTTCCGTGGAAAATGTGCTTCATTATTCTCACACCAAAACTTTCAGTTCAGTACAATGTATATACCTACTCTCTAATGCTACTAACTACTAACTGACAAGTAATTAACCAACTCTAATTATCCAATCAAACAATCTAACTAACTAACTAAAAATATTAACTGAAAATATTAAGCTGGATGCTAATACGCCCCCTCAAGATGGACGAAAAATGTCTTGGATGGACATCTTGGACATGAGCGTGGATAAAGAGGAAGATGGAAGTGGTTTTGTAAACATATCGGCGAGTTGTAAGTGCGAACGTATCGGAAGAAGTTTAATGAGTCCAGCAACAATCTTTTCACGTATAAAATGGCAATCAATCTCGATGTGTTTAGTACGTTCGTGAAATGTCGGATTGTTGGCAATATGGATGGCAGCTTGATTATCGCAGAAAATGGTGGCTAGAAGAGAAATATGAATTTGAAAGTCCTTCAACAACTGCAATATCCATACTAACTCACTAGTAGTGCCGGCCAAGGCTCTATACTCTGCTTCAGCAGATGAGCGTGAGGTAGTGGTTTGCTTCTTGGCCTTCCAGGATATAAGAGAATCACCAAGAAATATACAAAAGCCTGTGACAGAGCGACGAGTGTCAGGGCAGGACGCCCAATCAGCATCAGAAAAGGCTCTGAGTTGAAGCGATGACACAGCTGGAAAATGAATGCCTTGGCCAGGGGAAGACTTGAGGTATCTGAGAAGGTGATGGGCAGCTGTCAAGTGGGCAGAGCGAGGATGAGCAACGAATTGACTGAGCTTATGAACAGCATATGTAATATCGGGTCGTGAGATGGTGAGATACAAAAGGCGACCAATTAGACGCCTATATACAGAAGCATCCTCAAGAGAAACCCCATCATCGGCAGCTAAGTTGTGTGTCGGATCCATGGGAGTATTGGTTGGCTTTCCAGCAAGAAAACCTGTGTCTTCCAATAGTTGTAACGTATATTGACGTTGACAAAGAGAAATTCCAGCCTTTGATCGAGCAATTTCCAGGCCGAGGAAGTACTTCAGGGGCCCCAAATCTTTCAACTTAAATTGAGTCTTGAGAAATGCTTTAAGAGAATCAATATCCTTTTGAGAGGGTCCGACAATGATAATATCGTCGACATACACCAATAATGCAATAAATGATGACGCTGCGCCTTTGGTGAACAATGTGTAATCAGATTTTGACTGAGTGAATCCAAAACCAAGGAGGGAATGAGAAAACTTGGAGTACCATTGGCGAGACGCTTGTTTGAGTCCGTATAAGGACTTATGCAATTGGCAAACCAAATGCTTTGACGAAGACCTTGAAGCAGACGCTTTTGAATATCCTAGGGGCAGATCCATGTAGACCTCTTCAAACAAATCGCCATTTAGAAAGGCATTATTGACGTCTAATTGAACTAAAAACCAGTTGTTGGCAGCAGCAAGGGCGAGGAGGATCTTTACCGTAGCAAGTTTTGCAACCGGTGAGAAAGTTTCGAAGAAGTCCACGCCTTCTTGTTGAGTGTATCCCTTAGCCACTAGTCGAGCTTTATAGCGATCAACTGAGCCATCTGATGCGTATTTGATTTTATAAACCCAACGACACCCAATTGTATGCTTTCCTTGAGGTAAAGGGACGACAGACCACGTGTGATTTTCTTCCAATGCTGAAATCTCATCCTTCATAGCGTCTCTCCAGTGAGAGTATTTGACAGCTTCATGATAAAATGTTGGCTCGAATTGTGTGGAGACATTAAGTACAAAGGCCTTGTGTTGTGGAGATAGGACATCATATGATAGGTGGTCACTTAAAGGATATAGTGTTGTATCCTTAGATGCTGAATTTGCTGTCAGTAAGTTACAATGATAGTCCCGAAGATAGGATGGAGGCTGAGGAATTCTGGAAGATGATCTTCGAAATGATACTTCAGTTTGTATGGGTTGAGGAACTCTGGAAGATGAGGTGGATACCTCTTCGACTGCAGGAGGAGTGGACTCCTCACTAAATATCAAACTCGGCACATGATCATCCAAAGAGGGAGTAACTTCAACCGCTGGTGTGGGCAGCACAAGATCATGAAATACATCCATTATTGGTTCTGATGTATGAACCGAATGAAAGGGAAATAAATTTTCATGAAATACCACGTCCCGTGACACAAATATCTCTGAATTATGTATATCATACATCTTATAACCCTTCATGCCAGGAGGATAGCCCAGAAAAACACACATTCTTGCTCGCGGTTGAAATTTGTGTCTAGAAACCGGGAGTGTGGAAGCAAACCCCAAACAACCAAACACTTTGAGTGTTGAGTAATTAAAAGAGGTTTTGTACAGAAGCTCAAAAGGTGTTTTATTCTTGAGCCAAGGTGAAGGAGTTCTATTAATTAAGAAAGCCGCTGTTAGAACACATTCTCCCCAAAATCGGATAGGAACTTTTGACTGAAAGTACAGCGACCTGGCAACATTTAATAAATGCTGATGTTTTCTTTCTACTACAGAGTTCTGCTCTGGTCGCTGGACACAAGAAAATTGGTGCATCATTCCTTTCTCACGTATTAAATCTGTGAATGCTAGCTCTTGGGCATTATCAGTTCTAATAGCCTTGATCTTGCTATTAAATTGTGTTTCTACCATATTATAAAAACGTGAGAAGCAGTGTGATGCATCAGACTTGCATCGAATAAGAAAAACCCAAGTGAAACGTGTGCAATCATCTACAAGAGTAAGAAAATATCTTTGATTATGCACGGTGGGTGTATTAAAAGGTCCCCATATATCGCAATGTACCAAATCAAAAGGAGATGAAGACATATTATGATTTGAAGTAAAAGAAAGTCGTTTTTGTTTAGCTAAAGGACAGACACAACATGGATCATTATTTTCCATAGTAATCTTTTGACAATGAATTTGATTTTGCAGACACTTCAGAACCCTTTCGGAGGGATGTCCAAGGCGATTGTGCCACATTTGAACTGAAATTGTGTTTGCTGGAAATTCTGGGGGAATGACTGTTTCAAGAACATAGAGATTACCCACACTTCTACCCTTGCCAATCGTCCTCTTGAGACGGGGATCGTAAATCATAAACTGATCCTGGGAAAAACTTATAACCATCTCAGTATTGGCAACAAAGTATCCCACAGAAAACAAATTGAACTTAAATTCTGGAACAAATAAAACATCTCGAAGAACCAAGCTGTCATTTATCTTGACATCCCCACATGACTTGACGCTAACTTGTGTATGATTTGGCAACGTGACAACTGAGTTTTGCATAGGTCTCAAAAGAATAAAATCTTTGATATTTGAACATATGTGGCGTGAGGCTCCCGAGTCAATTATCCAACAAGATGAAGATAATAAGGAATGTGGTGTAGATGTAGATAAACATGTACCTGAAGAATGCGATGACCCAGACTCATCCTGTGTCTTAGTGATGGCGGAAGATATATGGTTGGCAAACATATTCATGAGTTGACTATACTGATTCTTATCTAGGCTTTGGAAGAACTGTCCACTATTGTTTCCAACATCATTAGTCACAGCATCAGGTAGGCTTGATTTATTTGAAACTTGATTGACTGAGCTAGCTTGATTCGGAAATTGGATACGAGGTTTCGACTTGAAACCTGGCGGATAGCCATGAATTTTGTAACATGTATCCACAGTGTGTCCATTCATGTTGCAAACGGAGCAAAACGGACGCTCTCTCGGGTAATTCCTTGAGTTTAAACGAGGCCTACCAGAAGTATTGGGCTGGCCTCGGGGTGTAGATCCTACGATTCCAGATGAGAACTTTACAGCTTCAGTCTTAGCTGTAAAGGCCATGCCATCAGTTGGCTCAGTGGGTGAGCATTGCGAACCAAGTTGACGATGTCTCTCCTCTTGAATTATCATGGAGAACGTCTTGTTGATCGAAGGCAGAGGGTCAATTAATAAGATCTGACTCCTAACTTGAGAAAATGACTCATTGAGCCCCATCAAAAATGCGAGTACGTAATCCATTTGATGATGTGTTTCAAGTTTCCTAATTCCTTCACAGCAGCTCCCACAGACACATTGAGGCCTGAAATTATTGAGCTCTTCCCATATAGTTTTAAGTTTTGTAAAATACGTGCTTACCGACATTTGCCCTTGGCGATGATTGATCAATTCACGCCTCAGTTGGAAGATCCTCGGACCGTTGCTTTGTTGAAATCGTTCCTTGAGATCTTGCCAAATATCCAAAGCTGAATCTGTGAAAATTATACTCGCGGATATTTCTTTTGACACCGAATTAAGTATCCACGATGCAACAATACCATTGCTGCGTTTCCATGAGACTAAGAGCACTGGATCATCTGGTTTGGGAATTGATCCATCGACAAAACCTATCTTGTTCTTCACAGATAAAGCTATAGTCATAGCACGATGCCAAGACGTAAAGTTGTCTCCGGTTAACAATTGAGATACAAGAACGAGCCCTGGGCTGTCGGAGTGGTGTATGTAATAGGGATTCATAGAATCTTCAGATGCAGTGGTCACTGGTGCCATTGCTGAAATCAGACGAAGAAATCGGCCAGATTATAATCTTCAATTTGAGAGATCCGACGAAGAAAAACTCCGATGAAGAATCCCGGAGCTTGCTAGCAGCGAATTTGAGTGAGCGCAATTAGCTCTGATACCATATTGAACATGGGAGAAAACTTCCCGTGGAAAATGTGCTTCATTATTCTCACACCAAAACTTTCAGTTCAGTACAATGTATATACCTACTCTCTAATGCTACTAACTACTAACTGACAAGTAATTAACCAACTCTAATTATCCAATCAAACAATCTAACTAACTAACTAAAAATATTAACTGAAAATATTAAGCTGGATGCTAATAGAATTACAAGACAACTACATAAGACGTAGATTAATTAATATAAATATTACAGATGGCTATATGCTAACATGTAACAGTTGAGGAGCGACTGTCCGAGTGCATCTGAGTGTATATAAAAATATGTACGTATAGGTCAACCTAGTCCTTTTACTAGTCTATTCTTCGAAACACAATCCTCGTCCACCATTCATTTCGTTTGTTTCCTGTTATGTCTTTCTCCCTGAATCTCAGACACCCTATATGCCTACATTTCTTGGGCAGGGCAGGGAGAATATATTTTATTGTTAGCAATAAGAACGACGCACCCTCTTCAAGTTGACATAAACCCATCACCTATACATGCAGCACAAATTTGCATTATAAAAAGATATCGTCACAAACAATCAAATTCACTCACAATGTGGATGGTGGAGCCTAATTATCATTCCAAAGATTTGAAGACGACGGTTGAATATTGCGCCGATTAATTAGTAGCAGCACAGGAACAATGAGAGGCAAATTATCTGCCATTCCAACCCCTTGTTACCCAATATCCTTACAGGTACTTCATTCTTCAACCACACACACAAATATCTGTCTGTGATTTTTAGTTTCGTTACCCGGCCTTATGGTATATGGATATTGTACACCGGTTGACGTGGCTTATTGTATACGGATATATATCAATCAGCCGCCTTTCAAATGTAAAAAAAATTCAAATTTCGTATAATTTTTATTAACAAATCATGAACATGATCTCTTCCCATAATCAAGATTCCGATTCCGTCCCGGCCCTTTGTAAGGTGCAGAAGGTTATGATACATTGCCATTAGCGAGCACAAGATGGAACCCAACTCCAGAACAATTACAGGCACTCGAAGAAATGTACAGACGAGAAATCAAAACTCCAACGGCTGAACAGATCAATCAAATTGCTGGCAGGCTTCGAAGATTTGGTAAAATAGCTAGAGGGCAAAAATGTGTTTTATTGGTCAGAAAACCACAAGTCAAGGGAGAGGCAGAAGAAACGCCGCTAGCTCGAGTTGTTATCAGCTGAACAGATGGATTGTGTTGAACCCAATGAAACAGCTGAGCAAAATATGTTATCCATATAAGAAAAATAAGGAGCCAAGAAAAAATGGTTGGTGTGAGTGCAAAAATATCTAGATTAAACACACAGAAGTCAGGTTTGAAATTTGAATGTTGACCGAGTTTTTCGAGTAACGATAATCGAGTTAAATTTTGTTTGACCTTCTAGTATAGAAAAACATATGCATGCATGCAACATGTTTGTTACCGTACCATTCATTCATTGTTATGTGTCTTTTTTTGAAAGAATTGATGTAAAGATTTAGAATTTACCACAGCCTGGTTTGATATACAGGATTTAGTAAGAAATACATGCAAAGCTAACATCCCAAGAAAATGGGTTGCCGCTCAAACGGCGGCACACCTTCAGAGGTCTGTATGTGTTCCTCAATATCAAGAAATTTGTTGTCTTATCTACCCTAGCTAATTAATGGATCTGGTACCACAGAAGTTTATTTCAGAAGTGGTCAAGGAAACACACTTACATGACATGACTAGTAACCAGGATAACGAGCGTCTAAATGCATCTCAAAACTTAATTTAAATCGTTGTCATATAATATAACTTTAAAATAAACCTATATATATTTTCATTCGCGATGGTGGTTAATATTCTTGGAAAACGAAACTAATAACACGATTGGATGATCGTCCAGTTCAACTTGTACTATTATATAAATAACTAAACTAAGAAACATTTGAAAAAAGGGCAGGGTTGGCTTCGTACGATGGTAAAAGAACAGTCCTCAAAACCTGCATTTTATACATTCTGTTGGCTCTTTTGTCACGAAAAGCTTAGAGTTTCTTTGGAAAAGTGCAAAATCGCTCAGCTTTTCATTAACTGTTCAAATATTTTCTGCAGGGTTCTGTATCAAACACATAAGAGCAGTAGAATCCGAATGTGAAACTGTTGGACAAATGACACTATGAAATGAATTTGCAGCTGAAGACGGCAGAAAAAAAAAAAAAAAAAAAGACATATGTTGCAACTTCGACCTGGCTACTTGTATGTTTCCCACTCCAATTTCTGCGCAAATAATTTATTCAGCCCAAGAAAATGAGAACTCGTTTTCTGCACTAAATCTTAGCATATCGATGCCGTCAAAGAATGACGATTTAAAGAATTTTGAAGGAGGTATTCCAGAAAACAATCGAATTCTTCAGCTGTTTCCAGTTGGAAGCATTAATAATTGCGAACTTCTTGATCCCATCGAAGAGGAAGACGGTATTACAAGAAATCATCGACCCAAATTTAGAGTTGACTACGATTTTTTTAGTTTCTTACCACATAATTGACGAAAGGGTTTCATAATTTGTTTTATGTTCTAACTGATGGAAATGTGCATTCCTAATATTTGGGTGGTCACATCCCCTCATATTTCTGTGTTTAGAAAAACTAAACACAATAAATTATTTAATAATATGGAAAAGATCAAATGGTGGTTAATGTTGTTATTTATTTTAAATAATAATTAAATCATTATATATGTTGGATAAATAACAGTAGCTACTGTCAAGAGACCGACAATGCAATCTTTAGACAGAATCTAGAGAATGAAGACACAAAAGTTTCAGAAGGTGTTGTCCTGGCCTCTGACCTGCCTGCTCCCGTCCGAAAACAATCACCAACAAAATTCTACATTGACTCAAGGGTTGAATAATTAATGAGAATACATACACTTAATGGAACACTTGCCGCTCATTTGACACAGAAGTATGGGGCGAAGTCTCAGGTTCAACGCTCAATTGTGGCATTCTCCACCCCCAACTCACACCACACACACACACATAAATATATATATACTTGAAAATTTCTTACCTGCATAGCTGTCACGAAAATGAGATTTATGCCAAAAATTAGAGGCAAAATGTGATAATTATGACAATAAAATAGTTAAAGTAAAGTTTACCTAATTAAGAGTTTCTTGGCTTCACATGTTGACCTGACTGAATCTTGAGTGACTCTTCGTTCTCCACGAGCTCAAATTTACCCTTAATTACAATATGGATTAATTCTAAAAAAATTCTTAGTCCCCTTTGTCATAGTACGTGATTTCATGAGGAAAAATTTAACAAAAGAAAAGAGAAAAGTTGCAATTTTAGAGGTGAAAATCAACGCAATTAATAATGAACACAACTGGGAACTTGAATTAATGAATCCTGTTCGTTCTGCTTCTAATGGCTTGTACACTTGGATTAAATTTCAAAACTGTGAATCCTGTTAGCCCTAGTCTAGTCAAGAACAGCTCACTAATGTACAGTAAGAGCGCAGAAATATCATCCCTAACGGCCTCTTGTATCAACTATCAACCCACAGCTTGTTAACTACAACAGCTGAGACAAAGAATTGACGGATTATTAATGCCTGGATAACAGGTACCAGAGAACGGACGCCTTTAGCCGTTCCAAAATTCGAGCATCTGCCGTTCCTCCAAAAGGAATGGCAAAAAATGAACTAATCGCAAACAAGATAAAGTGGTTTGCCAGGATGCAACCGTGCAAAAGATGGGAACAAAACAACTTATCTGGTTCTATCACTGCAAAATTCATGTCACCGATCTTGAATCTTCGGACTTGTTCAATTTGCACATGCAATCTGGACATGGAAGTGAAAAGATAGAGTCATTCGGTCTCTTCAGTTCTATACCTTTTGAATCACTGTGTCCGCGCATATTAAGCATGTGCTTCTTGAAACTTTTCCATCTGGGACAAAGAATCAAGAAAAAAATATGTATTATAATATGAAAAAGGAAAAAAAGAAAAGAGAAATTCAAGTGACAAAGGTAAAACTATTAGCTTCCATGCTAAAAAATAGAATTTCATTGAAATTGTGTAGCAAAGCGTGGTGTCATCAGAATTTAAATAAACTTCATATACTAATTAATAAACAGGTACAAATATACTTCAAAATTGACATACTAGATAACAAGGTTAAAAACAAACCAAAAAAGAACCATAGCTTTATCGACAATGAAAAAAAGGTTGTGGTGAAACCACCACCTGGATTGTCATAACACCAAGTCGCAAACATTTGGGAAACTAAAAGTATTACCCAATATTTGGATTGTCAAATAATAGTGCCAACTTCCTCTTGTCAGGCCTAATTGTTCGTGAATGTCCACCATACTGATATCTTCGATGCCCCAAAAGGAAATGAGGGAAATTTCCACCTTGAGTGGTAACAAATACTTCACTGTGAAGACAAACAGTGTAGTCTATAGCAGCCATTCTGGAAGAGTAATTCTGAAAATAAGTAACTTGAGTCAAAAGTGTCACAGAGTGGGATGAATCAGAAGCGAATACAAAAAGTACTCTCATGAGTTGGAGAACAAAGATGTAAAACCAATTTTTGATTAGATTTAGACCTGAAATGGAGCTAGTTCCTCAGCAGATGCCAGCATCTCTTTTGTCTGGAGTAACGGAAACATTTCCAGCAGCGGAGCCATGTTCCTTTCAGAGTCATATATCCTTCCAGATGCTAAATAAATAGACGTACTTTTGTCAAAGCCCATCCCTCGTAGCATCAGACCTACCTAATCAATTATGGGAATTCAAGGATTAAACAGAGAAAGACTATATATATCGCAAAGGAAAAAAAGGTTAACAATATACAAATGGAAGTATTGTGATGGATCTCGCTGAAAAGATGCAAAGGTATCATAATTCCCCACAATTCTCCGCAACCTAACTTTGCTTCCTGGCACACAACTCTTTTAGTGAATTGAGAAATAAAACTGTCGTAACACCCAAATTAATAACAGCGCAATTTTTTTATGTGATTGTATTTACTCGAGTAATTTATATTTATTATATTCTTTAAAATATTAAACATTATACATGACATACAATTTGCCATTTAACCAATTTTGCAATCAAATTGATTAACAAAAAAATAGAACAACGACGAGGTAGTAGGTGTTTTAAACATTCGTAAGGACAAAATGTCAACTAAACAAATCATTTTGATAAATGTTTTTTCATATCTTAGGCTTGAAATGAATAGATTGGTTATTCAATATTTTAAAAAAATTACTCCGAAATTTAACAAGTCATGATTGGCTCATTTAAAAAGACCACAGTGTCTTTTTATAAACTCAAAAAATTTGTGGTATCTACGTAGGTAATCAACGCCCTGCAGCCGTATAATAGAAAATATAGAGAAGTTTCATGGTTCATCAGAAACAAACTTGCTAGCAAAGAAATATAAAAAGGAAACTGAAAGATGGCGAAAAAGATAATAATACCTCTAAAGGTGTTAAGGGACATTTCCCGTTTAATCTGATGGCTCCAGGACGGATGACTCGACCAGGTTTAGTAAATTTTCCCTTCCAGCCTCGTTCTCTTGCAGCATCCATGTCAATTTTTTCTTGCTTCCCACCATCATATATACAACAAGAGAAGGCGACCATATCCTAAAGAAGAAGATATTCAGCACTTTGCTTTTGCAAGTGTTCAGCTAAAAGAATGTCCTAATCCACCCCAACTAACCTCCTCAAATCGAAGATGAACAGAGACATACTTGCCACTATTATTTGCACTTCGTTCATTCATTCTTGCAACCAAAGATTCGCCTAAAGTTAATATTGGATTCGAAAACCTTAGAGCTTGATAATTTGCCAAGCATCTAAGTCGTTGTACCACCGAAGGAGCATCAAAAGATAGTCGATTTGCAAAGGGTGAAATCCTTATAATCCTGAATTGACAAGTTACAAATGGTAGAAACTTTAAATTTAAAAAACTACGGAAAAATGTTCAAGCATTTGTAATGAAAAAGAATGAGTGAGAAAAGATACTAATTACACAAAAAGGAGATAAATACTCTAAACAATAACAGACAGACAAATGCTCAAAAGAGAAAATGCAACAGGACTAAGCTAGAAAATGAGACAGAATTGCCTTAATGTCAATGAAATTATGAAAGTAGAGGCAATAGGAGAAGGAAATAAGATAAACTCCAATATCATCAGTATCCAACTCTTACAGTTTGCTTCACGTTGATCATGCTCATTCCCACATGTACTTGCTGAAATATAACTAAAAGGAATCTAGGACAGTCATCATGCACCACACGAACCCAGAGAAAAAACGAAACAAGGAAAAAGGGGAAAAGCCACAATTGTAAAAGAAGAGAGAAGAAAAGAGAACAAGCAGATGGTAAAAATATTCACACTGAGATGTCATATGACTCATTGAAAACTCAAATTTTGTACATATTTCAGTTTTGAAGCTATATTTATCAGGAGATAAGTAATCAACTATGTAAGTTAAAGACAATTTCCAATTCATTGCTTGCCACATAACACATTACACAGAGAGGCAAAGAATGAGAACAACTAGCCAGAAGGACTCACTTCTCTTCTAGCAACTTGGGAAGTACTGTACTCCTATAATACTGGATGGATGACCATGCTTTTATCCTGAAGTTGTGCACGTTGCTCATGTTATAGTCAAATCGCTCCATTATGTACCCTGGAACAGTTTTTACTATCCGGACATCATTTTCCAGGGTTTTCATAAAAAAATCTTCATCGTATATGTCACCAAATTTGCTGCACACAGAAACGGTATAAGAGACACAGACAACAATATGTTTGAAACAAGAATAAAATGATGCACCTTAAAAAATTTCCACGAGTTTTATTCAATGTCCCAAAAGCAAATACTCTGAATCGATTGCCAATTTGACATTCAAGTTACACAAACATATGTTTTTGAAACACATAAATATGAATCGAATACAGAAACTACAATACATTGCAAAAGATCAACTTACTGTATTCAAATATTTATAGACACAATACATGTAACTTGGCATTCTGGTCAGGTAGTGAAATATTTTTATGTATCCACAGTAGAAAATGAAACACTCGAAATTATTGATTTGATAAACAACTTCTTGATATAAGAAAAGTATTTAGAGAAGAGAAGCCAAGTAACTTCAAACTCATATAAAGTAACTAATTTTCTTTGTTATCTGATATCGTTTTCATGTATGCACCAAGTTTTTGGAAAAAAAGTTAATAGCAATAGATTTTGGCAGCAAGATTTGGCACAGATAATAAAAATACCCACCTTGGATCTCTCCAAATACTGTGAAAGTGGAAGTTCGGAATCACAAGAGTTGCATTTAGGTAACCTGCCACAGCCACCGCATTGCATATCTGGAAGCGCCAGCACCAATGAGAAATAGCATGTCAACAAATGGAAAACTATGAAATCACAAACTGCGGTAAAAAGGAATTCATGATGTTGACGAAGCATACCGACGTTCTCTGCTGATTCAAACCACCATTGGCCTCGACAAAAATATATCCATTTGATTCATGCAAGCCTGCAACGATAAGTAGATCTACTGCTTAACATACACATCTCAATCTCTTTTCCGAAGAACAGATTTAAATGTAACTTAACATAAACATCTTAATCTCTTTCCATAATAACAGATTCATATAATCGCACAGAAGCGAATATAAGAAGTTTAACAACAAAATGGAGGAATCAATACAGAATAAAAAAAGGAGGAATCAACACCGTGATCAAAATAAAATTAGGGAACCATTAACATCCTGACTACATTACCTCCATTCATGTCTACTTTTTAGATTTGTATTATCTGATGTTTAGAGGAAAACAAATACAGAGAATGTAAAAAATTCTCATGATGAGAAAGTTTAGAACCTTCCGTGGACTTGTTGATGCACGGCCTCCATTCACCACCTTTATAAGAGTGTTTCCATATAGTTGATATCTACAAAGTAATCAAAGATTTCTATAAATAAAACTCAGCAGAAAAACTAAGAGACATTTTTTAGGTACAAGAAAAGTAAAAGAGAATTGCAACTTATATTCTCCCAGCAAACGTAATTTGTCATTTAAGGGCATATTAAAATATTGAGTAACTTAACTTATTCATACACCCGATGAACATAACCTAATACAATATCCCTTCTACATCAATCTACTAACATGGATCAATAATACTTTAAATGTCACATAGTAGCACAATCAGGATGTGAAGGAAAATAATAACCAACGTTTTGGTGTGAAATTTTGGATCTTTCTCTTCTCCAATATATAATACCCCATTATAGCCATTCTTTTTACTCAATTCAATTTTTCTGAATCAGCCAGAAGAAACCATCATAATAAAATGGAAAACCTTGCACATTTTAATGAGTCAAATAGATATAGCCGATTGAAGCGATTCCAGCAAAGAAAACAAAGTAAATGCGGACATCAAATCATATCCATTAGCCACACCAAGCAGAAACAATTGAAGTGATTCAGAGATCTCAACAACAGAAAGCTTAGAGCACAGATGCTTAAAATAATGACACTCCCTTTTGTACTCGATCAAATTGCTAAATTCATCTCAACATTTCGACGCACCATATAAAAAATTATCTTGTCAAAAGCTAATGTGCCATGGAAATTCCAAGCTCCAGTTTGAATGGTATTAAGCAAAGACTGATGACTCATGTACCAATATGAAACGAAAAAGAAAAATGTTTCAAAATAACCAAACAGCCAGGTCACTATCAAGAACCTAGAACCCATCAATTTCGGTTACATCACCGTTTCTTTTTTTTAAAAATAAAAATAATCCCACTAACCGCATCGCCATAGGAATTATCAGAGTCCATTTCAGCGCGGACCTTCTCGTACAGCTGCGGGCTTCGATAAACCGACCCGGGTGCAGGCCTGGGCTTAATAACAGGGACGACATCAAACGACACCGTTCCCATATAAAACAGCATCCCACCAATATACAGCAGCGGAGCGAACAGAAAAATCCCCTGCCGTTTTAAAAGGACGGAGAGAACGATCCACGTGAGACGCTGCGCGAGTGTCTTGGGCGCGGCGACTCGGGAAGGTCTGGATGAGCGGTGGCGGTAACGCGGCGAACGGGAAACTGGCGAGGCTGGGGGCGAGGAAGGGCTGCTGTTTCCGCTGGTGGGTAGGCGATTGTAAGCTTGCATCGCTCTCTTTTCTTCACAGCAATATCATTGCGGGAAATGATTGAAATCATGAATAGAGGAAAAGCGTGGAAATGATGGGCACGTGACGCGAGGGGAGTAGGCACGTGCTCTGATGGAGATTTGCAAGGAACCGCGACTGGGAAAGAAAGCCGAGGAAGAGAGGGAGTGAAGCAGGAATAGGGCTTGTTTGGGTTCCAGGCTGAGATCCCTCTCTCTGCATTATTTTAGCAAGTGTTTAGTGCTCAATTATTGGATTAACATTTGTAATTATATATTTCTATATCATAATTGACTTAATTTTTTTTTTTTTTTTATCATTTCACATGTAACTTACAGCTGCCACAATCTAAATATTGTATTAATAAATTATTCAATAGCAACTCCTTTTTAAAAAGAAAAAAATTGATACTTATTGGCTCAGTATATATATCATTAAAACTTTAAAATAAATATTAATATTAAATGGTTTGTTTAGGATGGAGATAATGAAAGTCCTAGGTACCTTTACGTGCACGCTAACGACGCTTTTCTAAATATTCTAAGAATGTAGAACATGACGTATTTCATGTACAGATGGATCCGGTGGTAGAAGAGTTTGTTTTTTTGCAAGAAATTTATGTTAGACCCTCCGCCGTACGGCACGCACATGTATATAGTTCAGCATACCTACACAGAAACATGACAGCTCTACAACAGATTCAAGAATATGTACTATGCTATTTGGATGTAAGCACCAGGGAGTTTTTCTTGATGTTCGAAATAATTGTAAGTTGGACACATCGATCATTCACCATACATGGAAACTCCCGTTCGACTAAAAACATACATCCCTCATAATCTTCGACCACAGTAATATCTGATTTGTCCTATTTACTGATGACAGCACGCTTAAGTTTCCAAGATTCGACCCTAATTTGTTCTTGTAATTTAACACATCTGAAAATGAGTATCACATTACCAAGATGCGGAATGTGTACAAGTTCAATCTCTGGCTAAAGGATTATATGAGAATACAGACTGCTTCATTGGCCATATAGTCCAAACTACTATCGTTTCCTAATCTTTCTTTCTCATTTCTCACTAGCTTCATTGTTCATAGATTCGTGAGCAATCAATGATCCGGCACAGAAATTTTGACAAGGGGGGCTAAAATGCACAGATTTATTCTATCACATCCAGTCATCAGAGAATCCAGAATCATTACCACTTGTAGATCAGCATGAAGGTAAAGTAACACGAACAATACACTGAACAAAATCAAAAAGTTTAAACATCTATCACCACAAAATGGAATTTTCTCAATTCCGTGTCCAAGGAATCTCATTAGCTGGTTCTCAAATGGTCTGCATCAAGATAATACAAACTCGAGATTCTTCAACTCTGATTAAGCTTTAATGCCAATTTGTGCACAAAGCAATACTACCTCAAAGAACGTTTTTAAACTTACTAAATACCAAAACAGAGCTAGTATACCAAAATCATCTTGCCCTATCATCCATCCATTTTGGCTTGGGTACCACCATATTCAGGAAGGAGAAACAACCACTTTTGCAGAATTCAACTGTAGAACAAACCCACAAAATCCCACATTATACAGCCATCGTCCCACAGCAGTAACATAATCCCAAAAAAGGGAAAAAAAAAATGTAGCTTAGGTGATTTTTCTGATTGTAGAATAGCAGCTGTTATTTTTTGTGGCGGCAAGATATCCTCTACCAGAAAGAGCTGGGACCAACCATTCAGCCATGGCTTATATTTTATAGGTCAGGCTTTTCGAGCAAGCCTCAAAAGGTGATGGTGGGTGGGTAAGGATCCAGTAGTTATAAAAGAGGAAGAAGTTTTAAATGCGGCAAGGGTTTTAGAAAAATATCCATAGGATCCAAGTGAACCCACTGACAGCATTGGGCCCAAAGCTACGTAAAAGTTGAGAACTGAATTTACTCATTTTGGGCTTAAAACCAACTCAAGCCTCATGGAAGGCATGATGATAAATCAAATTTTTTGTGTATATATGGAGATGCGATAACGCGATATCATGAGAGTGATGAATACATGTTGTTTGTGCTGTTATATGATTTAAAAAAAAATTGAATTATAATGTTATAATCAATTATAATATTTTTTTTATAAAACGACAAACAATGGATATTAAAAATTGTTGAGGGAAGAAACGAAGAACAACAGACATGAGCTGGTGTGATATGTGTACGCAACTTGCCCCTCTTACATTTTCGCATATATTTTATATATGTAAGTTGATGTTTAAAAAAAATTATTATTAAAATTTCCATAATAAAAATTACAACTCCTCAGTTTATGTCCACATGCAACTCCTTGGTGGTGGCTTGTGCGTGTTTGTATGTATGTGCACTAAGTAGTCTATTACGTTACACTAGGCATAATGTGTTTTTATTTTTATTTTTTTCTTTATCATAAATAGTTATGTAAAGTTAAAAATTTTAGATACTTTCTATTTTTATTAGTTTTATTGAATAGTTTTTGCATTTTTCATTTTTCAAATAACTTTTGATTTTATTTTTTAGGGGTTGTCGGTTTTGATTTGGAAAGGAAAGTAGGAAACCTGGGCAGAGGTTAGGCTGGGCAAATCATAGGTTCAATAATGTGATATCTTGATTTGGTTATTTGTCCAATCAATTACAAATTCAATCATTTAGGTAAATAACTTGATAAATCCTTTTCATATAATAATAATAATAATAATAATAATAATAATAATAATAATAATAATAATAATAATAATAATAATAATAATAATAATAATAATAATAATAAAAATTCACAATAATTTAAATATACTTTAATTTGGGGAGAATTTGATCAGATTGAGCTATATTATTTTTATAAAAATTATGAAGAGTTGCCCGCATCAGACCGAATAATGAATAATCAATCTTTCAATGGCCGATCACCTACTTATCCGTGATCACTTCAGATTTCCATTCAAAACTATCAAATTAACCCCCAAACTTCCTACCCCAGTCCCCATATATTTCCCACTTTAGATGGCTACTAACTTTTTTTCTTTTGTCAACTTAGGAATTAAATTATATGTATATATATATATTGATGATATTAAATTTCGCAACCGATACTATTTGTTACAAATTGAGTCACAAAGTAGTCTACAAATATCGCTAATCAGATAAATCGTATTGGACAAATTATGCGCGACATGCTCGATCGATAAAGTGTTGGTTCGTGATCATTAGTTAATCGTTCACATGTTCCACCAACTTGAACATAATACTTATATAAACTTAAATCATATATTTTAGAATATATAGACGAAGTACCAAATTTACACTTACATCTATAAAGTACATGATTAAACAATCATTACGTTATAGAAAATGTATATATATCTCACAGCTTGTAAAATAAAGTAACCCAAAAATTGTCTTCTTAATCCTCATGTCTGGCTCATAAAAGGAAAAACGGATGGATAACATCCATCATCTTTTTGAAAAATAATTGGGGGGAGAGGACCATATTCTTTTTATTCTTTCAAAGATCAATCACAAGGTAAAAATCTAGCATATGATTTGTCCCACAATACCACCCAACGTAAAATCCATATAAAACAAACCCCACTTTTGGCGTAGGCCATTGTAGGAATATGCAAAGAAGGTGGTGCCCAAGATATTTTTTTTTTAGGCTGGTGGTGCCTAAGAGTTGGAATCTGGTTATCTGATGTATCAAAGATGATTTTTTTAGGAATTTACATTACAAGAGGCATGCTTTGCTGTTCTCCTACACGTGTGTGTGTGTGTGTGTGTGTGTGATGACTTGACATATGTCCAACCTTCGAGATATATGAGATCTTGAAAAAATTACAAGCTTTATTTGTGAGGATAAGAAGAGAGTCCAGAACATCACATTTACTTTTTGTGGCCAAAAAGTGTGGAGCAGAATCTATAATCAATAAATAAATAGAGTATGAAATCGAAGTAATTAAATAAGCCAGTGATATGTTGAATTGGTTGGATGATTTTTCTTTCTTCGGAAAAACAGAATCTTAAAATAGTTGTAAGAAGTGCTCTTACTTGTTTTCGAGAAAACGAAAGGGAAGATGAACGCAGAATATAATCTTGGAATGGTAATAATGGGATGTCACTTTAGTGCGCTTGCCAGTAATTCTCTGTGATTCAGAAAGTGGGAAGACTAGTTAGTATAAGGGGACCTCTATCGTGATAAATAGATAGGCTAGAATCTTTTGAATCGAGATCTTTTATTCTTATATTATTAATATAAAAGGCATATCCAACAAGTGGTCGTGCCGGAGTGGTTATCGGGCATGACTAGAAATCATGTGGGCTCTGCCCGCGCAGGTTCGAATCCTGCCGACCACGTTTTTAAATTTTAATATTATGTCTTTTCATTTTCTTTCTAAAAGTGTTACTGCTAGTCTCACACTTATATTCACTACTTTTTGTTAGAGTGTCCTGCGGAATTATAAAAAATTATGATCATTAAGAATACTCGATTTTCTTAACCCGCGTGAGTTGCGAGCTTAGGTGGACCAAGTTAAAATATTTTTAACTCATTTAAAGACGATCTAACCTCCTAATCCACATTATGGTTTTTGGCGAGCCAATTTGATTTGTCGATTTGGTCATTCGACTTGTACCATCTAAGCGATCATATCTGGATAAAAAAAATTAAAAATCGAATTAGATATCTAATATAGGCCCTTATATTTTTTGGTTCCGGTGGTACTATATATTTGATAGAAAAAACCAGCATTCATATTTTTAAGTCATAATTTAGTCAAAATGTGATGTTTTGATACATAATTTCATGGAATTATGTTATCAAATCTTTATACTTCAATTCCTCTCAATCTACTAGGCTTTTACACATTTTTGCACGTTTTTCTCCTTTGATATTCTCTATAAAGTTTGGCCACAACAAAGTTCGATTTGCAGATATATTTGTTATCATTATCGTTTCAAATGTTGAAGATGTATTGATACGTTAGTCTTTAATTGTTTCACATATTAACACAAAATAAAATACATAATTTTAAAGGCGGAAATCAAACTCCATTAGCAATATATACTGCAAATATATTCTAAAATTATTGAACAGAGACAGGGTTGCGAGAATGCTCTGTGTAAACCAACTTTTCTCCATTTGAAAGTGTCAAAAATTCATAATCACTTGTTCTTAAAAATTTTAAGTGCTTTCCCCGATTGCTTATATTTCTCGATATCCATTAGCAAGCTCCTTTCCCAACTCTAACTAATCATTTTCATGCCTCCACTCACTTTTAAGCAATCATTATTTTCAATTGCATGTTCTGAATAATATCCTTTGTAACCGAGTTGTTTAAGTAATCGTCAATTACAAGATTGATGAAATCTTATATTTTCAAATCATTTTATATTTTGAATAAGTTACAACTTCTGAAAATAAGCGATTTCAACCTGATACAGAGAGTAGAGTAGTGAGGTTAAAGATTGATGACAGCTGAAATACACAAGTCTTAGTTCTTTCATCAAAGTACGTACTAGTTTTTTTTTTAATGGTTTTTGTTGACTAATTCCCTATCAACCCATTTATCAGAAAAGAAAAATAAATAAATTCTTATTTGCAATATTTATATGTACATGCATTGATGTTCTCGATGCAGTAAAATAGCTAGGCCTCCTGAACCATTAATTGACATAAAGGTGCACATTTAAAACTTACCTAAATTTAATAACCAGCTTAGATAAGTGCACCACTCATCAATATTATATTATTACTGACAAGATTGAGTTGCTCTATCTTCCCACGGGAAATTGGCCTTCAGTCTCCAGCTAGTCGATTTTTTTTGTGTTCAGTCTCTGGGTACTTTTTTAGTATCACATTTTCACATGAAGTGTACCATATTTTGTATGACATAGTACCAAAGAAATATTTTGATTGTGAATTTTTCACCAACTTCCCCTTCTTCCAACCCAATTAATTTTCCTAATATTTTAACACTATATATAGATCTTTTATATTTTATTAAAATTTGAGATTTAAAATTCACAACATGTTAGAAAATAACATTCATGATATGACATATAAAAATTATTGGACACTTGAGATTACTTTTCCTTTTTCATTTTTGGATTTTTCCAGGTTTATTACATATCTCTGCATTAATTTCCGTGACACATGGGCCAGATATATAAATAAAAAAATTCAAGGGATTTTAACGTCCCTTGCGGCTATGTTTTAGTCGGAATCGGTGATACAACTTAATTTATGTTGTTTTTATATAATCTTAATTAATTGTTTCACATCGATTGGATAAATAATCTGGGAGTTGTATATATTGGTTTGAATAATCTTTTCTTTTTGAGTTAGCTTTTGGGATTGAGTTAGGTCCAAATTCTAATCTTAATATATAATTTTATTGAATTAAAAAATTTATTTTCCGATAGCAAAAAAAATTGAAATTTTATATTATTACAGTAAAAATTTACATTCATCGACAAGGACCAGTGGCAAAAAAATAGAATCTCGAGGAGGCGGAGGCAAAGAATTCTTAACATGTGTGTGTGTACGTAATAGCAAAAATGGGTGCTAAATATTCACGATACGTTTGAATTTTGAATTCGTTTTATTATGATTATTTACACTAAAATTTCATTTTTATTAATTTCTATATTTTTCCACATAATTATTACACTTATTTAACTTTTCACTTTGAAAACATATTATGATGCTCTATTTCATATAATAAGTTAATTATGTTTTAAAATTACAAATATCTCAATCATTGTAATTTTTTATACAGACTAGTTACTCTACACACGTGATGTACATGTGTAAAGTCTTTTTTTTATCATTATCGATGGACTAAAGTGAAATTTAACAAATTATGGAAGGACTATATTGATATTTTAATTGTTGAAATAAAAAATAAAAATAAAAGTCTGGGTTGAAATTTTTAAAAATAAACAAAAAACAAAAATATAATATTATTATCATATAAGGGTAAAATTGAAGGAAAAAGTTGATATTCTTCCTAAGTAGTTACTATCATGCCTTCAATTTTAACAAAATAGAATATATATGCGATATATATGATTTAATAATATTTACCAAAACCAAGTACTGTATGATTTAACGAGCACAACAAAAGTTGTCCATAAAAAAACAAACCCAAGCATATATATATATGTATATATATGTATAAATATATACACACACCTTTTAATCTCACAAATTATTATTATTATTATTAATATTGTCGATGACTAAAAAGAATCTTGAATCATTACTGTTCTACTTTGAAATCACGCAACTTGGAGGAATGTGTTTTTGTTTTTTTTAAAAAACATCGTAATAAACTTTAAAAATACAAAAAATTTACATTTATTAGAAAAAAAAAAATTATAACTCGTCATTGATTTTATGAGTTATAACTATCCAAAAAAATGGCCCTATTTTCTTTCAAATTTTATAATTTGTTTGTTAAAATTCAGAATTTTAAAATCAGATATTTTAAAATTAATAGTGATAATATATTTGTATTCGTTAATAGTACACAAAAATGCAAATTTACTTAATTTCAATTCTATTTAATTTTTTTGAGCGAAAATTTATGTAAGTTTTTGTGTTTATATAAATTTTACTTTCATTTTTAAAACAAAATTTAATTTATTTAAAACATTCTTATTTGGAACAAAAACTAATTTTTGAGTCCATCAAAAAATAACTAATTATGTGGGGTCCAAAACTACTCTAACTCCATCCAAAAAAAAAAACTATCACTCCTAAAATATTCTTATTATTTTTAAATTTATCCTCTTATTTTAAAGGAATAAAAATTAATATTAATTTTTAAAATTATTTAAAACAATTCATAATTTTATTTTATTTCTTTTAAATATATATTTTTAGTAATAATTGTTTTCAATTTAGTTTGGATAATTAAAAATAAAAATATATGAAGAATTTCTTGGAATATTTAAATTCTATCATTTAGATTTTGAAAATTTTAAATTAAAATATATAATCATATTAATGGTTAAAGAATGATTAAAAAAATTATGATTAGAAGTAAGAGTAAATAATAAAATTAGATTCTTAAAAAATCAAAATTAAAAAATAGGAGAAAATGAGAAAAAATATATAAAAAAAAGACATGTGTCCATTATTAAAAGAAAGGGGAGTAATGCTCCAGGAGGAGCATAGACTCACCCGGATATAACATGAAACATGTACGTTATGCTATTGCACAAACATGACACGATTATAATTTGGGCTATTAAATTCTTTGTCATCGGAATTTTAGGCGGTTTAAATCATCCACCATTATTATTTTTATTATTATTATTATTAGATTTTACTTTTATATTTTAATTTTATGAAAATCAATTATAATAAATCAACGTATTATAATTCGGGTTAAAAATATTTTTCTGAATGTCCAGATTAAAAATATTATTGGTAATTTATTTACATCAATAACTGTCGTTCACGAAAAAAAATATAAACGTAAGACTCAAATTACAATATAATTTAAAAGATTTGAATTGTTAATTTGATGTCATCGGCTATAATTTTTGTAAAGTGACACTTGTTCAGGCCTACAATTGTTATCAACCGCAAAACTTGTTCAGTTTTCCATGAGTTGTAAAATGATATAATTAATGGAAAGAAGATTATTTAGGATCGACAATTGTATTTATTAAACAAACGATCGAAACACGAGTTTAAACTGCTAAAAAATTTAAAAAAATTGAGTTATACTGTATGGTCTCTATCAGCCGTGTTTTTGTTGTATTATACGAAATAGCAAGATCAACGGAGTTTGCATTATACGATATGCATTTAAGAAATGTATATATATCCTTGCATCATATTTCTATTTCAAAGTATCGCACTCCAACCAACTTTAATTTATTAGACTTTCCCTTCATTTATTCCTTTTCTCGATCTTCTTTATAGGTACCAGATTCTACATTTATCCATAAAGACATAAAGTTTAGTTTTTAAATTAACCATCCCATCTCATTTGCTTTAAAAAAAATATTTGTAAGTAACAAATAATTTTTTAAATTATATAAAATCAGATATTTTGTAAAGATGATTTCTTACTTTACTCGTGGACGTTGATTGCATTATTGCACACATACACGTATATTACATAGGAATCCATTTTCATGCAAATTAAGGGACAAACAAGACATCCACGACCATACGCATGCATCTTCACTTTTATTGTTAAATACAAAAACAAATGAGTGAGTACAAATTCGTATAAAGATAGATGGACGACGCAGCGTTGAGGTGGAGGGACAAATTTTCGATCTTTTAAAAAAATCATATGATATCTCTCAAATGAGCTTAGGTCGTGGATAACCCAAAACATTAGCTAAATAGCTTTGAGTTATGGAAAACTTCGAGTAACATCGTATAGGAGACCTGTCAAATAGTCGGAGTGGTGATGCCACTCGTATGAGCTCGGGTCGGGGATAACCCGGGACAATAGATGAATAGCTTAGGTCATGGAAAGCTTCGAGTAACATCGTATAGGAGACCGGGCAAATAGTCAGAGTGGTGATGCCTCAGATGAGCACGGGTCGTGGATAACCCAGGACAATAGATGAATAGCTTGGGTTGTGGAAAGCTTCGAGTAACATCATATAGGAGACCGGGCAAGTGGATGCCCCGAGCATCATTTCCTCGGACTAAGGGAACATGTGCCCTTGGACAAAATCCGGATGATATCTTCTTGTCCAAGTTACCTCGATAAAAACAGCGCAGGTATGAGATACCTCAACTCGATAATCATCATTGTCAAATCAGGGGACATAGTGGATGGTCATGGGCAGTTGTTGTCAGAAAACAGGGTATGTGCAATCATCTTGCCATAATCAGTAAGCAGACACTGAAAACAAGATCATCATTGACTTTCTTTTTATAAATATCAGGTTTGCTCAACATTTAAAGATTCATTCACTTATATATTGCATACACCATTTTATTACAAGATTCTCTCTAAAAAAACCTTTCACTGACTTGAGCGTCGAAGTGGTCATGCCGGAGAATCTTCTGGCACTCATTAACATTCTTTCTCCCTTGAAGTGCAGGTCCAGATACCCGGACAACCATCTCCAGCACATCAATCCGACCCGATGCTATCGCTCACAAAACTCATACCCGATTCACCCGGTCATCATCATCATCTGACATTTTTTCCTTTTATTTGAAAAAGCGACAATTTTTTTTTATGACTCGCAGCTGCTATCTTTCGAAGTGCATTAAGTAACTCTTAGATAATGTAGTAGCATGCATACCACAATAGTTAGGTAAACTACATTGAACAATTTTTGTATGACATAATTGTACGAAAAATTTGATATGAATAATCAAACTCATAACTATTAGCAGAAGATTTATCGTCTATTCCACTAACTCAAACAATCTATAAATACGTATCTTCTTCTAAGATCAAAATATATTTTATTTTAAAGTGTTAAATGATTTATATATAATAATTAATCATGTATATTTTATTAGAAAATACATATAACTATTCTTCATATCTACGAAGCATGCATAATTTTATTATACGCATAAAAGACCATTCAAAAGCAAGAACATGTGTCGCCTAAGCCACCTTACTTATGGTAAGATGACACGATCTCTCCCATGGATTTAATATGAGGTGATAACCAGCAAAAACCCCGTCATTTATATATATATAAATATATATATATATATATATTATATATATATATAAAGCAAAAAAATGCGAGTATAAAAAGTTAAACAGCACCAACATTTTATTTCAACACAGAAACCCACGCTCATCCCCAATGGAACAACCAAAAACTAGCAACAACGAAAATACCTCTCACTCGGTCGAGATAGCCATGGAGACGGAGGTGCACAGGGTGGCTCCGCCACCTCGCCGGAGCACATTTCAGAAACTCAAGGCGCTGCTCAAAGAAACTTTATTTCCCGATGATCCTCTCCGGCAGTTCAAGGGACAGCCCTGCAAAACAAAATCTATACTGGCGGCACAATACATATTTCCTATACTTGACTGGGGTCCTAAGTATAACCTTAATCTACTCAAATCTGATATTGTTTCTGGTCTCACTATTGCTAGTCTTGCCATTCCTCAGGTTTGCCATAAAGAAATCAGATAATCAATTTTTTCGCATTATATGTCATAAACTATTTTTATTTTCCTTTTTTCATAAAATCTTTTTTCATTAAATGAAATTTTATGGGTTCTCCCCCTTTCTTTCAGGGCATAAGTTATGCGAAGTTAGCTAATTTGCCTCCAATTGTTGGTCTTTGTAAGTAATCTTATCCTTTGAGATACTGTAAAATTATTTTTCTATATTAAAAATTATTATTTAATATACATTAAAAATTTCTTATAAAATTTGTTATAAATTATTGATCTTCCCGATTCAATTCTTATTTAACTTTTGTATATTTACATAGTACATTTGAACATTCTACAAATTTTATATTTTTCATCGATCACCTACAATCATAAACAATGAATATTCTATCCTGTCTCCCATTTCGCCACTACCAAAATCTAAGTACGTAAACATATCGTATTATTTAATGAAAATGGGTATTTATTTATTTATTTATTTATTTCAGATTCAAGTTTCGTGCCACCTTTAATCTACGCCGTTCTTGGGAGCTCGAGGGATCTTGCAGTAGGCCCAGTTTCAATAGCTTCTCTAATACTGGGATCAATGCTAAGACAAGAAGTTTCTCCAGTCAAAGACCCTATTTTGTTTCTCCAACTTGCATTTTCTTCCACATTTTTCGCTGGCCTTTTTCAAGCTTCTTTGGGATTTTTAAGGTTACTTAAAATGAATTACTCTTCATTTATGCATTCAGATCATATCTATTTTCATAATTATGGATGGAATTACAAGATAATTTGGACTCAAATATGTTGATAATTATCGGTTTTGTTAGGAGCGAACCACTGAATTAACCAAGTTAATAAATGAATACTAGTATAGTATCTGACGACACAATGATTATTACTTACAGGCTCGGATTTATTATTGACTTTCTCTCGAAAGCAACACTGATTGGATTCATGGGTGGTGCTGCCATTATTGTATCTCTTCAACAACTCAAGAGTCTTCTCGGGATAAACCATTTCACAAAGAAAATGGGGATAGTTCCTGTTTTGAGTTCTGTCTTTCATAATACACATGAGGTTATTTTTACTTTCCTTCTTTTTTTTTTCCAATAAAAAATCTTGTATATAGTTTTTTTTTTTCACCAGACGAAATTAATATCAATTATTATTTATGTTTTGCCCGATCTTTGGCTCAAATACTACGAAAGAGATAAGTGTCATATAATATTATTGCGCAGAGGAGGATCGAGCAAGAAAATGATCGTCCTTTTAAATTGAATTTTTTAAAATATTTTTTAGAAATCAAGTTTTGCCCCACCCTACAGGCTATATCGTCTCAGTCATCTTGATTAGAAACTATTTTAAATAAAATATTCTGTAGAATTCTTTTGTATGTAAAGTTGAAAACAATAACAATTTGTAAGCTTAAAAGTTTCAACCTTTTTCGAAGAAAACAATAGACAGAACAAATATATGGAATCATATCAAGACGACTATGCACATGCAACCCGCTGACACTTTATTAATTTCTGTATTTTTATTTTCCATACCTCTCTCTCTCTCTCTTTTGTTTTTGTTTTTGATAATGCAATAATTTAGATTCATTAATTAAATAATGATATTTTTTGGTTGATTTTATGTAGTGGTCATGGCAAACTATCAAATAATTTAGATTCATTAATTAAATAATGATATTTTTTGGTTGATTTTATGTAGTGGTCATGGCAAACTATATTGATGGGCTTCTGCTTCCTGTCATTCCTTCTTTTGACAAGATATATCGTAAGTATTTATTTTCATCTATTCATTTTATCTTTTCCCAATTGTGGAAAAAAAATATAATTTTTTTATATTTTCCTCTACTTTTTTAACAATTTTATATTTTATGCTAATTGGACGAATTGATCATGCTAAAAAATAACATAAAATAAAATTTGGACAAATTGTTTCGGTTCTTTTTCTTGAAACTGGAAATTTTTTCGAGTTCTTTTTAACAGGCTCGAGAATTCTGATGATAACAAGACTTAATCGTTGCGACAAAACGTGCAATTTTAAAATCACACCCTTGAATTCTAAGGTCTACATACATTGAAATGATAGATTACACATTTTTATAAAATGAAAAATACTTAATAGAATAAATTTTAAATTTGAATGAGTCATCCTAGTGGCACAGTAGCACTTGTGAGTTATGATTGGCATTCATCTTCATATATGATGCCCACAAATAAATTATGGGCTCGCATGTAAAAATAAATGTAAATAATTAAATACACACTTAGAGCAAGGCTCAAAGGTGGTAGAACTGAAAGCGATTTTGGTGGCACAATGTTTGAATGCATGCATTGTTTGTAACTGCGCAGAGCATGAGAAAACCAAACTTATTCTGGGTGTCAGCTGGGGCTCCTCTAGTCTCGGTCATTCTCTCAACTCTTTTGGCTTTCGCATTTAAAGCTCAAAATCATGGCATCAGTATCGTAAGTTTCTTCCTCCGATCAAACGCATTTTTGTAATAAGTATAAAACTATTGACTATATTGTCCGTGGCAGACGCTATCTTTTGGTACAGATGATCTCAATGTGATATCATAGCCATAAAGTCGAACGATTTCAATATGATATATAACATGATGGAGCACAAAACCCCACGCATTCTTGAGTTGGTTCTAGGCCTTTGTTGTCTAGTAATGGACCATCATGTTGGTGTATGTCTTAGATATCGATTTCGGATATATGTTTTCTAAACATGAGTTCGAGCTTTTGGACCAAACAGTTTCAACAATTTTCAAGTTCCACCACTGACAAACTCGAGCGAGGGCAAACATCAGCAAGCCTGGCTTGTTTTTTGGTTTGTTCTAATTATTTGTTGTCTTGATTCAGATTGGTAAACTGCAAGAAGGATTGAATCCTCCTTCATGGAGCATGTTACATTTTCATGATAGCTACTTGGGATTGGTAATCAAAACTGGATTGGTCACCGGTATCATTTCACTAACAGTAAGTAATGCATTCTCATAATTAATGAAGACCAGTATATAAAGTTTGAATTTTCTTTTCTTTTTTTGGTTTTAGAAACGAGAAATTTGGAGAGGGACATGATACTCTGGTTGCCCCTTTCTGTTTTAAGTATCATATTAGCAAAGATGGAATATCATTTGATACAATTTTCCCTTACAGGAAGGAATCGCTGTAGGAAGAACGTTTGCTGCGTTGAAGAACTACCAAGTTGATGGAAACAAAGAAATGATAGCAATTGGTCTTATGAACATAGTTGGGTCATCAACTTCTTGCTATGTTACAACAGGTGCATTACACCCTAAACTCGTTCATTGTCAGAAATAAACAATAAATACCAAATACTTTGTATTTACCATAAGTGGATCCATGACTTAATAATTCAAATCAAACAGGTGCCTTTTCAAGATCAGCCGTGAATCACAATGCAGGATGCAAAACTGCTGTGTCTAACATAATAATGGCAGTAACGATTATGGTTACACTTCTCTTCCTAATGCCACTCTTTCAATACACACCAAATGTCGTGTTAGGGGCCATAATCGTCACAGCAGTGGTTGGCCTCATCGATGTTCCAGCTGCATATCAGATTTGGAAGATCGACAAATTCGATTTTGTTGTGATGTTATGTGCTTTTTTGGGTGTCCTCTTCATTTCTGTTCAAAACGGCCTTGCCATTGCTGTAAGTTCCTCGTTCTTCAACATTTTTCCGGTCTAGTTCTATTTAGGAGTACCAGGCAAGTCAAGTCAAAACTTGGCGTCCAGAATGCTTTACATTTATCAACGATGAATATAATTTCTAGTTCAGCAGGAAACACCCCCATTTATTACATTTTTTGAAACTATATAGTTGGCACAATAAATTGAAAACTGGCAATATTTGGCTTTGTGGATTTTAAGGTGGGAATATCTATTTTCAAGCTTTTACTGCAAGTTACGAGGCCAAAAACTGTGTTGATGGGGAACGTACCCGGTACAGATATTTATCGTGATCTTCATCATTACAAAGAAGCCATTTGTGTCCCTGGATTCCTCATCTTGAGTATTGAAGCTCCAATCAACTTTGCTAATTCAACTTATCTAAAAGACAGGTCTGCTATTACATGTTTCTCTTGTTGCATTTTTGTGTTTCCTCGCTGTATTTCCTCGCCACATGTAATCTTTACTTTGTCAGGATTACAAGATGGATAGTTGAACACGAGTCAGAAGGTGAAAATGATGCCAAAAAGCGCTCTGAACTTAAGTTTGTGATACTTGATTTATCTGGTGAGATATTTACAAATAAACAGTTGATAAAATTAAGAAACACTTGATCAACTTTTTGGTAATTATTTCCAGCTGTGAGTTCAATTGATACCAATGGGGTCTCATTCTTCAAAGATTTGAGGGTTGTTCTGGAAAAGAAGAATTTAGAGGCAAGTTGCCTTGTTCTCAATCTCGTTCGCGTTACATTTGTCGTGATTGTTAGATAACTTTAAATGGCTTGTGCTTATTTTCTTCTGTTTGTGCCAACTTCTCATGTATGTGTAGCTTGTATTGGTGAATCCACTCGGCGGGGTGATCGAAAAGTTGCAACATGCGGATGACACAAAAGAATTTGCAAGACCAGATTGCTTGTTCTTGACAGTCGGGGAAGCAGTCGCTTTTCTTGCGACCAATATCAAGAATCAGTCGACTAGATATTTGTGATAAACTTTTTGGTTTAATACCAATATAGTTATAATTTTCAATATTTCAACTAAGTTGATGTGATATATTATTTCCGACTAAAAAAATAGTAGACTTCATATTATGTTTTAATAATGTTTTCGGTCATGTTGTGAGTACTGGCCATTGGTTCTTAATAAAGAATGTTTGTATTCTTTATGTATATATATATACACACACAATATTTCGAAAGAAATTTCTATCTAATTTAATTATTATTATCCACAGAAGTGGAATTTGAACCGATGCTATCTTAGAATCTCACCATTTCATTATATACAAAAATTCCTCAATTCATTAATAATATCTTCTTTTTTCATTAAATTTTGTAAAGAACAGAACCAATCAGAGTAACAGCGTATTTTCTCATTTCTATGACCAAAACGAATAAGAAAAAAGAAATCGATTTCCAGTAAGTTTTCGTATTGCAAAATTCATGCTCAAATATGTTCTACACTGCCTAGCAGAAACAACAGTTGAAAGTTAGCAGTGGCATTCTTGATTAGTCATTAGTCGATTCCGATCAGCAATTAACGTGAAGCTTTTGTATGGTGGCTGTAAGTGAAACAGTAAACTCGTTAGCGCTTCCTCTGGTAGAGTGAATATCCGACAAATGCAGACATTAGAAATGTCCAAAGTACCTACACAAAAAGGTGATCGATTTAGAAATTTTCATGTAAGACATACAAAAATAAAATTCAAAATAATACAAGGATTTTGAAACCGTAGCATAAAAATGAGGGGAGAGTTGGGGGGTTAGAGGGAATATACAGTATTGATCGCATGCCATCTTTCAAGACGTTTAATCCTCGACTGCATATCTTCAATTACGCCTTCTAATGCGGGATGCTTCTCTACTTGGTGATGATTCTGAAGCCGTACTACTACCCTGTTCAACGCCGTGACAATTTGATATCAAATCAAAACATTAGAAAAAAAAAACCATTTAGTTGTATTGCATTTCAAGATTTTGAATTTTAAGCTGAAAATAGGCTATAAGGATCGATGAAGCACGTCAAATAAAACTAGAAAATAGTACCTGGGAATGTATATATTCCACAAGTTCTTGCAATCTTGCAGCTTGCTTAGAATGAATCCCGATTGAACTTCTCTCCAGAGAAGGTAACCTTTCCATAATTATTTGAAGATAACTCTGAGACGACAGGGTTAGGAACAGAGACACAACTTATTGAATGTTTACCACCCCTAAGAAGCAATGTGGCCAATCGGAGAATAGACAAAATGTATAAGAAAAGGGACTGAACCTTTGTTGTGTATGAACCATCAAGCTTAAGGGTAGAACCAGCAGCTACTACTGTTTCTTTGTTGACACCTTTGATTTGAATGTAAGGAGTCGGGACGTCTTGTAAATGATCAACCTCGACAAGGATCTAAAAAAAGAGATGTGTTAAGTCTTAAACTAGTTGGGTAGGCAGTACGTAGAATACATAATCCATTTTCGTGATTGCTCCATTTGAAATTAAAAAGCCTGAGTGATTTCCATATTGTTTAAGTAATCGCAAACTCAAGACAAGAAAATTCTGAGAAGTCCAGTCATTTATCAATCTGATTGCGTTCTCAACTGAGTTAGATTTCCAAGACATAGTGGTTACTAGATATCTTTCCAAAGAAGTATGTACGACCTTTCCATCTTGGTAAATGTATGCAGACGCTTCTATACATGCCACAGCTTGGTACCTGAAGTCATATGGATAAAAACATATAATTTAAAATAGCACGAAGAAAGCTACCAAATAGAAAACGTGTAAAAAGTGCTCGATGTGACGGAAAAAAATTAGTGGAGCTGTAGCCATCCTTGTGCACAATAAACAAAGATTTTTTTTTATTGAAATGGATAAAGAAAACATTTGAAATGTGTAAGAAGTAAGATGTTTTAACTTCTTTGATTAATCATGAGAGACCTAATTGCTTTAGTCTATTCATATCTTCGTGTTTTGGTCCAAATATATGCCCCAAGATCAAATTTGGCCGCAAACAAATCTTACAAGATCTGGAAATCTATAAATTTTAATCATGTAGTGAAGAAACTATGCGCGATCAACAAATATCTGCTATTCTGCCCAAAAGATTGACCACAACTCTTTTCACAACAGAAGTTTCTTGGTTAAGCATACGTTAAAGAATTTTTAGTCACATTCTACTATTACTTAAATAGTTACTAACGTGTGAAATAACCGAGTTATTAATAGGCAACACGATAATAACGGTGAAAGAAAATAAGAAGATACATCACCTTCGACACCAAAAAATCAACATACCCAAGATTAAGAAGACCCGCAACTGTACTTATGCTGATATCAAAATCAACTTTTGGCTGAATAACAAAATTTCCTTCCCTGATAGGCTGCACAAGCAAAGATATTGGTGCGGCTGATAGACTTCAAATATACAATGAAAACAAAATGGAAAAGCTATCTAACAGAACAAACCTCTCGGATCAGCAGAGCAAATCTACCTTCGCATATCCTGACTCTTATACAATCACTCTCGGTCAACCGTCCATTAGAAGGTACTCCGGACTGCCTCAAATATACATCAATAAAATTTTGCACTGAACTGCATATCTTAGCGGGATCAAGAATTTTCAGGATATCTTGGTAAGCCACCTGTGCACGGTGGTACAAGCATGTTCAGAGAAAAACATTCGTGAAAATCAAGCACTGAAGAACAAAGAAACAACTTACTTGTTTATTACTTTTTAACACAAACAACGAACTCTCTGGTGAAAGCACTGGGTCAAAGTCGTTTCGGATTTTCAGCTGCATCCAATTGACAAAGAATTTCAATTTTTTTAGTCATTTTTGAGTTTAAAAAAGCACTTGATGAGCTGAGTTAGTTTAACAAAACACTTAATAAGCAGAGTTTTCTTTTTCAGAAGGATATTAGCAGATTTGTGTCATGATAGGAAAAAACACTTTTTGTAATTTAATTGAAAAGAAACAGAGATCAATGCCCAAAAACACTTTGTGGCTTAAAAAATCCAGCCCTTTTAAACAATCTGTGTTTTTATCACTTAGTTTGCAAATAATTCATGTGCACCGTGATTGTTAAAACACGTCTTTTCCATTATACAAGAACACACAAAAAACTCAAATGAAATTGAGGAACTAACATGTGCTTGAACAAGATGCGGTTCTATATGTTGCTGGAACATAGGAAATACTGTCGTCATTATTTCATTTTGGGACATGAAGCAGCCAACTCTATTTTTGTCTCTTTGAACTCGAGAAATAAGATGTGAATGGACCCCACCAACCTGTTTAATACCAAAGGTTTGCTTTCAAAGAGGCAATCACGAAAACTGTAATCAAGCAAAAGGTGAGTGTAATTGACATCAAACTCACAACAGCAATCCACAGGTCCAGAGGCTTTCTGATGTCAGGGTGCAGAGCATAGACGCCTTCAAAAATTACCTTGAAAAACAAGCAAACAAAGTTCTTAGACCTGTTAAGATGAAAATTAAACAAAGTTTAATAGTACAACATTTTGATAACAAAACAAGGCCACCCAAGCAATTTATTGATCCACAAACAATAGTAGTCCTAGACCAGTTTTATCTCGATTTAACGTGATTTAATGAATATCTAGTCAATCCGGTGGAATAAAGATATGAGAGGAATCAAATGATCACGATTCCAATATGTACCACACCGCAATCTTCAGATACTTCGAGTTCTTTGAAACCACTGCGACCACCAGTCTCCAGATCAAAGACAGGTATCTTGGTTCTTCGGCAATTTTTTATGTCATCAATATTCTGCCAATGGTCAAAAAAATTTCAAATAAAAGGAGCATAAAAAAATTGCCATTGGAGAAGAAGTAATGTTAATCAGCACATTTCCCATCTAGTGTTTCCAATTTGTCAATTATAAAAAAGTTATAAGAGGAGGCCGTGTATTGGTCAAGGGCTATAGGAAGGTGATTATAACATGTCATAGAAATTCATAACACTATATTCATATTATGGCTCCATTTCACAAATCAGTGTTTTACGATGCTTCTTTCCATGAGTAATCCAATAAACTTACAACATCCAAACATTACTCTTACACCATGTTAATTTAAGTAAGTAAATTATAGTAATCTTTGTTCCAACAAGCTGATCAAAATAAAAAATTTATCCAAAAATCATTTTATAAATGTTATAAAACTGCAAAGAATATAATGGAGGACAAGAAAGACAAATACATAAATAAAATGCGTACTTTTGAAAGTAAAGCCAGATCAAGAGCGCTGAAGTCATCGAACTTGAAATCTTTCATTTGCTCCGATTTGTAGTAGCTTTCAAGGGAAACAACTTCACAACCTATGATATTTGCCATCTTGTGAGCCAAACTCGTCTTTCCAGATCCACTGGGACCTCCTACAATTAAGTGGCAATACATAATCAAAGACTGATATCAAATACCAAGATTCCATAGATTCGGTTATTTTCAAAATATCACAGTACCAAATGAGCAACACACAATAAAGGGTCAACTGTCAAGTTTAGTAACAAAGCCGATACAGATCATCAACAAATGAGCAGAGAGAGAGAATCTATCTTACCAATTCCAACTATGACCGGAAGACCCTTATTCTCCAATAAAGCCTGTAATAATCATTTGCAGTTCATGAAGTTAATGTTCCTAAAGATTTCAGCAGATATTTAATTTCAACATGCAATTGTACAGGGGAAAATTAACCCCGCAATTATATTATAACACTCACTTGTATTGCCTGTACAGCAAGAAGCAATCCTCTATCCAAGTCATATGACTCAGGCATTGGAGCAAGCTTAAAGGCACCCCTGGAAGAGGAAGGACCTGTAGTTTTTTCATGAAAATATTCTAGCCACAAAGAAATTGAAAAGACTTTCACCCGAATTTTTAATTTGCTTCCACTTTTATTTTGGGATGGGGAGATTTTGCTCACTGCAATTAAAAAAAACACACACACACACCAGCAACAGCCCCCTCGGTTTGGAGAGGATCTGATGAGATAAATTGCCACGTTGCTAATGGTTCCATCATTGACTTGGTTGGTGATCGAGTCCATGGCTGTTGTAAATCCTCAATTCGGTTGTTAAGGTTGGGAATTATACGAAGCGGCTTTGGAGTTTGGATCATCCTTTCTTGAGCATTTGGCAAAGGTGCACTAGACAAAGGTGGAGGCGTATTAAGCCGTGGTACCCCTGCAACTTGGAATTTTCGTTAGATATAGTACATAATTCGTATCGTTATCAGAAGTAAAAAGAATAAGAGAATCTGAACCACTTCTCAATTTTGCATGCCTAGCACCAGCTTGGTACAGTTAATTTGTAAAAATACCATGTCATTCGCTTATCTTATTTTTACAATGCTTTGGTTAGACATCTAACCCAAGCAAAAGAAACGTGACACAGAACATCACTTTTCTTCTTCCAATCAAGTTTGGAAAAACTCCATAACCATTCCAAGAAGCTTATTTATACAAAATAAAATCTTAGGCTGACGAAGCAGTTTTCTGCAGCTGACATGAGATCGAAATCACATTTGCTCATAGAAAATTTCTGGCATATAAGATATAAAAGATATACATGTCTGAGTTCAAACCTCGTCTCTCAAGGATCATCTCAAGATATGATTTTGTTATCCATGGTCCAGTAATACCCATCCTGGATGATTCAGCTCCAACAATCTATAAAGAGATAAAATATATAAAACAAATTCAACTCCATAAATTTTCCTGGTTAATAAACGGCTTATGTCAAAATATACACGATGAAATTGCAAATAATAAAAGGGTTTAACAACATCAAACATCAACTAAATCTAAACAATGAGACTGATGGCGTGACAAGAACTAGAAACCTATACCTCATGGACCACAATTTCATGGAGTCGAGGTCTGAACTAGAAAATTTTATATTGAAGATCGACGTCTAAGCTAATCGATGAGGCACATGCACCAACATGTGAGAATGAACTAATTATAACGATATTTAGAAGATCGATGTCTAAGCTAATCAATGAGGCACATGCACTAACATGTGAAAATGAACTAATTAATCCCAACAGATCCTGAACATTCGGGGGTCAATGGGTATGTTACAAAGATTAACAAACCTAACAGACACGACCCGGAATTAGGCACCATATAATGTAACTTTGACGCCATGACGAGAATGAGATACTAAGTCAAAGTTTACAGATTCACACACTCCGCTTTCAAAGTAATAAAGGAACAGGGAACGTGAAAAAGTTTCGTTTCAAGGTGATATTTAGGTAAAAGAATATTTCATATTCAATTAATAATCAGTGATGTGATGAGAAAAGGAATGAAGTTCCCACGTTGATTGGCTTTTACGGGGCAGCACTGAGGCAGTTGACTACTTGCAACAAACACAATTTACTTGATGTCAGAAGAATAAGAGAAACCTAACAAAAGAAATATATCGGTGAGCTATTAGCTTTGCACCAACAATGCAAGCCGACGAGAAAATGCATATTACACAAGCTGACACAAAGGTTAAATGCATAGAAAACGACATGCTGATAATAGCATGTGAGGTATCAGAATTAAAAAGTTGTATAGTTCCAGAATTATTCAAAACAATTATTAGAAAACATTAAGGTCTTGTTGAAGAAGATGAAGATTCCATACTTTTCTACTTGTGCCCCTAAGTACCATGTAGGTCTCTCCAAGAGTATCAATTGTTTCCAATGACAGTGAAAGATTGCCATCAATAACTGAGGTTGATGCCCGTTTATAACTGACCACCACGTTATATCCCAAGGCCAGCAATCCACCCAAAGTCATCCGTCCAACCTGATAAATTGTGGAGGGTATAAATACTGTTAGATATCTGTGATAGAAAACCCAGAGGTTATTAGCTGTCAACCATTTAAAAAAAGAACGAATTCGTGGACAGATTCCCAAAAACAAGGTTGTTATAAGCAATAGCATGTCAGAAAGCATCAATACAATCTGTAAAAACTTATTATATATCAAGAAACAGTTGAAGTTGCCAGTTACGGAGGCACAAACAGTTAAATTACAAGATAATTCACCAATGAGAAAAGCAACCAGGAAAAACTAGTCCCTAGCAGCATTGACAGTTTATTTGAAACATAGATTGTACAAAACGATGAATATGTGTTTGCATCGATTTCTTGGGGATTTTTGGCAAAAAAGAACATGAAACAGGAGCCAAAAACAATTACTGAAAAGTAACAAACAAATACATGGGCCATATAAAACATATTGCAGAACCCGGAGGCCCGAACCTGGATTTCTAGTTCGATTTTCTGTTGAAGGATCCATCAATTTAATCCTAGGTCAGATACTCAAAATTCCTTTTGAAAACAGTGACAGAAATGGAGCTGTAAACAGAAATCACATCTTGATTTCTTTTTTTTGTTCAAATAATTTTTGAAGAATGTGCAAACAAATAACATTTCTCTCCTCTTCACATAGGTACTCTTCAGAGATACGTTTTAAAGTGCCATACACGATAAAGTACACATATAGAAGACTACGTAGATGAAATAGCATGTGTTCATAATTTACCTCAAATTCAGCTCTCGGCCGTACGATGTAATTTTTGTCAACAATCCTCTGATCGCCGAGTGATAAATAGTATTTAATACCAGATTGCCGCACCTTGATCCAGTCATTGATTCTTGCTTCTTCACTTGCAGATGGAGGTCTGAGGTACATTTCAATAAAACTAGAAGCAAAAGTACACAAGTTGAGACTCCACTGTGATAAAGAAAGTGAAAAATGGATTTCAAATAACTATTTTCATGGATAAAGATGGGAGGTAAAATAAAATGGCTCAAACACTGACTTGTCGTGTTGTGCTTCCTTTCCATGAAAAATGTAGGGAGCTTGCCCACTTTGAGACTGTCACACACCACAACAAATTTGAAAGTTGACTCAATTTGACACACATTTAAATTAACTAAGAATCAAAACCAGAAGTTAAAACCCAGTTTAATGTACCTCACTCTTGCATTTGAGCTTGTAAATAGGCTCTCTGAATGATGAAACAAAACTGTTGTTAATTCTGATCTACAAAAGAGAGCATCCAACCAATAATAAGACTAAAGTAATCATTAAGTGGTAACAAGCCGAATATTGACTCCAACCTGTGCATGATGAAGATCAGGCTCGATATGCTTTCGGAAGAGTGGGAAAATGCTGTCAATGAGGTAGTCCAAAGAACAAGACCCCCCAATATCATATTGAACTTTAGAAAGTAGACTAAAATGAACACCACCAACCTGATTCCCATATGTATCAGAGACTTAGAACTAATTATCATAACAAGTTAGCAAAGAGAAATCAGATGGGAAAAAAATATAATGTTTCAATTGGTTAGCCTCTAAAATATCCCATCTAAAGTTTTTTCAGACTTACAAGGAAGAGGAACTATGGATGATGTTCTCTTAATTTTATAGAACTTGGCAACACAACATTTTGTGTGTAATAATTGTTGAAAAGAATAGAGAACAAAGAGATTATTAAATTTTCGTGTGCGTAATTGATGATTTTATACATGAAATGAATTGTGGCAGAAAACATTAGGATGAAAGTTCTGTAAAAAACTTAAGACCAAGCAATTTTTAAGGACATGAGCAAATTGTGAAAAATGCAGACCGTCACTGCGTAAATCACAAAGAAATTTTTGAGTAGAAACTATTTACATAAATTTTGAAAAAGTAGAGGAAGAATTACCACGGCAACCCTTATGTCTAACAAAGAGCGTAGTTTTGCATTCAACGCATAAGTGCCATCAACGATTACCTAAAAGTGTAACATTGAGAATGAAACTCGGTATGATTAAAACAGTATATCAGAAAGCACTGAAAAGCAGTCTTACCACCCCAGATGAATTTTTCTCTATAGTGTTTGAGCCAATACGTCTTTTTCCTTGAAAATCAAACACTGGGATCAATGTGTCATGGCCATTTATCAAGTCCTATGATGAACAAGAAGCCTGGTTATATAACAAAAATTTTGCAAATTTATGGAGGTAAAAATAGCAAAAGCACTTCGTGTTTTGGAAAAAAATCTTCCAAGAGTCAACCGGACAAGATTTCACCAGAAGTATATGTCAACAACTCCAAGGACATGGTAACATGTCAATTAATCATTAAACAATCCTCCTTCAAAATGTAAACCCCTTTCGGGTCATACACTGAAGCATACAGTAAATATCTAATCTTTTTGTATGCTCAAAGACATTTTACTGATAAACAAAAGTGTACCTCAAGATTCTTCACAAGAAGGTCAAAATCTATTGAATCCAAATCATTCCCTTCATCATTTCCTGTTCGAAAGTTCTCCATAGAGATAACAGCACAACCGATCACAGATTCTACTTTTTCAGCTAAGCTTCAAGAATCAAAACATTCACATAATTTAGTACTCCTTACACTCATTTAACATGATTGAGCTTCCAGCAAAGTCCAGCAACAGTTTACATGGCCGCGTAACAGATTAAAGGCAAGTGAACAAAAGAAGAAAGACACGTACCTAGATTTTCCTGACCCACTCGGACCTCCAATGCCAACAGTCACCAAGCCCTCTTTCTTTGATCTAAGTTCTTGAATGGATTTCACCAACAAATAATATCCACGATCAAAAGACTGCAAATGTTCCAGAGACCCATCATGCTTATATGATTGAAAATGAGGGCTACAAAGTCCAAAATTAATTAAACTTAGGATACACATTTCATCGCCCACAAATTCGTCCTCCCAACCCCCGAATAAAGAAGCATAAAAACAAAAAAAACATTCCCGCAGGTAGAGGAAAAAATATGCCTAATCATCTGAACTGCTCTCCGGATCCTGATACAAATGCAGCCATTCAAAAAATCATCAATATAACTAGGCAAGAACAAATCCTATCCCACAAACTTTTTTGACATCAATCCACCAAAATAATAAGGTCGATTAAAAACAGCCCACATCAGTTCAATCTTCGAATCCCAAAATTGAACTCTTTTCAGCAATTAAAGAAGTCAACACTGGAAATGAAAAAAAAATCACACAACGACAAAACAAGACAACAGGAATACCACATGAAGTGGAAGAGACTGGAGAATCGACGAAGAAGAAGAAGAGGAAGACGTGGAGGGCTGCTGTTGATAGAAATCACGTCCGCCTTCTTGAAACACTCGCTGCACCACTTCATCATCCATTAGCTTGAGCTCCACGCTGATAAACTGGAAATCTCAGATTAAATTTATGTTGGTGGTGATAAAAATTCAATCTTGACGAAGATGGTAGCTTTGAAAAAAGAATCTCGGGGTCTTTTGTGGGTTGTACGCCTGTTCAGTACGAATATAGAGAATACTTATGATAGATATTCCTTGTTGCTTTACTCATTTTGTTTTCTTTCCGAGTAATGTTTGATTCGAGATTAAGAAGGAAGGTTGCAAGATTCTTGAAATTAGTTTCGCAGGAAGGCAACGATGACGAGGTATCAGTGATTATATACTTTATTGGAGGGGAAGAAGATACCGTTTCGTTTATGATGTTTTTTATTTATATTTTTATCTATTTTTAATTTAATTTTATTTGATACATCATATTATTTATTTAAAAGTTTATCTTATATCAATTAAATATCAATAATAAATCTCATATCAATCAAATTATTAAATTAAAATTACAATATTATTTTTACTAAATAATATTAAAAATATTTTATTAATATTTTTTAAAAAACAAAACAATAATATCATATTATCTTAAATTTAATTAATTTAATCAATCAAATCAAACATTACATTAACTATCATTTTTATATATTTTATTATTAAAAAATAATACTTATCTATATACTATTTGTCTAATATCACCGAACCAAACGGTACGAGTGTTAAACTTGCAAGATTTATTTTTGCATTTTCTACATATTTTAAATTCCATAAATATAATAGTCGAAATGAGCTCTCACATATTTTCGCCTTTTTTATATTCATTTTTATATAGATATTTATACACATTTATACAAACAAATAATGAGAAATCCGTCTAGATCGTTGTTTTATATCAATTTTCACGTAGAAAAAAAAAACATAAATAAATATGGATAAAAATAGCGTTTCGATAACAGAAAAATTGATGGTGTGTACATGCATGATGCATCCAAGGCTTTTTATTTCGACAAAGGGGCAAAAGTGAGTGTAATCAAGTCCATGTAATTTGCTTTGACCCTTTGGTCAAAAGCTTGTAGGTTTTCTGAAATTTATAAATATAATTTAAGAGCAACTAAACCGTTTTTCAATTAATGCTTATTTTTTAATTTTAGCATTGTTCTTAATTTTTTGAGTGTGATCTTATTGTAGATGCAAGTATTTTCTGATACTTTGTATTCTTACAAATTGGTTGAGGGACTTTTGGTGTATTTGGATTCTGAATTTAGCCATTTAATTAGATTAGATGTATGTCTGTCAAGTGTTTGTAAATTATTATTGTTGAAATTCTTCATCACTTTTCGGAAGTAGGTAATATACCATAATCTTTTCAAATTTTTTTTAAAAAAATTAAAATTTCAAATTGCAGTATAATTTATCATTAATTTTTACCATTATGATTTTTTTTTATAATTACTAGTTACATTCTGATTACACCTAGGCTACGTTTGGTTGGAAGGATAAAATAAACTAATAACTAGTATGTAAATGATAAAAAAAATGATGGTGATAGAACTGTAATATATGATGTAAAATAGTATTATGTTTGGTATGATTTTTAAGTATGTGATAATTTTGAATTTTTATGAAATGATGAAATTGCCATTTTCTTTATTTTTTTTTTTGTTTACTCTGGCGACGGCCGGCAGCGACGTCGGTCGGCGGAAGGAAGTGGTGGTGAGTTTGAATTTAGGAGAATGATAAAATTGAAAAAATAGAATGGATTAAGAGTGAGATAAATAATCCTAGGAGTTGAGGAGATATTATTTTAGCATACCTAATATAACCTAATCATTCATAGGAGAGATTGACTTGGTTAAATAAAAAATATACCAAACAGGTGATTAGATGGGTTAAAAATAAATAAACTCACCTAATCTTACAAACCAAATGCAGCGCTATTTGATTATAAAACATCTCACAAAAAACCTATTTATTAATTATTTTCATTTGTTGTGAAAGATAAAGACAACACGTAATTTTATCCAAAGAAACAAATAGTATCTTAAATGTCGTGATATATAGTGATAAAGATATTTACATAACTAGTCTCTCTTTTATTTTCTATTATAGAACAATATATCTAACATGATATATATATATATATATATATATATATATATATATATATATATATATATATAATCATGCACACTTTTGTGAGCACCTACCATGTACATTTTTGTGAGTACCGATGAAGTGTCACTCATCCATTGGATACACAATTTTTTATATTTCATCACATCCAATAGGTGAGTGACATATCATCAGTGCTCACATAACTGTGAACGGTAGGTGTGCAGGATATCAAAACTATATATATATATATATATATATATATATATATATATATATATATATATATATATATATATATTATCGTTGCTACTTTGCTGGCAAACGAAAGTCCATAGAATCGGTACAATAAATAAGATGAGTGTGGGCCTATTGGATTGTGGGTTGTAAGTCCATAGGGCCGACTATCATAAATCATTTCCTACCAAATGGCTTGTACGGATAAAATAAATTTGGATTATTCTTGTTGGATATTATTATTATTTATTTATTTTAAAAAATCGTTGTGCACTGCACATGTATTTTCACGCATCATGATCGAATGAGTTTCCTAATATTTGGTTATGATTAATTAAGCTCAAACGATTGGATCAATACAAAAAAATCACGTGAAATTGTCTTGTGATGTAGATATTCACACACACTGATATGATTAATGAAAAATATTATTATTTATACTCAAAATATTATTTTTTACTTTAAATATGAATCGAGCTGATTCACTCACGAAAAAAGATAAAGTTCGTAAGTCTATTTCACAAGAGACTTACTTTCAATAAGTAGTTGAGCATTCCAACTCCCATTATTTAATTTTATGAAGGTGAACGTTGTTTTTATTGTATGGGTGATTAAAAAAAAGTGAAATCAAATAAAATAAACTAAAATGTAGAATTAAAATAAATTTGTTGAAATAATCAAATCAAATTATGGAACTTATTCGATATTATTGGTTGGGATTATATACTACATGATCTGCTTTATAGATCCGAGTATCTGTACGAGTGAAACTACCGTCCAAACGAAACATGATTTTAGGTCGGACTAAGAAAAATAAGGTACATGGGTGGTGGGTATGGCAGTGGACTCGATCATGTGCACGAGGAGCCATTTATTCACGAGTCTCTGTTTTGAATATTGGGCTAAGAAATTTTTTCCAAATTGTTTTGTCTTGAAAAAAATATATAACATGCAAAGAAAGTGCATTATCTCTTACAATTTGAGCTTCTATTTTACACCTAAGGTTGAACTAGACATGAATCGCAAATAATAAAATCAAATTGTCATAAGTAGTTTGGGTTAACTTACATGAAGTTAATTTATTTTACTAATTGCATATTAGTGCAGGGGTGTGGGGTTATCCGACAAATGTGACATAAGTGGACAAAGCAACTGAGAGAACCCATCGATTATAGCGCACTTTTCGTAAACAAATGGATCATGGTGTGGTTGTAAAGACAAGTGAATAAGTTAAGAAATCTTGGAAAGAAGGGTAAACACAATGAACAAACTGAAAAACCCAAGTTAAAAAAATCAAATTAATCCATCTTGAGCCCAAGTGAGAATCTTGATCATTGCTTTTGGAAAACAAATTGAACGAGCAGATCACATGCAAGCATCACTTTTTTCCAAACAAAAGGGTGGTGTAGTGAGTGTACGTGCTTATTAGGGAAACAGTGCAACTCGGGCGGAGGTAGATTGGTGAGATGCTTGGATACTAGTCTTCTGTTAATTTAACTAATCCAATTTGATTCGAGTTACGCAAAATTTAATCTTTTACAACAGTGGATAATAACTACGTATTTTATCGATTTTTTGTGCAACTAAATAATACAAAGAAAGTTCTTGAAGGTGCTGATCAAGATTCGCCATCAGACCTAACTGTGGTTAGATTAGCTCCACTATGTCCAAACCAGTAACTTTAACACCAAAGCGGACTGACCACAGTATCAAACATGTGTCCAAATCAACTGGCCTAAGATCTCATATCTCTTCCCAGTTATTTTATTTAAAAAAAAAAAAGAAAAAAGGAAAGAAAAGAAAGGGCGTTCCCTTCTCTATATATATACAAGAATATACACAATCCTTTTGTAATTGATACGAGCTTTAATTCCAAACAAACCCATCTCTCACTCACGCTCAGCAAGTACTAGTATTTTCTCTTTGAAGTGTGGAGAGACACTGCTCTGTTTCCACGGAAGAAAAAGGAGCTTATATCCCTTTGATCAGTAATAGTTAAATAAGGGGTTAATTTCTACTTAGCCTTTCTAGCCTACTCCTCCCTCTATCACAACCCCGAATAGAAAATATTTGTCAAAATTTATTTTTTGGGAGAAATTTAATTCTTTTTTCTTGAAAAAGCAGAGAAAATGATTACCGGGCATGATCTTTACGTTGTTTTAACTGCTATGGTTCCCCTCTATGTAGCCATGATCTTGGCCTACGGCTCCGTCCGATGGTGGAAAATCTTTTCTCCGGATCAATGCTCCGGCATCAACCGATTTGTCGCCATTTTTGCCGTCCCACTTCTGTCTTTCCACTTCATTTCCTCCAACGATATATATGCCATGAACTTCAGATTTATCGCTGCTGACACGCTGCAAAAGATTATCATGCTGGTACTTCTTGGATTGTGGGCAAATTTCACCAAAAATGGCAGCTTGGAATGGGCTATAACCATTTTCTCTCTTTCAACTCTTCCGAACACTCTTGTAATGGGTATTCCTTTGCTGATCGCCATGTATGGAGAATACTCCGGCAGCCTCATGGTGCAGATTGTGGTGCTCCAGTGCATCATTTGGTACACTTTACTGCTGTTTTTGTTCGAGTACCGTGGCGCCAAAATGCTGATTTTGGAGCAGTTTCCTGAGACAGCTGCTTCAATCGTATCTTTTAAGGTTGAATCTGATGTCGTCTCTTTAGATGGGCAAGATTTTCTTGAAACGGACGCGGAGATTGGAAATGATGGCAAGCTTCATGTTACCGTCAGGAAATCTAATGCTTCGAGGCGTTCACTCGGGCATGGTTCCTTCTCAGGGATTACTCCCAGGCCTTCGAATTTAACGGGGGCTGAAATTTACAGTTTGAGCTCTTCAAGAAATCCAACTCCCAGAGGGTCTAATTTCAACCATTCAGATTTTTATTCGATGATGGGATTTCCAGGGAGGCTCTCTAATTTTGGTCAATCTGATACGACTAGATTGTCTAATTTCAACGTAGCTGAAATGTACTCGGTTCAATCATCCAGGGGTCCAACTCCAAGGCCTTCGAATTTTGAAGAAAACTACGCTCCAGGGGTACAAATGAGCTCACCAAGATTCGGTTACTATCCCACACAGACCGTTCCAACTTCTTATCCTGCTCCAAATCCTGAAATTTCGTCCACTGTGCCAAGAACGGAGAAAACCCATCAAGCCCAGATTCAGAATCAAGGCAGTAAAGCTAATCACGACGCTAAAGAGCTTCACATGTTTGTGTGGAGCTCAAGCGCTTCGCCGGTGTCTGAAGGAGGTGGCGGTGGTGGCCTACACGTTTTTGGGGGACCGGATTTCGGTGCTTCCGAGCAATCCGGGCGCTCTGATCAAGCTGCGAAGGAAATCAAGCTGTTGGTCAATGATATACCACAAAATGGAGCGCCTAAAGGTGAGATTTATTTATTTTCTGATTGATAAGAGTGGAAAATGTAAGCTTCATTCAATAACGTAAAAAAATATTACTTTTTTTTAAAAAAATATAGCTCACAAGTTGTTTGATTATTTTTTTGTTCTAGCTGCTCCGCAAACTGGGGACTTTGGTGGAGAAGATTTCAGATTTGGTGGTGGAGGCAGAGATCATGGAACCGATGGCAGGGATAAGGACAGTCTCACAGCTCAGTCAAAGCTCGGGTCTAGCTCCACCGCGGACCTAGACCCAAAGATACCCAGCGATAAACATATGCCGCCTACAAGTGTCATGACTCGTCTCATCTTGATCATGGTTTGGCGTAAACTTATTCGAAATCCCAACACTTATTCTAGCCTTATTGGTCTTATCTGGTCTCTAATCTCATTCAGGTAAGATAAATCCAATCAAGAATATAATTGGATAACGAGTAAAACATTTTAGTCCTTAACTATGGAGATGCTCGATTTCAGGTGGGGTGTGCATATGCCTAAAATTGTAGCACAATCAATATCTATACTTTCTGATGCTGGCCTCGGCATGGCCATGTTTAGCTTAGGTGAGTACTCAGATTCTTGGACTGGATATTTACCCAATTTGAATGCTACTTATTTCTGGGCATATTTTCTTGAAAGTCAATTATTAACTGTTTAGGAGTTCCTTCTACAGCCAAAATTCTGGCCGTTCATTGTTGGGCATAAAATACGATGGTAGAAACAACTTTTTGAAAAAAAATAATAAGATGCAAGAAAGCAACCCGACACATGGGGCCGATAAGAATAATATATTTGCGGTCCTCAACTTGACGGATGTTGGATCGATCCCTTTAATCAAAATGAGCCATAGTGAAAAGGTGGTTGCGATTTACAGGTTGGAATTGGGTCTGAGCGCTTTGTGATTGCTTTACAGGTTTGTTTATGGCCCTTCAACCAAAGTTGATAGCTTGTGGAAACACGGTGGCGGGCTTCGCCATGGCCGTGAGATTTCTCACTGGTCCAGCAGTAATGGCTGTGGCTTCGATAGCCATTGGCCTTCGTGGTACCCTCCTCCACGTCGCAATTGTGCAGGTGACTACTTTCTCTTTCAAAGTAACATTTTACTGTGAAATTCTTATATGATTATGCATGCAACAATAACGGGCCAAATACCACTTAGGAAACCATTTTCCTACTTTGAGCTCATGAAAGATGGATCAATAATATTCTTATATTTTAAACGAGGGTTCAAATTTTATACTCAATATGCTCTTGGGACTCGGGTTTTGGGGACCATGCGCCAGCTTGTAAACGGGGAAAAATGACAAATTCTTGGTTATTTCTTGGTTATTTTTAATGTTGGGAACTGCTGATTCTCAAAAATTAACGATGGTTCTTTGGTTAGAACTTCAAGATTCTTTTAGTTTATTTATAGTACATGTTAATATATTTCAGATTCAATTCATCTGCTGCATGCATTAGCTTCAAGAAACCCTTGTGCTGTAATGTTTTTTTTTTATCCCTGACATGTGCTTGTCGATTAGGCTGCACTACCACAAGGGATTGTTCCGTTTGTGTTCGCCAAAGAATACAATGTTCATCCAGCTATTCTTAGCACCATGTAAGTAAATTTTCTCTAGTACAAGGGCCAAGCTAAATTTGATTGATTTTCATGTTTATTTATTCTTTTACACCTTTTTAATTTTCTTTCAGGGTTATATTTGGAATGCTGATCGCATTACCGATCACTCTGGTATATTACATACTTCTTGGGTTATAAGATCGTCGGACCAATTAATTCAAGGCATATATATATGGTCTAAGATGAATCCCAATATTGTCTGATGGCATCAAAGGCTGCATCGAATCATGTACTTTGTTGCAATCTTTGGATTTTGAGAACAAGTCCAGCAACGTAGAAAAAAAAATTATTTCTTCCCAAGAATTTGGAGGCAAGATAGTTGACTAAGATTATCCCTTAATTTAAGGATTATGCCCAATTTAAAGCCAAGAAATCATGTGAAGTAAGATCAAGGGAGGAAATGATGTTTGACTAACCTTATATGAAGGGGCACAAAATAGAGGTAAACATGGAAGCACGAGAGATTATCGAACTTTTTCCCCACCATTTTCCTTTCGTGTAAACGATTTCTAAACTAGGATTTTTCTTTGAATTTCCTATGTAATTTAGTGTCTTTAAGGGAGAAAAACAGTTTTTTTCCTTCATATTTTCCAAGATTTTCTTCCCCTCGTGTTGATTTTTAGTCATTGTTATTGTATTTGTTTCGTCTGCCGTGTGTAAATTACTCATCTATTACTAATTGTAGAATGGTTTTGATCATCACGCGCGGTAAAAATATCTTATCGGTAGAGTTTATAAGACAAAATGAAAGAATTTAGTGTTCAATACATAGTAAAACTAACTACATGGCAAGTGGATTTAACTTTTTACATCGAAGATAAATAACTATAAACTTTACATGTCGTTTTTGGTATTAGATATATGTTTTACATCCCTACAACTATAACTAAGGTCTCCTCGCTTGTCATATAATCCCCTCCTCTGATTCTCGAATTTCGAAATTCAACAAATCAAAGCAAAGAATAAAATGGCAAGAAAATAAAGACAATGGGGTTGGGGAGCCAATTTTCCTTTTCAATGAACTTTTAGTGAAAGTTGGACTTTTTTGGCAAAAGCAATTTCGGGGCCTTTTTCTTTAGGAGGAGTGTGTGTGACGAGATAAGTTTGCTTTCGCTTTTCGACTAATTGGTGCAAGTCCAACCCTTGCCAGCGAAGTAAGATATTAATCCACTTTTCAACTTCAATTGTTATAAATCAGGACTTAATTTTCTTGTTGCCTTTCGAAGTTCAGTGTACATATAATTTGTACATTAAAATATATTTCAGGAGATGAGTTACCAATGAATAAACAACTAGCAAATTATGATGAGATTTGGAATCCATATTGAGCATTGTTGCATTAGGTAGTTTAAATTGATGGATAAATCATGCATGCTTATCAATTCTAATTCTATAGCAATGCGACTATTCGTATCTTCACGTAACAATTGATTTCGGGTCAACTCTTTATTTCATAGAATTGACACATATCATTCATAGATTTGATACAAATGGAATCTCCCAACTATTGAAATCTTCTCTATTTTATTCTAAATCGGTGCCTACCCTTGAAAAAATGAATCGATTTATTTTGAAATTAAATGAAAATTGGGGAGAATAAATGCACATCATACGTATTATATTAATATTTCTTTTTAAAATTTTTTTTAGGAGAAATGTGATATTATGCATTAATTAAATCAATACTAGCTACATCCATCAACTACGATGGATAAAAATCCTCCATCCAATATGAACGAGAAGGATGAGATAAAGCAAAATGCGCTAAACTTGTTTGCATTTCTACTAACATGATCTAATTTTTTAAATCTACCAGAAGTCAAGATATCTAAAATGTTTAAGACTAACAGTCAATGATGGTTGAGAGCCTCCGACTTCGACGTCACCTCTTTAACAGCATTACAGGAGTACGAGAAGACACGAACATCAGAAAAGTTACCTCTCACATCAAGCATCAAACCAAAATGAATAGCCGAGAGCTCTGCCTCCAACACTGATATTAGTTTGGTTGAGGCAACAAAAATAATTCCAAAATGATTTCGAATCAAAACACCTACACTATATATTTACCAAACGAGTTAAATGTACCAAAAAAAATTTAGGTACATTTAACTGGTTTGGGATGGGATATTATGATTTGCTTTTTATGATTAATCCAAAATTACGGATAAATACAAAGTTGCGTGACACAATTGACGAGCATATTCTACCAGGTCAAAATTGGCATACTAGTCATAGAGGGGATCATCATTCTTGAGACAAAGTAAGACTTTTTACTTTATTATATTAAATACATTTAATTAGTTCAATTCGTATTAAATTCTGTAGTTTTATATGTCCATTATACATGCTCATTGTATATTCAAATTATTTCACTTAAAAAAATGTGCAAATGTATTGATTACCAAAATTAAATTTCTAAAGATTCTTATGTTCTTTATTTTATTTTTTAAATCAAAACAAACATACTCGTATCATCGAAATCACCATTGAATTTATAATTTTCGATAAGCAATAATGTTACATAATAATTATTTTTTAACAAAAAAATACATTATGAGTGAGAATTTGATATATGGTCTCAAATACTAAATTAAAATGAAACTGCCCCAATTGGGATCGATAATACAAGTTGTAACCAGTCAAGTGTTTAGGCAAACCAAACTATCCAAATTCCCAAGATGTATAATACGGTGTCGTATTACGTGGGAACGCATACAGTCACACACGCACATATGTGTTGGTATATATTTACGATCTTCTGATTTACTTGATCATTTATCTTGGTTGGCCTGAGGACCTCAGCCTAGGTCCTAGTTCGGCTCGATGAATATTACGATACATCCGTTTGGTTTGTCAAATGAGACTCATGGGCCGAGTTGAGAAGCTTGTGGTAGCCGACTGACCGAGGTGAAAAGATAGAATTGTTGATTAATGTCTAAGTTGAATGAGAGCTAGCTATTCTAGGAAGATTAGGGAAAAGGGCTGGGTTCATGCTATAGATGAACATGTCTCATAATCATTAATATGTCAATCAACGCATATGTGATATAATATAGATATGGCAAGACTAAAAATAGCGCGAGTCTACGTCTTCCGAAATCATAAACATGTTAATCGGTGCATGTGGAACCTTTGGACATGACAGGGTTAGAAGATAAAGCATAAGCAGATGTCTTATTGTATGGAGTTTCTGGTCTCTCATATCCAAATTATCGTCACAGTTTTTTTAATAAATATTCGTGTTTGTCGTCTGACCATTTGATCATTCATTTCATATTGCATTTCATATGTATTTATATATTGTGAATTTTTTCTTTGGTGTGTCCAATAACGAGTCGAATCGAAAAACGATGGAAGAACGATGCATGTGGCTCGGATATCTTGGTGCATGGAGACAATTCCAACATCACACTCCCCCCAGGAATTTAATCGAAAGAGAGGAGCTCATTACGATATTAAATTAAGGTTATTGAATAAAGATAAAATAATTTATATTTTAAAGTTATGAAAAATTATAGTTGCATGGAGATCAATATTGATTTGATGTGTATATAAATATTTGACATTATCGTTGTCCCAGCTACGGTACAGTTTCCCGTTAAAACATGCCGGTATCCGGTTCTGTATTTCTTTCCCCCAAAAAAGAGAAATTAAATTAACTAAAAATAAAAAAAGAAGCTATTTATATCTATTATGATACGTCTCGAACCTCAAGATTGTGACCAAACCTACAAAATGCAATTTAGAATTCAAATAATCTATCGATCACAAAAACAAATCGACGAAAAAAATAAGAGTGAGTTTATCACTTATGTGAGACCGTCTCACGGATTTTAATATGTGAGACGGGTCAAACATATTCATATTCACAATATAAAGTAATACTCTTAGCATAAAAAGTAATACTTTTTCATGAATGACCCAAATAAGAGATCCGTCTCATAAATACGACCCGTGAGACCGTCTCACACAAGTTTTTGCCAAAAAACAATAACGATTTAGAACCGATCTTGGAGGTTGACGTCTCATACAAGACTCGTAAAATCTGGGCAACCGAAATATTTCTTATGAATTTTTAAGAAACATATATATTTTTTTAAAAAATATTTATCATATATATAAATATATAGTTTAATATAGTTATTTTATGTAACCAAATTTCTGGTGTAAGCATGCATTATTGAAAGGATAGGAATCCAAGTTGGAGTGGGGACTGAGAAGGAAAAGTTTGGCAGAAGAAAGAGATGGAGCCCTCCAAGAGTTGTGAAATTAACTACTTTTGTTTTTTTTTTTTTTTGCTTTTAACAAATATAATGTACCACTAAAATACATAAACAGTCCCCACTTTGATTGTTTGGGATTTGGAGAAGTGTTCGCCCTTGAATTGTCACAATTTTATTGTTAAGTTTCGACGTGGTTTGATTTGAATAAATATAATAATTTTTATTTGTCCGATGAGCTTTGCATATGATGTGGAAATAAATACACGGAAACCATTTTATTAGCTTGTATACTATCGCTTCTTGAATCTTTAGGAGTTATCTCAATCATACAAATGATAATGTATTGATCATTTGTCGTGTGCGGGAGAAATTCGAAAGGGGAGATATATAAAATAGTTGATAACAAATTATTTCGCACTTTTTTTATTTTTATTTTTAAAAAGATTTTTGCTTGCACGATTCCGTTCCAATGGTTGTAGTCCAAAAGTTGTGAAGGTCAAAGACATAAAAACATAGATATACCAAGCTTATTCGTCAGAGGTGAAAAAGGTTCACTGTAACAGCAATCTATCGGCTTTATTTTCCCATAAAATGATCATACTACAATTATTAGTGGTCTCGGACCATTAAATTCAATTCCGGATATATAGATGAGAATAAATACGTGCGAACAAGAAGATATATATCAATTGATGAACTCTTACATTTACAAACGCATAACAAGGACGTGCCATATAAATAACAAATAATTATATAGAGACAATCATCCGTACCTAATTGAAGCTTTTTGATCGGTGAAAATAAATTATATAATACCAATAATAATATCCTGTAATTAATATTACTCTTAATATATATATAATATTGTTGGATAAATGATGAGTAGTGAATGAAAAAGACGTCGAAGTTGTCTCATATTGGGAAATGTACCAAATAAAATCTTCTTTAGTAGCTCCAAGTTTGAGCTAAGGGTTTGGATCCCAAAGAGTAACAAAAAATTTTTACAAGGGAGAAGACACCGATTGGCTAAATTTCGGTGAAACACACAAGCTCGCGCACGGCTAGCTAGCCAGGTTCGGTGCGATCTCTTGACAATATTAATCTTTTTAGACAAAGTTTATTTGGAAATTAATTTTTATTTTAGAAAGGCCAATGCACTCTTCAGTTAGTGCTTCAGTCCAAACCAATGCGTTTCGAACCGCTTCCCTTCGCATAGAACACGCGTACCATCAGAGAAGGGTGTGTCACATGACTTATCACAGAAAGGTGCGTCCTTGACTTATCATATAAGGTTGTGTCCTCTGTGCAGAAGGGCGTGTCCTCTAGGTGTGTCATCTGACTCATGTGACTCACTCTTTAAATATTCTCTCTGCAGACATTTATCATACACTTTTGCATACATTTTTGTTGCATTCTTTTTCCTCCAAAACTTGAAAGTTCAGGCATATCTTTGTTCGCTGACATTTAGAACTTGTAGTGGTGCGTTTTCTGTATTAAATTTGTTGTTTCTTGAGGACGATTGTAACTCTATATAACACCTAAATACGAGAAACGTTGTCTTGCGGGAAAAAAAGTTTTCTTTGCCTCAACTTGTACTGTTTTTTGTTCCGAAGATCAACAAAAACACTAATAACAAATATTTTGTGTGTGTGTGTGTGTGGAGAGAAAGGTAGGTCACGATCATTGTAGGGTGAACAACAGACATGGTATAGAAGAACGGAGCCATCACTGGGTTGGGACCATATATAAAAGGTGGTGGGTCGGGGGGGAAAAGGCTGAAAAATATTTGCTTTTACTATTATATATCAATCCAACCTATATATAATAATGCACCTTCCATTAACGTTACATAATGTAATTTGAAACAAGAAAATGGATAAGAGATTAAAAAAAAATTATAGAAATAATATGTCAGAAAACATTTTCTTTTCGTTATCAAATTTAATAGTAATATAACGTCTATTTTTCTTAGTTGATCACAACACATACATACCCATCGTGATAATTATGGACGCAATTATTGAGGCATTTATGTATAACGTGCCTTCGATTAAGTCAATTTGTATGATTGAAGAAGAAGCAGTATGGGCTTGAAATTTGACAAGTTAGCTGGTCCAGTCCAGCACACACCCAAGAAAAAACTTGTGGTTACCAATACAACCAAGTTAGTCATATGACTCACTTTGGTCTCCATGTGGTAGGTCCATTTTACAAGGAAAAAATTTGGCTCCGGTTGCTTTCTTTTCTAATGACTTGGTTTATATATGGACATCTTATCGTCACATGCATCGACACATATAATTTTGATATATTACACACTCACTCACATTAGCAACGGTGATATGACACTTACCTATTGAATGTACACTTGGTGGTTTTCAAGGTTTTATTTTTTTGTGGGAACTTAATTCAGTAGTCTTTGAATTTGCAACTCTATAGAAACGGGTGGGGGGCACTCGATCCCTTTTTCGGTCCTTTCTAATATGAGATCAGAAAAGTACTGATTGTGGTTCCTACATCAAAGTATGACTGAATATTTGTCATTTTATCAAAAAACTATAGTTGGTGCTAACGATGTAATTCAATTATTTAAACCATACAATAATTCAAGCAACACATTTTGATTGTTCTACTTAATAAGGACAATTATTGTACTCAACACATAATAATTTTTTATTTATTTTTTAAATGAATCAAATATGAAATCAAACAGAGCACATGACCACCCAACGGTGTAACATCCACGAATACTTGTGGTCTTAGCCTGTAATATGCAAAATGGGCCATAAACTGTGACCCAATGATTGAAACTTTGTTACTATTTTGGAATATTGAACCATAAAAGATCCGATCTGTATCTATACTTCAATCCAGCTATTCGCCTCAAAATCCACATTGCAACAGCAGGCCCAGTTTCCTAACAAAATAGACTAGACTAGTCCTGTCCGGTTTAGGAAAAACCCATTTTTCTCTTCAAAACACAATAACGAATTATTAAAACTAAAATTCACCATTACTAATTATTTATGGTATTTCTCTATCAAAACTCATGCAAATTACCAAACATAAAAAATAAAAACACATTATGGATTAAAACCTTTTAAAATCAAAATTTCAGTCATTATTCTAAAATTTTGAAGTCAATACATACACATACAAAAACGTAACCTACAGATCTGGATCGTTTCGGGTATTTATAGATGGGCTGATGCGTAGGGTTAAATGGCTAAAGGCCCAACACAGAGAAAGGGAAACAATAGTGTTTGTTTAAACTTTACCAAAACAAAAACAGTTCGCAAATGAAGATTGTGGTAATTGTCCGTTGCAGTTTCAATGAAAGCTATGCCTAAGTTCTATGTGCTGTCCTTCCTAATTAAGGACAGTTGCTTTTGGACAAAAGTGTGCTGGTTTTACCATTAAAAGGTGCACAATTTTTTTTTATTTATTTTTAATTCTTTTATCCTATAATCTCAAAATCCTAACCCTAAAATCTTAGTCTTTCTTATGTTTTTACACCATTTTAGAAGGTTCAAATTCAGGCACTTGGAAGTCGATGATTTCATACTTGTTTAATTATTGGGATATATTTTATTTTCGAGAATATGCCATTGTTATATATATTTCGGGTAAAAATGAAATTTTGACGTTTTGTAAAAGGAAAAAAACATAGATTTTTGGTTAAATAAAAGCATGACTTTATATAAATTTTGAACATGATTTGGATGTGACTTGTGAGCATAGAGACAGTGGTATTTTATGCATGACCTTGCTTGTTTATTTGGAATTATGATCCACGTATGGAGTCTATATGAATCTTGATGTATATGTTTTTGACACAATGGAGGAAGATAGGTCTTATCTAAATATAGTCTAGGTACTCACACAAGAGGGACCACAGAAATCTTGGGGTCTCACTCTTTCCACTATGCCACGAGATTATTGGGATGAATCTTGATAAATTTATATCCATTCACAGTAATATTGCCTCTAAAATTTTGATTTCACTAATTAAGTACTGCTAAATATAATTGTAAGTATATTAAAAGATATACTTTATTTGTATAATATAATTTTCTATTAAAGAAGAAAATAAGAGTAGCTAGAAACATCTGATTAGCGTATGCACATTTCAAGGAAATGGAGAGGGGCAATATTTCAATATCAGAGTAAAGATACTGGTAAAATCTCTTAGTTATGCCATCAGAAATTAAATTGCGAGGGTAGAGGCAATAAAGCATTTGTTGAGTGTGAAATAAGAAAATCAAAATTACAACAATATTGAAGAACTTGATTAATCTATTAGTGACAATCAATCTATTAACGAAAAATGATAATTAAAGAAGAACTTAATTGATCTATGAAGGAGACTTCTGATAGAAATTCAACCTTCAATTATGAATTAATTGAATAAAAAGAATAAAATGCATCAGTAAAAAATTTCTTAAACTTGAAGTCGATCGATCAACAATTATTCCAGCCAGTGCCAATGGTTACACTGTATTCTCACAAAAAAAAAAGAAGTTCAACATTAAGGTTCAATTAATTTTTTGCTTCCAACATAATAAAATGATTACTATTAAATTTACAATTAAACATATTTTTCCATTATTATTTGATTTGGGTATTCTATATATTTACATTTTGCATTTGAACTGTATATATTAAAAAAAAATTCAAAAAAGTCCCCTAAATGAAAAAAAAAATAAAATTGAAGCAGCCAAGAACTTGAGGCCTGTGGGATCCAAGAGTACTTCAAATTTATCCTACAAAATATCAGGTATGATTCGACAATTGTCGGTTATATATGTACTGCATGGTAAATACAAAACAATCAATATTACAAGATTGCATTAAATGAACGTGTCCTAACCCCCCAATGAGGCTATAAAATTAACATTTTGAATTTTTTTCCAGTACATCAGGTAAAAAAAAAGTAACTGGTCCAGTAGCCATAAAGTACATATATATTTGTGCATATATGAATTGCGTGATTCAAGAACAGTTATTATCAAAAAATAATCTCACTTAGCGTATGAAGTCTGTACGTGTACTGCATGCTCCACCACCAGTCTCGTGTAGTCACTTGGAGCTCTTCCTTTTTTTCACCCATAACAAAGTTAAAGGTATTGATTCCCATGCGAAGCCTTGGCAAATCAGCAGTCCTTGCTATTTATACCTCACGTTCGTTGTCATTTCAACCTTAAAGTACTCTTAAATGAACCCTACTTTCATACTTGGATTGAAACGATACTTCGACTTTTTATATATTAGTAATAGTAATTTCGAACTAATTCCAGAAGTTTAAAGCTTTCCAAAAAATAATATCAGCCCTTTCTTGCATGGATATCAAGAGAATGGCAGATGGTATGCATGGACCAGCAGAAAACTCAACCATCGATGATTTGGGTACTCAGAAGGAATGCTAAAAAGTCAGTCCTAATTTAAAAAATTTAATCAAAGATTTGAAAACTTTGTAATTCTAATATATATAGCCACTATATTTAAAGTTTCTTGAAAAAAGAGACTCGTAAGCAGGAGGTGCGCACAGTTAATATAATATCCCCTAAAAATGAACGCGGGCAATGTTTTTACATACATATATAGTTTCAGCGACAATAATTTTTCTTCAATGAGATGTAATTACAAACTAGAAGTCTCGGAATGAAGAAATTTATCATTTAAAAAAAAGCACATAATTTTAAATGAAATTTATGAAGGGGTTTCAATGTTTTCTTACACCACCCTCCTCACACAAGTTTATTGCGTACATATATATATATATGTATATATGTGTATATATATATATATATATATATAAGTGTGTATGGGTGTTAATTGTATCTTAGTGATTAGAGGAAAAAACAAATCTATAGCAGGTGTGCACCTAACAAAACGATCTAAACATTATTTACTTCATGTACGATTTAGTATGACCATGTGATAAGGACAAGATATCCAAGAACGTCCTGGGACAATCTAAATCTAAATCTAAAATCGGACCATATTATATAGTTCTGTACTATGTTACATGCATTCTGGTGCAAAAACTTGCTTTATTTGGATGAAAGATGTACGAAATCATAATTAAGAACGAACTAACTTTATTCATGATGAAAAATAAAACAAGAACTAATTAGCTAGGGTTTTGTTAAATTTAAGGTCGAACAGACAACGAATCAAAGGTTGATCGCGATTGGACTGCTCACTTGACAAGGAAAGCATGGAAACCACTCACCTGCTCGAACCTGATCGATCTAGACCACCACCAACGAAGAAGAACGATTCACAAGAACTCATCACCCGAAAAAAAAATTAAAGAAATTAAGATGTACTGAGCTAGCTGCAGCTTGAAATCAATATCATTTATGATCAAGATTTTTCTTCGAGTGATGGTATGGGAGGAGATGAAGATGGGGAAGATAGATAAGGTTGTGAGAATGATCAAAGGCTAAAGCGAGTTCTTCGAGGGGATTGGTTTCACTTTCTCTGGGTCATTTGGCAGACTTTTATAGGCCAAAAATATATGAATCGAGGATTGTCTCTCGTACGTGTGTGGGGAGCAAATGTTTTCATGGCACACGTGTGAGAGTATTTGACTGACAGGTGAGATTCGCTTCTCCTTGTGCTTTGCCTCAATTTCACCAACCCGTTTCGAGTAACTAATTAACAAATGAATTCCCATTTAATTCTTTTTGTTACTGTTACTTAATGTTTTTGAAATTCTAAAAAAAAAAACTTCTTTCAGGAACACTAAAATTTTTGAGTTCTATCAAATCCGATCGGGAAGCTAATTAATTGTGTTCGATTCGATTATTGTATATCTTTCTATGTTCCAAAATTATTTCAAAATTTATACTTCCAAATAAAATATATGTTTATTTTTTGAATCTGCACAAAATACATAATGTTGTAAAACAAAATCGCGGGTGATAATTAAAGCACATTAATCCCTGAGCATTCCCATAACCTGCCTTCCGTACGTTAACTGAACATATTTAACACCTCAACAAATGGCCACTGTAATTCGTCAATTAATAAAATTACAGGCCTTTCAAATTTCTGGGCATCACGAGTAGCATTATCCATGTCTCAATTCTAACATTATCTGCAATTTATTTTTGATAATCTAGGTTCATGCAATATATGACAATAACATAAACGGCAAAAGCATTGTGTGTATCAGATATCAATATTGTCTCATATGTTATAACACCTAATTAAAACATGGATCGAAATAATATATCACATAAATAAATAACTTAAACAAAAATAACTTGGAGATAATTATTAACAAGTATAAATATTCGTTCAATGTCTCATGGTAAAATAATCACTAGAATAACAACTTGAGTTTACAAAACTAACACTAGTGATTCTATGGAAAATTATATTTCTTAACATGTTAAGGAATCAAATTGCATCATAAAACAAATAAATAACCAGATCTAAAACGAAATTAAGGAATGCAAAACGATGTGCCGAAAAATTGAAGCAACGAAACAAAATTTTCAATCAACATTTTCACAAGTGTTGTTTCTAGATGTCTTCAACAACCACGAAAACACGTTAAAATTTGATGCCTACATATCATGGTAAGATAGAGTTTATAAGGAAATAAACACTTTTAAGCATGTCAAATTATAAATCTAGAGTCAATCTCTATAAAAGTCTATAAAAGCAAAACTAATCCGGGGAAGATTTTGTTCCCGTCGCCAGAAGCTCATGACTGAGGCATTTAAAATCCATTTCATTTAATCATAGCTTCATAACTAGATAACAATTTATATTTTAATTATTTCTAACAAAAGTTATAATTTTTTTATATTAATTTTATATTATTATATCGTCCTAATCATACATGTGAGTTCCTCTTTCATTAAAATAATTAGGTGGGCACTTACAACTACCCATGTCACAAAAGCCATTTAGAGGAAGGGTAAGTACACATGCAAAAGTTCCCATCAAAATACTAAGAATTGAATAACAAATTTGGAGATTTTCAAATTACGAGCCTTTATTTTATAATATAAGAATAAAATAAAATATATGATATTTGCCATTCCACCCCTTTAATTAGTTTGGTTGGTCCTTTAATGAGCTACAACGTTATTTGCTTTGGTTTCGGGATTCTTGGGGAATTCAGTGGTCAGAGAACCAAGAGTGTGACGCACCGCAACTTACGAAATTATAAGTTGAAATTTTTGTGAACATTAAAATAATAATAATTTCAAGGGTGAAGTTGCATATTGATCGGCGTCAAACTAGTTTTTCATGAAGAAAACAAAATCTTACCCCTAACCAAATGTACTTTTATATGCACTTATTTACTTATAATGACTCTCATCCATGATTTAATGAGTAGAAAACAAAATTTATTTAAAAAAAACGATTTTAACCTTTTGCCATTTGGAAATCTATATGATATCCTGTGTATCCGACCTGATCCGATCTGACCCAAACAGTTCAAAGTCCGAGACCATTTACAAAAATGATGGGTTCAAACTTAGTAAAAGCCAAAAACCTTACACAAAGGCATAACTGATCTCAGCTCGGAAAGAGTCTCCAAAGAAGTGAAGGACCGATCTGATAAAAACAAATAAAATCCCACCAAAGTAAAACACCTTAACAAATCTATTGCGATAAAAATAAAACCAAAAGATTTAGGGGCGCATTCAAAATTCATAATTTGTCACATATAAGATGAGATTAGGATAAATTTTGTCATATATCTTGTATTTTAAGGACTTGTTTGATATCTCTCATGTCTTTTACACATTCACTTATTACTATCATTGGCACTATTTTTATCACACACTCAAGTCTTGTACATTAACTTATTTTAAGAAACTACGCCAGAAATATCTCCGACCCCTCTATCTTTGTACATACGTGCAGATCCATACTATTGTTCAGTTCGGCCCACATCCGAATCCAAAGTATTTTTTTTGGGTCATATAACTATATAATAGAAATAGCGATTTCATATAATAAATAGGTAAAATTTTAAGTTTTAATCTTTTCGAAAATTAGTTTATTTTCAAAATCAATTATAATCCTATTTAATTTGTGAATCCCAAGTATAGGGTATGGGAGTATGGAACCAAGTGGACGTGATTGAAGGTGTCGCACACCTACCACACAAACTCGTAACTCCCACCAAACATCCTCTTGTATATGCCAATTTCACCAACCAACATATACAATTCTTCTTCTTTCTTTTTTTTCCCCCCAAAAAAAGAGCTTTATATACTCCATATCCCATCTTTATTTTCCCTCGGTATGCATAAAATCATGTATACTATTATATTAATTCAAATTATAATTATTAATATTAATAAATATCACATTGTTTCAGTACTGGCAGATTCTCCGTTAGCCCCACGTAATTTTAGAGAAAATTCATAAGAACGCAATAATACATCGGAACCCCCAAAAATTATTATTTTTTTTATATATATCGATCTCGTTCTATCATTTTTCATTATATGAAAAATACAATTTATTAGCTCTCGAAAAAAAATATAGTAATTATTTATCTATCAAATTAGTTACGTATTTGTAGGAAAAAATATTTAATGCTTGAGGTGAAATTATTTTCGTTAGGTTTTCTTCTTTCATGTTAACGCAGTTGTCTGTCCCTACATAAATTCTGAAAAGGTAAAGGAACATATATTTTGTTGTGAATAGTTTAGAAGTGAGCAATATGGACAATCTGATCTCTTAAATTAAAAAAAGTTACGTATATATTTTATATATATTATTACTTAACAAATGTAAAGAGAAATTAAATTATTGTATTCCTCAAATATTTCAATAATTAACGAGTTCTTGTTTCTTATTCATAATTATATTGCGATGAGTATTGTAACGAACCCGGATTCGAAATTTTAAGAAAACATAATAAGAGATGAGCAATATATGTTTTTCGATTGAATAAGACCTGCCACCTTTTGGATAAAAAATGTATAGAAATTGAACAATTGAAACTTAACATACAATAGCTATCAAGTTGGCCTAGTAGCTAGTGTCGACGACTTGTAATTCATCTGATACCAAAATTATAAATTTAAAACAAGATCTCAGGTTGAGACCTAATTGTAACATTCTCTTTCGCCAGCTAAAAAAAAATCACTTGTAGTCAAGTTCTCGTAGATCTTAATTAACCTATGATTTCAATTTCTAATTTAACATGATTTTTATTTAAAGCATTCATTAATTTTGAAACTAACGTGACACCACCTACCAGGGAAAAAAATCAAGAAATATACCCACAAAATCTATGTAATACATTAATCATATGCCTATATCTGTATTTTTTTTAGAAATATATCTGTATTATATAACAAAACTACCACCTCCAACTTGGTCTTCCACCATCCCCCGCCTACCACGGCTAAGGAGAAACGAAACACGCCCACCAACTCTCATTTGTAAATAAAGTAGTTTATTCATTAAAATCATCCCATTAATTTTGCGACCTCAAATTAAATTTTATAGTTGATGCAGCTAAAATAAATGAGGCCGCGTAGACTGTGGATGCGAGATCCGACTGATTAATATACTGATTCACTTGGCTCGTAAATTATCTCACCTGACTGGTAAATGGATATATGTATACAATATATAGTTAATTTACGGGGCATTACCTACGTCACGAACACTCGTTAAGCGGGCGTCGAGAGGGTTCTCGACGTAGACACTCTGACGCTCAAGTCAGTAAGCAGTTCAAAGAAAACTCAAAAAACTAAAGAACGTTTATAAAAATAAGAGCATACCTTGAATAATGTGGGAGTTCATCTATTTATAGATTTTTAGGAATGTCTAACAGGCTTGGACTTTTGCAATAATAATTCAAATTCTCGGCCTCGATAATATTAAACTAAACAAATAACTAATTGAATTAAGCTTATTAAATTGGGTATTAATCCAACAAATAATAAATCGAGTTGGATTTAATAATTATATTGTGCTTGTACCCTCAATCAATAGTAATAGTATATAAATATATAGGTATACACAAATATATTATTAGAAATTGATACGTAAATTTTCTTTAGTAGAATTTTAGAATAACTTCTTTGCACAATCTTATGAAAATTTACATATATATTGTTTTGATCGATCGGAAAATAAAAAAGGATGATGAAAGATTTAGAAGGTTATTCGCGAATATAAAAATTTAACTTTTAAATATACTTTTGTTAGTTTAATGTTTGATTTTCCTATGAAATATAAAATATTAATGATGATTTGTTAATGTGACATACGTAAGCATTGAATAGAATTTAATATATATGGTTAATGTATCGATCGATCGGCATTTTGAAAGCCAACAAACTTGCGGCCATTTATTGTTAGTCATGAATTTTATGTTCATCAGTATGTTTATATATGAATTTTACTGTAATTTAAATCTAATAAATGCAGAGGTGATAATTATATGTACGATACGAATGAAAATACAAATAATCGGATATATTTAACTAGATGGTTGATATATATATATATATATATATATATATATATATATATATATATATATATATATATATATATATATATATATATATATATATATATATATATATATATATATATATGCAAAATCATTGACTTGTTTTGATCGACAAAATTCATGTGCACTCTCTCTAATAATAAATGTGGTGAATTTCAAATAAATTCAATATGAGCTTCATTTGAAATTATTACTTCAAATAATTATCAAATTAAATCATTTTTTCCAAATCAAATCAGTCAACCAAGCACAACCTAATGTTAGCTATCAGTAACCTTTTGTAGGTTGATTTTATTGATTCATACTTATTATTCTGCTATATATATATGCAATAATTCTGAATGCACAATCAATGAATTTGTCAATTTCTTTGGATGCATGAATTTTTTAAGTGCAAAGTTATAGAAATTAAAACGAGGCATTACTTTGCACTATTTTGTATATATTCAGCTTCCAGTACTCCCATAAATATCTATGGACCACATATATAAAGTCAGGCAATGCAAATGTAAACCAGAAAAAATAAAATAAAAAAAAACTCAATATTTCTGATATCAATTTTAAAGTATGTTGAAATGTCACTTTGATGGTTCTGAAAAAAGAAATAGTTCCTACCAACAAAAAAGTATAAGAAAAAGGAAAACAAAGAATCAATTTCTCTATATATCTTCTTCATGCAGTACAACATTCCTCCACTTTTAAAAAAATAAGATGAATGCAACTCATGACCAGTGGCTGTATTACCATTATATATCCAAAAGGTACTAACATTTCCTCTTTAGGAAAGAAAGTAAAGAAAAAAATTGTCTTTTTCTTAAAAATAAATAAATAAATGAATAATAATTCTATATCATGGACAAATGATATAATCAACAGGAGAGTTATAAACCTTGGTTTCTTTGAAAGGGTCCAATTTGTTATGGCACGGGGATGCACTTGAAGGAGGCACTGGTCCCCTCGGCAGCCGGTTTTCGAACAAATTTCGAAAACTCTACCCTGCATCGCTCTCGTGCTCTCTCCAACCGAAACCATAGATACGAGTAGAAGGAGCAGAATGAAACAGACCCTGATCTTTACCATGAGAACGAAATTATATATTCTTGCGCTATCGATGCAAGAATCCTAGCCAAAAAAAATATTATAGGGGTGAACTTGTTAGTAATCGATGCAATGCAAGAAAAATATATATGTTTTCAAGTTCGATATATATAGTTTGAACGGTAGAATATCTATGTTGGATATATATTGAAGAAAGTCATGGTATGCAGTGGCAGCCAATATAGATTTGAAACCAGGAAGGAGATTTTGAATTATACGTCTTTGAAGTGGATTAATTTACTATTTAATTAATTGGACAACTGTTTTCAAGATTGTATTTAATCTGAAATGTGACATTACATTCAGGAAAAAAATAGACAGTCGTGGCGGCTAAAACTGGACATTTATCGCTTTAAAACTTTGAATTGAATGAATTTTCGGGCTGACAATTGACATTAAAATGATTTTTTTATTCAATTAACTTGTCAGAATTTTGAATTCAATCCATTAAGTTCGTTTTGTTATACTAAATTTAAATTTTTACATTTCAACAATTTTCGATGTCATGTCATCATTTTTCGATCTTATATCAGCATTTTCTATTATCACATCAGCAATTGGACAAAAAAAACAAAAATTAAAATTTAATGTATAAAAACAATATTTAAAAATTTAGTAGACTAAATCACAAAATAAAAAATGAAAAAAATTTCCACACACTGTATTCAGATCTGGGTATAAACCAGATAAACGAACCGGCCCAAAAACAATTCAAAAAAATCATAATTTAGATTTATGGCTCGGCCCAAAAATGGTGAAATGTCATCCAGCATTTCTTGGAGTCGAGGGAGAACAATTGTCATTTAATTGCCAACGTTTCGTTGTGAGGATGAAACGCATTTGGTTTCGTAATTTCGTGAAATGGAGAAGATATGTGTAGGTAAAATTATTTTAAAAAATAAAATTAAATCTTATTCTCATATTTCGTTTTTCAGTATTGAACTCTGTTCTACCAGGAAACAAGCATCATTTGGCAGACGGTTGTATGTTAGTTTTCATTGAATAAGTCAGAGATGTCAATTTTGTTACCGCGAACCGAATGGAACCGGTTCGGTTTACGCAAGTGGAAAACTTGACAGTGGTTGCGTAAAGTTTAAATTTTTTTTAATCTTTCGCGTTTACGAAACATCCATCGCGTTCATTTTTGTGTGGGATTCATAGATATCAATTTTAGCTTTTCAAATTAAAGCGAACAAGTGCCCTATAGTAGTAAATCATGCTCCTCTATGTTTATTGTGAACTAGTTTTATAAAAACGATACATACTCTCTCATAATTCCCACGCTGAACTAAGAATCTCAGCATCCAGAATTTTTAATGTACAAAAACAACCAAACTTTTCCGAGAAATCTCACGCGGAATTCGGAGAGATGATACAAAATATTGGATATGTAATAATCAATCCCGATTTTGGTCTTGGCTACTAAGACGCCACGGCCAGTTGGATCTCTCCTTCATGAATTGGCATAAATCCCACTCGTTTCTGCAGAAAATGACAAGAATGAAATAATTCAATGACCGAAATAGGGAAATTTTGATGCAAACGGTATCTCGTCTCGGAAATCATGCATTTCATCCTTATCGAACCATTAGCGATTTGGACCACTCATTGTCACATCATAGGTAACATATTCAAACGACAGGCACGTACAGGTAAAATAAATTATTTTTATCGAACAAACATATAAATTTTTAACAAATGATGAAAAAATTAACCAGAAATGTTTCAGGTTGGAATGACCATGCCATTTACTACATTTGAATTTCAAAATCTCGTACGAGAGAAACAGGTTAATGTGCAGCAACTTCTTGCATTTAATATACAAACAAACCGCTGAACTTCGAAAACGATAATTTGAGTATAATTCATATCAGCATAATAAGTTTAATTTATTATTGGAATGAATGTCCCGGTCGTGCACTGACCAGTCAAACTGAATTATGAGAGAACTCTTCCAGCGATTACTTTGGTAATAAAACAGTTTCAGAAGTTGTGTAATGTCAACCTTATCAAATAATAAGTAATAAGAAAAAACATTTCCTTCCAAATCAAATATTGAAAAAGTATAATACTTTTATTCTTAACTTATTTGCGTGAGGATTAGCAGCTTTATAATTATTTTCGACGCCCGTAAAAATGAAATAATCTATAAATATACACTTTCTCAGCATGTATGGATTGTTATTGCATATAATAATAATAATAATAATAATAATAATAATAAATAAATTAATTAATTAATAAAAGCACGTGATTTCAAATGGGAAGCCCCTTAAAACATGCCATGAAATCTGGAATAATATTAACAAAAAAATAGATAATAATAATGATAATAGTAATTGGATAAATAAATAATAAGTAAAAACTAACCTCGCGAGCTTTAGGGGCCGCTTTAACGGCATCAAGATCCCGCCGCCGCAACTCTCCGCTAGCCGCAGCTGGAACGCTGCCGCTCCCCATGTAAAGGCTAATAATTTTCTCCGCCACCTCATCCTCACTCTTACTCTCCGCCATCAGCCTCTCCACTTCGGCCTTGGGCAACCTCACCTTCACCCTCACTCCTCCTCCTCCCCTCGCTCTTTGTTCCTCCTCCTCGGACGCGATGCTCGGCGGCTTCATAATCGAAAGATCAGAAGACGATCGCCGCGCCAGCAGCAAGCTCTCGAGCCGATCCTTGGCGCTCATTTGAATCCCCGATCGCACCCTCCGAGTGACCCTCTCCTCCGGAAACTCAGGCAGCTCCACAAGAAAATATAGCCTTTTCGGCTTCAGCTCCTGCCCCGGATCCAACGGCTTCGCCCGGATGCCGTAATGCTTAACCGCCTCCGACTCCAACAAAACGTGGCCGGGGTATTTTTTCAAAACCGAACCGGCTTGCACTGGAGCCTTCACTTTGAAGGTTTCGCCATTGATTTTCATCACTTTCACGCTCTTTCTTCCTCCCAAACTATTCCCCATTATCACTAATTTGGACCCTTAATTTTCGTGATTAAAAGGCCTACGATAATTGAACTATAAGATGGATGAAAGATTGAGAAATGGTAATGTTTTTATGGAGGTTTGTTAATGGTTGGGAGTTATGGGATATTGAAGGAATGAGCTTGAGCTAGGCCGACGGGGTCAAATAAAGAGCGCAATTTTGAAAAACGGGACGTACCTTTGACAATTGATCAAGTTCCATCTTTATGCCTTTTTTTCCATCTAACAACCATCATATTGTATTTATCAACATATTGATAAAGTGGACAATTACTTGATTTTTATTTTAATAATAGAAAAAAATTGCTTTTTAAGTTTTATATATTAATTTTTTTATGATTTCAATATTTTACGTTATCACATTTTATTTTTAGTCTTAAATCTATAAAGTTTTTGTATTTTGGTATTTTTTTCGCCGAGAGCGTGAATGTAACGCACCATGTCAGGACTACATTGTTGTTACGTTATAAAAAATTTATGAAATTATGAAAAATCAAGATAGCGGGTTAAAACTAAATTCGAAAACATAGATGATCAAAATAGTATATCTTTTGTGAAACAGTCTCACGAATCTTTATCTGTGAGACTGGTTAACCCTGTCAATGTTCACAATAAAAAATAATAATCTTATCATAAAAAATAATAATTTTTCATGGATGACCCAAATAAGATATATGTCTCACAAAATAGGACCGTCTCACACAAATTTTTGTATGATCAAAATTATAAAAATATATATGACAACAAATTAAGTTGCTTCAATAATATATCTAAATTTATTTATTGTCTTAAAATGTACTTGGTCACATCTTTCATCCTACTTTTTTGCCTTGTGGGGGATGGATTTGGATTACGGAGAACCTTGTGTTTGTGTCTTAGCAACGACCACAATGGCTTGTTGTGTTCACACGTTACTAACTTATATATTGGGTTTTCTACAAAATAAAACAATGATTTTGACATTACACAAAAATATTATTTTAAGAAAATGCCAGGCGATTGATGGGCAATTTATCCTTTTCTTCCTTAACTTTTTTATTATAAGTTCCTGTTGTTTTCGACCAAAAAAAAAGGGATTTAGCTCTTTATATTGAACAATTTTAGTTTCTTATAATTACAGGTAAAGCTATAGCCCACCGCTGAATGAAGTGATACGTGTGCATATTCTTGGTAAAGAAAATTGAGCAAGCAATTTAGTTTGGGATCCATTGATTATGTCAAAAAAAGAAAGAAAGCCGAGCCGTGTTAAAAAAAAAAATTGATAATTTATAATTTGATAGGAATCCTTGAAATGATATATTAAACCAATATTTCGTTAATCATGTTTTGTCATGTGGGGTGAAAATGACTAATAACGTTAATCACGGTGTGGATCCAATAGATTCCGGTCATAATGCATGTGGGCTTTGGACTTTATATGCATATTCGACTTTATGATTGGAAAATTCAACACCAATTTGTCACCATCTACATCATTTTATTTTAATCAATTGGTGCACTATTTTATATAGTAAAACATATATTTAAAAATGACCAAGGAAAATGTCCCTTTTGGACTAGTACGACTATGTACGAGCCGAGCGCAATCGTGACCATTGAATTATTTCAAACAGTCAAATGAAATAATAAAAATATATATAATTTTTTCCCGAATTTTGTTTGACATAAAATTGAATAGTTGAAAAATGATATAATATTTTGTTACACATTTTCAAAGTATGAACACTGCATTGTAATATACTCTCGGCCTCTTAATTTTGAATAAGAAAATTACATTTTCTTTTCTCTATTTTAATATGAGTTTAAAAATCGATGCATAGAAGAAGTAATGTTGTTCAATAACTTATTTTGAGAAACGTGTACTCATTTCTGGTGAGAATGATGTCGTGGACTGGAAAATCTTGTTGTTAGGTTGAACCAGTGTTTTTATAACCGGACCGTTAATCAAACCGTTCAAGCCTTAAAAAATGATTCAACCGGTTCCACCGGTTCCACCGAACGGTCGAACCGGATAAATAAAATTAATATTTTATTTATTTTATATGATAAATAAAATAGTAAAATATTGATTATTTATATTTTTATAGTTTTTACTTAATTTTTAAGATGAAAATTACAACAAATATCCAAATAAACAGCACTTTTCCGGGTTTTAACCGGTTTTTTCCGGGTAAACCGGTTTTCCGGTTTTTTCTTTATCTCCGGACCGGTCTGGAGGCCGGTTCGCGGTTGAACCTGTCCGACCGGCCGGTCCGGTCCGGTCCGGTTTTGAAAACAGTGGGTTGAACAATAAATTGATTTTTTTTACAAAATAAAAAACGATTCATAAATAAACTTCGAAGTTAAATTTTTATGAGTATGTCTCATGTGAGACAGTCTCACGGATTTTAATCTATGAGACGGGTCAACCCTGCCCATATTCACAATAAAAAGTAATACTCTTAACATAAAAAGTAATACTTTTTCATGGATGACTCAAATAATAGATCCGTCTCATAAATATGATCCGTGAGACTGTCTCACACAAGTTTTTGTCAATTTTTATATATTAAATGTCAAAAGTTATAGAAACCAAATTATAAGTTTGTCGAGGCCTTGCTCCTCTCGCGTCTTGGTCCATTTTGATGTTCGGGTTTTGAATTGGAATTCTCATGAATAATCAATCACCTAAGAATATATTTCATGGTTTACTTTTCTGCACACATCCAGATTTTGAAACAATACACACTCGGTTTATTAATATTTAATATTAAAGATTCACCTCATATAAATCGTTAGACCTAGTAAAGTAATTGCCATATATATATTATATAATTCTTCATTTAAAAATCATCATATTTCGTTACACATTATATTATGAATTTTGTTCATATGATTATTTTTCATCAGCCAGTGTAGTTTTTTTACATAAATATTATGATATTTCAACAAAAATTCACCAAAATAAAAATTTCGCCAATATTTACTAATAACATATTAAAAAAGAGTGGGTCTCATGTAAGACGGATCAACTCTATTCATATTCACAATAAAAAGTAATACTCTTAGTATAAAAAGTAATATTTTTTTATGGATGATCCAAATAAGAGACATATCTCACAAATACGACCCGTGAGACCGTGTCACATAAGTTTTTGTCATTTAAAAATGATTATATTATATTTTGTATCAAACGTTCGCTGTAAAATTATAAGAAATTAGAAAATCATGTAGTTTTCTTTCTATGATATCCTTTAGCTATAACATAATTTCGAAAATCTATTCAATTAAAGTACATAATATATACAAAATATTAAGTTGCAATTATCACTGACAGGAGTTGAGTTACCTTTAATTATACATTTAAAAACTATTTTTTCATCATTTATTTTCATTTCTTTTGTTTGTTTCTTTGTTTTTATTTTTAAAGAAAAATCATTTCACTACTAACAACCTTTCGTTCCCAGTCCCAAACAGGACCATGTAACGATTAATCACCCCTTTGTTCAACAATATCACTTGATAAATTTCAAGACCTCATAAGGACGTTGTCCTCGTGTTCTAATATCTGAAAATTCAGTGTATATAAACGTAACCAGGCTCGGCTGTTGCATCAAAAGGATTCGATTCATTGGAGTGATGAATATACGAGAAATTCTTGTCACATATCCAGGCTTCATCTTGTACACATTTTTCCATCTCTTCTCAAGGGCGGGCACTTCTATCGTCTCCCCTTGTGCGTGCTTGTCCACTTCAACCAATTTTGTTTGATTTAAGGCCACAAAAAACCCAAAATGAATGTGCAATGGGTGATTATCTTCGGTTAGATTTATCACTGTCCAAATCCCCGTTGCACCTGCCTTAAGTATCTATGTCACCGCTGCCCCGAAGGGTTTTACATTGATGCACAAATTTGTAGCTAGGCTCGTCGATGTTGCTAGTATACTCGTACGTTACATTGTAACTTGTGGTGGATGCACTCGATGGGTTTGGAGATGGATATTTGACCGATATACTCAGTATTTTCTTCGTCGTGTCTTACTCGTGTCTAGCTGTTATATGATGATTTCATGATCTTGCTATCAACCTCATTCACCGGATCTCCGGTTGGGTAGGGATATGGGGCATTGTTATACAAAATAGCTGACGCGGACTTGGATTTTGCGAACGTAGGACCTTCGATAGACCATATGCAAACACTGGTGTTGGAGGAATATCGATAGACCATATGTTTTGCTAGATTTGTATAGAGGGCTAATCATATTATGTAGACAAACACATCAAAATAATCATTCAATTGCATTGGATAAGACCCTTTATCTACGTTGACCAAATATAAAAAAAAAATAGTAATCTTATTACGTATCTGTATATATAATCAAACTAAATGTGTGTACTTTTAAAAAATATAATCTTGTTCCAATTATCACAACCTGATAAATTTCTTATTTTAGCTTAAAAATTATTTCATAGCAAATCAACTCAACCACAACTCAACGTCTTTTTCTCACGCAAAGGGAAAATAACATTTTAGGTAGAGTAAAGCTTCCACATATTCTATTATTTTTATCATGTTATCAGTCAATTTACAATCTTAATACACTAATTTGTATTTTTTTTTTCACCGAAATAATGTTCTCTTTTCAAAAACAACAGCTTTAGTTTATCCATTTATGTTCATTGTGCTGCATCGTCTATAAAAATTATATAGTTTTTTTGATAGGTTTTTGTAATTTAATTTCATTCTATGAAAAAAGGTTTTATCCACATTCCGTTGACCACCTAATCAATGGAAGACTCCCACGTGTGCAAGTTACTCCCGCTAAATATCTGCTATTTGTACACAAATCATAACTGCCAGCAGTTGCAAACTCGCACACAGCTATGGCCTCCCACAACCTACTTTCTCTCCTCATCCTGTTATACCTATCTCTCTCCACAGCTCAATCTCCGCAGCCTCGGCCGCCGGAATACCTCCTTAACGCCGTCGATACTCTAGCCAACTCCGGCTATACTGCGATGTCCCTCACACTCCAACTCATCGCTCGTTCCCTCCCCCTACCCTCCTCCTCCGCCACAACCACTACCGCCCTGACAATCTTCTCTCCACCCAACTCCGCCTTCTCTGACAACGGTCAACCCTCCCTGGCCCACATTCTCCTGCACTTCTCTCCGCTTTCACTCTCTTCTTCATCTCTCCTCTCCCTCCCATTCTCCTCCTCTATCCCCACTCTCTCCCCCTCCAGGCACCTTTTTGTAACCTCTTCAAGTAGCCATGATATCTCAATAAATGGCGTAAAGGTCTCTGAATCGCCCATTTTCGATGATGGGTGGGTAATAGCGTACGCCATCGACGACTTTTTCAACCTAAACTTCACCCTCGCAAATTCTACCAAAACTGACACAACAGCAGATTTCCAGTGCCTGAAATTGGAGCGAGTTTCAAGATTCCAGGATGCATCTGGTGTCCTAAAATCAAGAGGGTATTCCATAATTGCCTCGTTTCTTGATTTACAGATCATGGGGTTCCTCGATCGAGGGGATTTCACAGAGAACAATGTGATGAAGTGGACTCTATTCGCACCAGCTGACCTGGATTTAGTACGGTTTTCAGGGGATTTTCTGGGGTACTCTTCTTTGCTCATGAGGCATTTGGTTCCGTGTAAAGTGAGCTGGAGTGATCTTGATGAAATGGTGAATGGTACAGTGATTTCGAATAATGTAGAAGGGTTCAGCTTGGAGATTACAAAAGATGAAGATAATGAAACATTAATGGTGAATGGGGTTGTTATTACATCCCCGGATTTGTATGAAAGTGAATGGCTGGTGATTCATGGGATACAACATGCGATTTCAGAACCGGATAATGAAGATGAGGAATTTGAACTCATGGAGGAATTATCCGAGCAGAGAGTTGAGGTACCGATTTCTGCTGATCATGGAGAGCTTTAGCTTAAACATACAATACTTTTTCTTTCGATTTTGTTCTTCTTTTTGTTCTTTGAGTTGAACTGCGATAACGGATGTGATCTGTATATTGTGTTGTAGTGTTCCTTTTCAAAATTTAAGAATCCTGGTCTCTTTAAGAATGCTGGTCCATTGTGTTGTGCGAGTTGTAATTTTAATAGCATAATGCCGCCCGCACAAAGGAAAGCTAATTATTTTAAGTAATTGCCTGATTGGGTGGCTGAATATTGGGCCTGATTGGGTGATTAGTTCAATTTAGATATCCAATCCAATTAATGCCTTAATCACTCACCGTTAAAAGTACCAATTAGGCCAGGTTGGGCCGGCACGGAGAAAAAATTGAACTGATCCGGTAATGTATTGTGTTTATGTCGTTGGTTCATGCTTGGATTAGGATACCATGAGTAGCAATTATTCTTGCACTTTATATTATCATCTACATGAAATAATAATCAAAATATGATGATTTAGATGACAAATTTTACGTAAGTAAATAATACTTATATGCATATATTAGATTTTTTGAAAAAATATGTCTCATAATGAATGACATTCATTTTAAATACAAATAAATGATTTAACAGAATTTTTCAACTTTCAAATTTATCATTGTGGATTTAAAATATTCTTATTTAATAAATTAAATAAACTTCCTTAGTGGTTAGTTGAATTTCATAATTTGACCCACACAAAATATTCACTTCCGCGGCCCTTTCCTCGTCGTTTTCTTGGACCCATTTCACAAACCCTAGCCCTAATTTCCATTTTCCTACACGCATTTCAATAAACATCGTATTATCTCCTTATCTTCTCAGAATAAAATATTTGGTGGAATGGAATCAATACTAAAAAATTTCCATTTCGCGCCACTCCTTTATGTTCGTTTTGTTGCCTTTATTCGGATACGGATCCTTTCGTGTGTGACTAGAGATGGTCTTGTTACACCATATTATATGCTAAAAACTATATTCAATCCAAAAGAAAAAAAATATGGTAGGAAATTTGCTTGTTCTGATGCCATATTTTCAATAATAATTATCTAGAAATCCATCATTTTATCAAGTTAATCAGATGGATATGGAAGAACAAATAACTAATCTTTTTTGGGTTGATGCAAGAATGTTAATCAATTATGAGTATTTTGATGACTGGATTATTGTGTAGTCGTGTTGTGATTTCATGTAGCTGTCAAAAATTTGAGATGCATGGATTATTATGTTTTAATGTTGTTAAAGTATATGATGTGAAAGACGTAAAATAAAGTTCTAGAGCATTTAACTTGAATAGGTAGACGACAAAGTTAGGAGTGGAGTGATACACAATTATATGAGCAATGAAGTCGAAGAAAATCTTAAGCTACCAAGTACATAACGATATAGAAAACTTTGTAGAATGCTCGTAAGACTGGCAACCGAAGCATTCGTTCAGGCATCAACTTTCTCCTTGGTGCATAATTTGGTGTTTGATCTAACCACGCAGATCATGGAAATGCGTTTGATGGAAGTGAGTCAAGACAACATTAGTGGTGTCAGGACATCACCTATGGGACTTTCCATGAACAAGCAAAAAAATTCAAGAAAAGAATTGGTATGAAAAGATCGAGACGATTGAATAATTATGTAGAACTTCAATCAAAATGAGGAAAAATTGAGAGTCAAGGTAAGTAGATTATTACTATTGATATTCTTTTGGAAACAAAAATTATCTAGTTGCTTATTTTTTCGATCATTATAGGACACTGTAACACAAGATGAATTGCACGTATCTTGTTCCGTATCTCTGGTATCTCATGTATTTCTTTAAACAACTGGAAGTCGATTCAAATTTATCGAATTATTGATTATATGAAATTTATTGATATTTTTAAAAAAATTATGTGTAAAAATCTTAAAATAAATAAATAAAAAAAACCTTTCCTAGGAGGTGAAAATGTTAGTTATAAATTTATAATCTATATTTTTATTTAATGTAGATGTCACTTGATTATCTGTAATATTCTCTTGAAGTCATGAATTTTAATAAAGATATAGCCGATGCATATTATGGAGTAGTTGTTTTCGTGTTTTGAGTACACATTATGTAACTAACTTTTAGTTTTATCAGATACTTCATGATGAAAATATTATAAGTTTTAATTCAAGCAATAGCATATCAATAGTGTTATATTGTTAAAAAAATTATTTATTGACAAAAGAAAAATTGACAATACTCATTTAATTCGGAGAAATGATATGAATAAAGTTAACTATAAACATATTATTATACTATTTAATTTTAAAATAATTAATTTAAATTAATAGAATTGAACTATATATATAATTTCTTATAAAATAAATTTAAGGAAAAGTTGTGGACAAGTTTTTTTCAGAAGCCATGCCAAAATCCGGTACAAATATTTGACACGAAAGACAAAAAAAAACAATGTAAAAAAAAAGGCATTTGTTTGTCTCTAAAAAATGTGTGTTTTGTTTACTTAATAAACTAGGCCACTACTAATTACATAAAAGAGAGTGTTTTGGAGAGCTTTTTATATTATATAAAGAGTGAGTCTCATATGAGACCGTTTTACGGATCTTAATTTGTGAGATGGATCAACCATATTCATATTCACAATAAAAAGTAATACTCTTAGCATAAAAAATAATACTTTTTCATGAATGATCCAAATAAAAGATCCGTCTCACAAATACGATCCGTAAGACCGTCTCATACAAGTTTTTGTCTTACATAAAAGAGAGTGTTTTGGAGAGTGTTTTCATATTATTTTGAAATCAGTTAGAATTTAAAGTTGATAGTGTTTGAAAATATAAGTCTAAAGTTAAGACAAACTAAAATTTAAGTATTTAAAGAATAATTACTTCCGAACTTAATTTTTAATTAAATGATAACCATATCCTTAAACTATATAAAATTGATATATTTAATTATCTAAAATTTGATACTCACACCATAAACAACGTGTTTATGTAATTATTATTATATTATGAATATTGTATCGAAATTAATTTATTATTTATAACATGAATGCTTTGGAAAAAGTATATGATTAATAAAAAATATATTAAAAATGACAAATTTGTAAAAATACACAAAAGAAATAATGGAAATGCAAACAATATAAAAATGAAAATATTATTTAAAAAATAAATTTAATATGATAAATATTTTAAGGATTACTAAAACAGGGCCATGCCAAAAATCAGAATAAACGATGCCGTTTGATGCAGAGCACCGTGTGCTGGAGGATCTGGATTCGCATCTAATATCTGCTCTTTGCCCATAAAATCTTCTATATTTTGTTTTCAAACGTTTCATAGATTTTTCTCTCCTTTTCATACAATTGATGCTGCATTGTCCCGATGCGTTTCTGGGAGCATGTTATAGCCATTCGATTTCTTATCCTCCCTCGTTCAACTTGGGAACCCAATTCTTTACCTTTTTGATTTTTTGTGGTATTTATATATTCAATTCTAGATACCTAGCCATGGCAGTAGCCAACCCACATTCGCATGTCTTACTCTCCGAATCCCACACCGCGGTCGACCCGCCTACTCTCATGGGAACATCCACCGTGTCTCCGTCTTCGGTCTCCCTCACACAGGATGATTTGAAAAGAATCGCCGCTTTTAAGGCGGTGGAGCACGTCAAATCTGGCATGGTCGTTGGCCTCGGCACCGGATCTACAGCCAAACACGCCGTGGATCGAATTGCAGAGCTTCTGCGTCTGGGGGAGCTTAAAGATATTGTTGGCATACCCACTTCGACCAAAACTTTTGATCAAGCGTTGTCTTTGGGGATTCCTTTATCGGATCTTGACTCTCACCCTGTTATCGATTTAGCCATTGACGGAGCTGATGAGGTGGACCCAGCCATGAACCTAGTTAAAGGTCGCGGTGGATCGTTACTGAGGGAAAAGATGGTAGAATCCGTGAGCAAGAAATTCATTGTTATAGTAGATGAATCCAAATTGGTGAAGCATATCGGGGGTAGTGAGTTGGCTATGCCGGTAGAGATTATCCCTTTTTGTTGGAATCATTCGCTGAACAGGCTTGTGAACCTGTTTTCTTATGCTGGTTGTGTGGGGGAGCTTCGGAAGTGTGCAGAGAGTGGGAAGCCCTCCGTGACCGATAACGGAAATTATGTCATTGACCTGTATTTTGAGAAGGATATCGGGGATTTAGACGAAGCCAGTGATGCCATATTGAGGCTTCCCGGGATTGTAGAGCACGGCATGTTTATAGGATTGGCTTCCTCAGTGATTGTCGCAGGTGTCAGTGGCCTTACCATCAAGACTCAAGTAGGGAGTGAGGTGGAAGTAGAGTCTTTCTGTTACAGTGAATTGAGGAATGGGTTTTAGTTTTGCTGAATTTTTTTATTTATGTCTAGGTCTGTTGGGAAACAAAGTTTTGTTATTGAGTCAGGGGACTCACTCCAGTTTGACTCATTTCCTAATTTTAAAAGGAAAATTTTGGGTGCTGCTTATGCTAAAAATTCATCGAATTGATGACGGAATTTTCTTAGTCTTGTCAATGCCAAAAGGCTTCTTTATTTAATGATGATGATATTTTAGCTGCAAAGATGATTCTTGATCTGCTTTACTGGCGTGTCTTTTCCAAAGAGTGCTTTCTTGTGTTTGACTTGTGCATTGGTTATAAAAGTAGAGTTGGTTTTATGTGTTTTTACGGATCATATTCTGCAGCTCTACTTGTCCAATTCCTTGTTTGCTAAATGGCTTGTAGTTTTTCATTTTTGGTTAACTGAGGCTAGTAGACAAAACCAAACACATCTCTGCTCACGTTGGATAATGCCTATTTTTCTACTCCAATTCCATGTTTTGTGGCACGGAATCAAGTTTTATGTCCGATTTGAATTGTTATTTGGGTAGTTACTTGATGTTCTTGACAGCACTGAATCCACAGTCACAGGAATATCATGCATTAAAGTTGCGACCTTTTTCGTTTGAGATCCCTCCCGACCTTGGAGTTTCCTATCATAAGCTCTGTGATTAAAACCAAATACCGCCTCTCTTTGAAAATGAATGAAGACAATATCACTTGATTATGGACGGGAATGTGGTTTCCGGACATGACAATTATGCAAGAATACACTCTCACCCATTTGATTATGTCACGATCGAGTAGTCAGTTAAACTAAATTCAATGAATGGTTTGAGTTATATCAGATTCATGCGCCTACATACTGATATCTGTATGCGACACTTGTGGAGCCTAAGAGTTGTGAACCCCTAAAAATGTTCGTACCTTACTTTCTCGATTAGTTTTGATTCGTTGTATCCACCCAAAGTTTGATCACTTTGAAAGACTGATAGTTGCCAACAAATTAGTTTAACAGCTGATCTGGTGGTTTTCCCACGAGTAGAATAGTGTAAGAGGTAGAAAATGATGTGGAGGTTAAATTTAAGATCGAAGCTCTTTTGTGTATGGGAGGAATGAAAATCCATTTCTTTATGCAGAGAGCACTGTAGAAACTTATGCTTCTTTTAAGAAATTGTAGGAATGTGGGGAGGGAAAGGGGAGAGCAACCAATGCTGCAAGCAGCCTTCCTCTTCCTCCATGAAAAAACATGAACTTGCTACGAAATGAAATCTTTTTTACTGTACTTGGTAAAAAATATCTATTGGAACAGTTTAAATCGTTGGCCGATACATATATTATATAATATAACCACTGGCATTCTGATCGTCATCCTGATAACTATAAATATCTGAAATGATAATTAATGATAAATATGATGAAGAAGAAAATTGAGAGAAGCAAGCAACTAGGTTCCCATTGGATTGATAAAAGTCAGTAGCCGCCCGCTCTCTTCCTATATCTCCAACGTCACATTCTGGGACGTTTTGAATTCATCCAAACTATAACGTTGATTGACCTTATCAATATTTTTTAAAAAACTATCCATATATTGAATAATTGAGTTCAATCATTACATTGAAATTAATAACGACCAACTTTCATATATCTAATTAATCGTACGACACCAATAAATTGTCCTCATTACCGCAAACCTAACATTCGATAGTCAACAAATCCAAGCAAAATCATGGAGTTGCTCACCTATAAAGACAAGGACATCACTTCAGTAGAAAAACAAAATCGCGTCGCTTTCTTTCTTTCTGAATTTTGATGTGAAGCGAACCATATTTATATATGTTCAAAAGAAATTATAAAATAGTATGCAACACCTATTCTAAACTGGTGTCACCATAATATATCATATCGCTGAAAGATTAGTATTTTTTTTTTACAAATTCACAATTGTAATATTTGTGCTCTGGATATCCATAAGGCATGTACAATTGGTTCTTTAGAGGTGCATAATGAAATGAAATCCCACCTCAAAACTTATGCTGTAATAATAAACTTTAAAAGAGTTCAGTGTATAGGATGAAACCATAACGCCATTCATCACCATAGATGAACTTTTTGGACAGCTACTTCCTTCGTCAGGTAGATCAAAAGCAACATCACAGGATCGAACATCGTATCCAGTTCCAACAGTTAGTGTACGGTCATAATACGATGCTGATGCACAGTCAATGAACCGGTTTCTTCGTCAGATGAAGAAGCGGATACATTAGCCTGTCGTAAAAGAATCCAAAATATTTCTTTTGAGTAAGAAAGATTTTAGCTGATTCAAGATTGAATCTTTCTGATGTTTTCTTTCTTCAGGTGTGGAATGAAAGTTAGAAATGATTGACGATTTTTTTTACCTGTTGGCGTCTGTGCAGGATAGAAGTTACTGCTTTCAGTATAATACATATTGGTAGAATAATCCCAGCAATTCTTAGCAGCAGCAACTGTCATTTTTGAAAGAAACATTAGGAAAAATATTTGTCAATAACTTCCATTGATTTAGGTTACTCCATGATCTTACAATCATAAATGGGAAAGAAAAGTTCCCTGCCCGACTAACAGCTATCGGAAGGACATGCCGCAAAATTAGGAGAACCATAAACTGCAAAAACAGATTATGAAAAAAAGAACTGCTGTTAAAAAATCTACCTATCAGCATAGAGCCAAGTCGTGTGTAACTTGTACAGAAACAGAGAAATTACTATTATGGCGACCGAGCGACAGAAAATGATACTTCTTGATGTCGAATAAGCATACTCCTCATAGTTCGGATCCAAGAAACTGCGATCTGTTGAAACCATTGCAATAAGGCGAGGATTGTTTAAATCTCGAGTAATTTGCCAATTTCCCCTGCTTAGATTAAACTGGTTGAGTGATATAAGAAATCATGTATGAATGAGTAAATTTCAACCAAGTTACGAGCTAAATGAGTTCCAGACCCCGACAATGAAAGCACAAGAAGTACCTGAAGTTCAGAGGGAGTTCCCTCAAACGAAAGATGGGGGGTGGTGCTGTATATCCCGGCTTGAATTGCTGAAACAATCATATACAAGAATTAGTCCACCAAGAATTGAAACTTAACGAAACAAAGCTTACGCGGATAGTCACAACCTGATGGCATATTTCACATATTGTGTCGCCCTTCTCGTTGCACCACTTTTGTACGCATTTACGGTGAGCATACTGGAATTAAACCAAACATTAGTATAAGCTGTTTTGAGAATCCTTCTCTATAAATGCTGCGAAAAAAATATTGAATTGGCTAAGTTCACATCTATTTATATAGCTAATTTAAAATGGAGTAACCGGTTTTATATGTGTAGAGATAATACAGGTACATAAATAGAACATAAATAGAAAAGGAAAATAATATATTCTTTAATCTTTACAACAAATGGCAACACTAATGACAAGAGGGCAACCAACCTTGAGGCTGCCACAGCATGAGCATGGAGTCTCCATTTTCGAATCCACATCTTCGTCCTGGCATATCCTACACTCCACGAGTTTTCTTGGAGATAAACTAGATTCAGAATCCTCGTGGGACGAACATGTAATCATCGCGTCGTCACCTGTGATTTTTTCCCCATGTTTAGGCGAGTTTCTACTCTGTATTGCAGCTTCCAAGGTTGATTCCGTGAGCAAGCGATCAACAAGTAAAACAAAGTGATCCCCCATCTTCTATCAAATATTTTCAATCAGCTGTTTGATTATAAAAATAGCTGAGACTACCAGTCCTTGGAATTAACCTGAGGAAAATGAAACAAAAGTTCTATCAAAGTTTTGTTGGAAACTCATTCATTTCCTTTGTTTGAAGAAGCATTTAAACTCAGTTTCCCAACAAATATAGAGTAACAAGGTGGAAAACAGGGGAGAACGTAGACAGGTCAAACAATATATGAAAAGCCTTTGAAATTTTTATGTGTGATTTTCTTTTCAACAAAAACAAATTTTGCACGCCTGAGAACATTTGATCTTCTTCTTGACACCTCCTTGCCTCATTTTCTGGCTACGCCAATACAGAAAAATATCAAGATGGACAAAAAACCAGCAGGAAACCACCTTAAGAACGAATAGATGAGTGCTACAAAAATAAGGAAATAAAAAGAACATGAAAACGCGAATAGATGGTCTGAAAATAGGAAGGAAGAACGAGGACAAAAATAAACTTGACAATCAAAATTAATAAAGTGTGCTCTTTCCCCAAAAAAGGAACCTTGGATGATAAAGAGCCGGAAAAAGGATAAGATAAAAGAAAAGAAGAGACGAAAAAACAAGTTACGCCAAAAATAACAAAACCCATGTCACAAAAGCACACAGAGAATTAAGCCCATGATTCATCAGCAAGAAAAGAAAGCAAGACATCAGGGAAAGACTCGAAGGAGAAAAATCGAGCATACCCGGTAGAAAAAAAAAGTGATCTTTATCACAATACAATGTCAAAACCGAAAAAAACAGAGCATACAAAAAGTAATAGGAACTATAAAATAATACTTGGAAAGATGAATATGGCAGGAAAAAGAGACTTACAAGATGGGAATCGGATATCTGAAAGGTAAGAAATCCTTTCTTCCTTAGAGAAGGCCGAAGTTTTGGGGAAGAAGCAAGAGTGTTCCTATACCTCCCCAGTTCAAATCCTTGTTTCCATATATAAGTTCATATATATATATACACCCACACATACGTGCTACATAGGTTTTTTTTAAAAAAAAATAATACCGATTTTCTTTATTGGTTGTTTAAAAAGAAAAATGTGACGAAATCACTTCTTCGCTTCGTTCTTATCTTTCGCATTTCTTTCCGTCAAATATTTGACTAGAATAGTAAAGTAAAACAAAAATCCCATTTATGAAAAAGAACTATACAATACGTATTTGGCCTAAAAGGGATGTTGGCTGAAATATTACTTCTGCAGTTTATCAATTAATCCTTACTCAAAGCTAAATTTTCAAATATTCAACCATGCAACAGTGGACTCTGTCAACTGAAAACCATTTTCTTGATAAATAACACACTATCAATTTTAATCATAGAAGAGACTCAACGCCAAAAAATTTGACTGCAAAATCTTTCGAGAAACTTGGACGTATGCAATTTAATTGTTTGGTTGACTAATTGTGGTGGAGTTAGTTGCTAAAAAATGTGAAAATCGTCAGTCTCCATACCAATTTTTTTGGTGTTTTGTTGACAAATGACAACTGTGTAATAGGTCATTGGTTTTTTCTTTGGTTTGGTTGGTAATCTTCCACGACCAAATATGGCAATTATTATTTTCTTCTTGTTTCTTTCTTTCTTTATTCATTTCTTTAGCATACCAATAAAATTAGTGTGAGAGAAGTAATATCTTAGTGTAAAATTAGTGTAAGAGGAGTAATATTTTATTTGCAGAGACTTGATAATATAATGTGATTATTAGGTCCTGCAGTATTCTGAAATTATAATTCGAACTACAAAATCCTTTACTATTGATCGCCATGCAATGATTCATAATTATATCAATTACAAATTAAGCATTATTAAAAAGCAAAATGGTCCTCTATATGATTGCGACTTCTCGGTTTCAGCCTGATAATCGGGTATAATTAGTTGGGCAGGTAATTTAAAAGATCGTCATACTTCAATTTTGTGGATAACCTAATCCTGATTCGAAAATTAAGAATATCAAACAGAACAATAAAATTGGTCATTATTTAAACCTCATGGCTATAAATGCATACTTCATATGATACGTTACATAATAATTTACTGAACAAACCTAAGACAAGAAATAAACGAAGAACTGACAAAAAGTCCCCATTTTTTCCCTTAATTTGTTCAGTGATTTATTGATTGAGCTCTAATATTTTTTTCTCATAGGATTCGAAACTCAAAACTAATCCAGCTTGCTTGCCCTCCAGTTTTGTTCCCCATGCACGAGAGATCATATTTCATAAGGCATACCGATCGAAGAGATTTGTTGGTTTCATAAAATCTGTAATCTTGTTTATTTCCATGTATAATTTTTCCCAAATCAAGAGCGAACTGCAAATACATGTAAAATTGTGGTTAACTGATTTTTTTTTTCCTTTTTATGACCAATTACGTTACTAGGCTAGTTCGAGCTAGCCGAACTCTTGAAAAGTAGAAAAGGAAGAATGGGAAAACTTAGAGGATATGTCGCTCAAGAAAAGAATTGAAGCATCAACACCACCTTCATGTGATTTTTATTTGAGGAGATCGCCGTGCCGTGCTGTACGTTGGTTGACTCCCAAGAATTTTATTTTTTGGAGTCAACTCCAAGAGCTTTGCACGTAAATCAGATTTTTTTAATAAATAGAACAGTAGAGATATATCAAACCAAATTAGGTAAGATTACATCGGTAATTACAGAAAACAAAGGGATGATTCAACCTTCAAGATCATACAAAGAAATGTCTTTAGCTAATGCATGAGTCGTATGATTCGTTGATCTTCAAACAAAAACTAATGAAACAACTTGGATATCCAAGGGTAGGACTTGCAATCTTCAATAATGAGTCTAAGGGTGGATGAGTCATGTGCAGAGGAATTTAAGGCATAGCAAATCAAAAGTGATATTGATTGATTGAGTTCGAAAGGTGTAAATCTTTTTTATCTAGCTGAGACCTTCCCTAATCCTCAATGCTTCGACAATCGAAGGAATGCAAATACCTGGAAGATTGCCATGAATTGCGGTTATAACTGATCTAATAAGGTTTCTGATAATGCAGTCATACCCAGGGGTCCCGAGACTGCAAGAAATTGTTGCATCTACGTTACATTTCAGAAAATTTTCTATAGGATTCTTCTAGCTATGAATAATTTGTTACCGATACGAAGAATGATGAGCTGCTTGATTGTCATTGAGAACCGAGTGGAAGATAATGGTTGCATATCTACTCTTTGCATTCCACATCACATTATATATTTAAGTTGGAAGAATAAATAAGTAACAGTTAACAGAATAATATTTTTAAGAGAATTTAAGCTTAATAATATTATTATAATTTTAATGAATTGTTAGTATGATATAAATGATGCTATAGAGTTTTAAAGGCTTTTCGGAAAATATATCTTATCGACTTATCAAATTATTTAATATATTTTTAGTCCAGATTGAGTTCTATTACAGCAAGAATGGTGAATGAAAATCTTATTCTGAATGAATGTTGTGATACAATGCTTGAGCCTTTTTAACTACCGGGAGTGTCTAACTTCCTCAACTAAACTGGAAAATAGTTACAACTACTTTTTATTATTATCTATAATAGCCCCCCCTCAAGATGTACTGTAAATATTCTTGACAGACATCTTGGACATTAGTTGTGAGAGAGTTGACAGGGGAAGTGGCTTGGTAAACATGTCGGCTAGTTGGAGATGAGAACGAATGGGTAAAAGCTTGATAGACCCATCCTTTATTCTGTCACGAATGAAATGGCAATCGATCTCGATGTGCTTGGTACGTTCGTGGAAAATAGGATTGTTAGCAAGATGAATTGTGGAGAGATTGTCACAAAATATGGTTGCTGGTGTTGTAAGAGTAATCTGTAGATCTCGAAGTAATTGAGTGAGCCATACCACTTCACTTGTTGTAGCTGCTAGTGCTCTGTACTCAGCTTCAGTGGATGACTTGGATATTGTTGGTTGCTTTTGGATTTCCAGGAAATTAGTGCATCTCCAAGAAAAACACAAAAACCCGTGGTGGATTTTCTGGTGTCAGGGCAAGTAGCCCAATCAGCATCTGAAAATGCTTTTAATTGTATGGAAGATGTTGCGGGAAAGAAAATTCCTTGGCCAGGATTAGTTTTGAGGTATCTTAGAACCTGTTGTACTGCATGTAAATGAGGAGTCCGTGGCTTGGACACAAATTGGCTAAGCTTGTGGACTGCAAACATGATGTCTGGTCTTGATAAAGTCAGGTAAAGTAGACGTCCAATGATGCGTCTGTATGATGTGCTATCTGGAAGGGGATCTCCATCCATAGAGTTGAGACATAAATGTGGTGTCATAGGCACTTTCGCTGGTTTACATGACAGTAAACCAGAATCTTCAAGGAGTTGTAATGTATAGTGACGTTGAGACAAGTAAATGCCCTTTGACGATCTAGCTATTTCAAGCCCGATGAAGTATTTAAGATCACCCAAATCCTTTAGTTTGAACTTGCTTTGTAAATCAGCCTTTAGTTCTTGAATAAGAGAAAGAGAAGGGCCTGTGATGATGATATCATCAACATATACTAGCAAGGCTAGAAATGAGTTGCCAGATCCTCTTATGAACATTGTGTGATCCGACTGAGATTGCTTGAATCCCGAATCCAGTAAGGCTTGAGAAAACTTAGTGTACCATTGCCTAGACGCTTGTCTGAGACCATAAATGGATTTGTGAAGATGACAGACAAGTTTTGATGCTTCTGGATGTTGCTGTTTATGGGAATAATAGCCAAGTGGGAGCTCCATGTAAACTTCTTCAGATAGATCCCCATTTAAGAATGCATTGTTAACATCTAATTGAGCTAAAACCCAATTTTTACTTGCTGCCAAGGCAAGAAAAACTTTGACAGTAGCTAGTTTTGCAACAGGGGAAAAGGTTTCAAAGAAATCCACGCCTTCTTGTTGAGTGTAACCCTTAGCAACTAACCGTGCCTTATATCTATCAACTGAGCCATCAGATTTGTATTTGATTTTGTACACCCAACGACAACCAATTGGTTGCTTTCCCGGAGGAAGAGTAACTATAGACCATGTGTGGTTAGCATGCATGGCATCTAGTTCCTCCTTCATTGCTGCCCGCCAATAGTCAAGTTTGACTGCTTGATGATAAAACTGAGGCTCAAAATGAGATGAAATGTTGAGCACAAGGTTCTTGTATGGCTGGGATAATGAATCATAAGAGATGCAATGAGTTAGGGGATAAGAACTTGCCGATGATGGGGGTGAATTGTGGTGCAGCATATGGCAGTGATAGTCTCTTAGATAGGAAGGGGGTTTAGATGTCCTTGAGGAGCTGCGAGTGACAGCTAAAGGTAATGAATCAGAAGACATGATTTCAGGTTCATCATGTGTATCAGTGGCCATATTCTCAATGTGTATGTTTGAATGAACATTGTTCTCAGAAGGTGGAGTCACTTGTGCATGGATGGGTTCATTTAACCGCTGATCAAAGTGCATATGCGATGGAATATGACTGTCCAAAGGATCTTGTGTCTCCATATGAGCTGGTTTAGGGAGAACAATTGAAGGAAATGGATCAAAGATCTCTTCTGTAGATGGTATATAGGAGAAGGGAAATATTGACTCATGAAAATTTACATCTCTGGAGACGAATATTTCTTTACTTCGCATATCCATCAGCTTGTAGCCTTTCATACCCGGTGGGTAGCCTAAGAAAACACATAAGCGTGCTCTTGGCATAAATTTGTCACGTTGAGCGGCTAAAGTAGAAGCAAATGCAAGACATCCGAAGACCCGTAAGTGTGTATAGTCAACTGATTTCTGATGCAACAGTTCATATGGCGACTTGTTTTGAGTAGATGGAGATGGAACACGATTCACTAAGTAAGTGGCAGTCATGATGCACTCACTCCACAGACCTAGTGGCACATGAGACTGAAAAAACAAGGAACGAGCAACATTAAGTAAGTGTTGATGCTTTCTCTCTACTACCGAGTTTTGTTGCGGTGTTGCAACACAGGAAAACTGATGTAATATTCCTCTATTCTGACATAATTCTGTAAATGCAAGTTCTTTAGCATTGTCTGCTCGAAATGCCTTAATTCTTCCATTGAATTGTGTCTCAATCATGTTGCAAAACATGGAGACTTTACTGGAAGCTTCAGATTTGTGTTGCATGAGGAAAATCCATGTGAATCTTGTGCAATCATCAACTAAAGTCAAAAAATATCTTTGTTTATTGACTGTGGGAATATGGTAAGGTCCCCATATGTCACAATGTATAAGGTCAAAAGCATTTGGAGACTTATTATTACTATGAACAAAATGTAGCTTTCTTTGTTTTGCTACTGGACAAACTGTACAAGGTGTGTTGCTTTGAAAATCAGCAATATCAGAAGGAAAATGTGTTCTTAAACTCTGTAGGACTTTCAGTGATGGATGTCCAAGTCTGTTGTGCCAAATTTGTGCCCCAACTTGATTGATCGAAGCCTCTGGATAAAGTGAGCTAGCATCCAGAACATATAGGCCATCTATCCTCTTACCCTTGCCAATCATCTTCTTGGCTGCCATGTCCTGAATTATGAACGAGTCAGAGTAGAAACTGATCATACTCTGCGTTGTGGCAATAAGGGAACTGACAGACAGCAGATTAAACTTAAATTCGGGTATGTAAAGGACATCCAACAAGACCAAAGAAGCACCCAACTTAATGTCCCCATAGAACTTAACTTCCACATGTGCATTGTTAGGCAGAGTTACTTTGGAGTTTTCCACTGCCTTAAGCGAAACAAAAGCATTTGCACTTGAACAAATGTGTCTAGATGCACCCGAATCAACTATCCAACAAGTGGAAGAATTCAGAGTACTTGGGATTGAAATGGATAAACAAGTACCTGAGATAGCCGGAGATTTGTCACCCTCGTGTTGTTCATCTTTCTTGTCAGTAGCGGAAAGTTGCTGAATCATCATGGCCATGAATTGTTCCATTTGATTCTTGTCGATATTCTGGAAAGCATTTGAGGCTGGACCAAAATTGTTTGGCCTGGACTCTTGCTGAGAGGCTTGATTAGTCTCTTGGTGAACAAAAGCAGCCTGACCTTTGTTCCCCATTTTGTATTTTGTCTTGTATCCAGGTGGGAATCCATGTACTTTGTAACAATTCTCAATCGTATGACCATGAAAATTGCAATGAGTACAGAATGGCCTGCCTTTTGAAAACTTTGGTGGCATTCGGTTGTTGAATTGTGACTGAGTTTGTTCATTTTTGAGTGCAAACGCCATGTTGTGATTTGAGATATTCATGGCGCCTTGATTTCCAATGGATCTTTGTCTTTCTTCTTGTACCACAAGAGCAAACACTCGGCTGATTGGTGGCAAAGGATCAAGCAGTAAAACTTGACTCCTAATATGTGTAAATGACTCGTTTAACCCCATAAGAAAGATCATTGTGTATTCCATTTGAACATATGTTTCAAGATTTTTGACCCCAGTGCAACTACATTTTCCACAGCTGCACATTGGTCGAAAATGATTTAATTCTTCCCAAATAGCCTTGATTTTTGTGAAATAAACACTAACCGGATCTTGTTCTTGTCGAAGAGTGACCAAGTCTCGGCGCAGTTGAAAGATTCTAGGGCCATTGCTTTGCTGAAATCTATCCCTAAGATCATTCCAGATGTCTTCTGCTGAGTCCGCAAACAGAATGCTTGCTGATATATCTTTGGAGACTGAGTTTAGTAGCCAAGAGATGACTATATTGTTATTCCGAACCCATGCGCTGAGTAAATGGATTTCAGAAGCAGTTGGCTTACAAATCGATCCATCAATAAATCCCAGTTTGTTCTTGACAGAGAGAGCAATCCGCATTGCTCTACTCCACGATGCAAAATTGTCACCGGTGAGTGGCTGAGAAACAAGAACGATCCCCGGATTATCCGAATGATGCAAAAAATAGGGACTTGAAGGATCATCAACCGCCAATCGGGAAGATGAATTCCATGGAGATGGGTTCACGGTTGCCATTGATATGACACTTTGCGAGCTCAAAACTCTGATCCAGACTCAAATGAAAAAGATCTTAATTCACCAATGCGCTGAATGTAATCTTACCGTCGATCAACCTCGAAGCGGAAGAAGATTGTGCGGAAAAAAAAAAAAGCTCTGATACCATATTACAGCAAGAATGGTGAATGAAAATCTTATTCTGAATGAATGTTGTGATACAATGCTTGAGCCTTTTTAACTACCGGGAGTGTCTAACTTCCTCAACTAAACTGGAAAATAGTTACAACTACTTTTTATTATTATCTATAATAAGTTCAAAGAAAATAATAACGAGTTTTTTTTAAAAATCAAATAATTACGTTTTTAAAGGTTTCAAACATTCTTTTAAACTATACTTCATTGGTAAAATTTATAAATCTTGCCCCTTAATGGCATAAAAAGTCAAATTCTAATAATTACGTTTTTTTTTATTAAAATATATTTTTAGTTTCGGTTTAAATGGAAAATGAATGAGAGTTCCGAACCGGAAACCAAACTGCCATGTTCAGTTTCGGCTTGAAACCAATTACTCAACTTCGAGAACCATTGGTGTCGACTTTTTGTGGTTTCTATCTACACCTATTAAGTGATATGTACGAATGAGTTATCGCTAGTGTGTTACATGTACAAACGATGTGTGCATATATATTAATTTTTTTATATATAAGTTTAATTATATTGATATAAATTTCTGTAATATTGTTTTTGAGTTTTGATTAGATGAGTAGATCTTTTGTGAGACGGTCTCATGAATTTTTATCTGTAAGATAAGTCAACTATACCGATATTCACAATAAAAGGTAATAAATACTCTTAGTATAAAAAGTAATATTTTTTTATGGATAATCCAAATAAGAGATCCGTCTTGTAAAATACGACCCGTGAGAACGTCTCACACACATTTTTGTTTGATTAGATTACTATATTTTTTTTTTTGGTTGAATAAAATAATTAAAAACTTAGCCACTATAGGTTGGGACCAATTCCACGTGCACATTCGTTAAAACATTTCAAACACAATTAAATATTCACAACAATTATTGTGAAATAATAGATGAAAAAATATTATTTTTAATTTTACAAAAATTATTGTCTTTTAGATATATATCGGATCGTTCAGTCTTATAGAACTATTCATAAATATTTGATTAGAAATCAGATTCAATTTTATAACCTCCATTGGGTTGGTAAGAAGAATTGTTCCATTCCAAAACCAGAACCATTCCAATATTTAAAATAAATAAACAAATTACAACATAGGTAACTCATTATTTTGACCAAGTTTTGATTTTATTATTACTCGACACAATTACATAATTTTTTAATATATTGCCATGTTATAATAGCAGAATAAGATCTAAGACCACCTACTAAAAAAGAAATAAAAATAACTATAAGAAATAAACTAATTATATTCAATTTAATTATCTAGAAAACACGGGCTCTTCAGAAATTGTATCCAACAATGGCTTCCTCGACCTACACGAAGCCACCCTATACTTATAATCCGGTACCACGCCATCTAAACTCAATCTCAGCCGTCCACTTTCGCCACCATCATCAGCCGCAGCTTCCTCGACCGCTTCAGGCGATATCCTGCCGCCGTTCCCACCGGTTATCCTCTTCGGCGCCGAGCTCCCCGCCATCAAGAAAACCGCAACATCCGCCGCCGTGACCACCGAATTCGCTCTCCTTATTGGAAACATAACGTAAAGATTACCAAACTCCAAGTCCTCATCTGCCGATAATGGAGAAAATCGCCTTCCGAGGCTCAACGACTTGGCATTCACCACGAAGAAGCCAGGAGACTCCAGCATCAGCTCCGCCGCCTTGACCGCATCCTGAAACTGCCGTATTTCGCCTCCCGGGAGGATAACCCTCGCGGCCTTGTGAGTCCCGAGTTTTGGAGACAAAAACGTGCAAGACATGTAGTTACCCATCCTGTTTTTGAATCTTTTATCCCAATGAAACTACCAATGATTAAAGAAGCTTGGACTTGGGCAAGTTTACACACACACATATATATAGAGAGAGACGGTTTCAGACATGTGAGTTGAGTAAATATAATAATTTGGTCATATTTGGCTGGTACACGGGCCCAAATTTACACGTTAATAGCAAACGAGAAACTTCGTATGACTGAAAAGGACAGCCCGCGGGGGTGTTTGACGAGCCTACGCGCCTAAGTGGCTAAATGCATGGAAGCTGCGAAAGGTCCTTATAACCGCGGTTTTTTCAAAGTCCTCGTATAAGCTCCACGCATGCTCCGATAAGGAGTCATACCAAATACAGCAGTCTGGAGTAAACCGAATTAATTTATTATTCATCCAATTAATTTGAAAATCGCTTTTAATTTTAAAAAAATCGATTGAATCAGTTTGGTTTTGACTTCTGAATTTTAAAAATCGGTTAATTGATTTAATCGATATCTTTTAAATGATATTTATTATGTGGACCTGTTCATAATTTGTGGGCTATGTTTTCCTTGCATCTCTCATTCTTTAAACTTAGCCTAAAGTAGACATTTTCAACTTAAAAGTTAAATACTTTATAATGTTCATCAAAATTAAAAAAAATTTATCCGCTTCTACGACCATTTTTCACCCACAAACAAAATTTGAAGTTTTTAGATACCAAGCTTTAAAGAATACTTTTTAAGTTTTTAATTAGCTACTTTATAAAACAATATATTTTGGATTACATTTTAAAGAAATCATCCTGATTTTTTAAGAATAAAGTTACTTTTTCTTTTAAAAAAATCAATTTATTAGATCGATTTTATCACTACGTAAAAATTCAGTTCAGTTTCGATTATAAAAAAAATAAAATCAATTCGTGCAATTATTGAAAATTCGGTTTGGTAGATTTAAACGAAAGATTCAAAAAATAGAACTCTGTATATCGACTCATAAGCTCCTGAAAAATTAAATTTGATGGGAAAAAAATCAAGCTTACAAGCTCAAAGCTCAATATACAGAGTTTAAGCAGTGCCTTGAACCATCCCAATTGATGTTTAAAATCAGAGTCCATTCAATCTAAAACCTTAAATTCTAGAAAACGGTTATTACACGACATCACCAAATTTCAAAATATCATGCTTTTTGACTTATGAATAATTTTGTGCAAAAACATATGATTTTGATGTTAATAAGAAATCAGCATCCATCCGCTTACTATTCGCTGCTAAAGTATTGTCGAAGTCATGATACAAAAAAAAAAAACAAAAGTGAGTCAAGAACCGACACGCCTCGGTTCTAAACTTTCTAATTTCTTTGTATAACACGCCCATTGTAATCACTCTCACGCATTTTCATTAATCACATCATTTTAAGTATTGTACGGAATCACGCAAATCATATAACTTACTGGTAACGCGATACAACAAAATCCTACATTATTTGGAAATTAAGTTTAATCTAGTGATGGAGGGTCGTCATGTTGGCCATTGTCTTCAAATTAAATGGCCTGATTCGGGAACGATTTCCGCCCCACAAGGCCTTAGATATGAGCTTGTAAGTGTGCTCTGATGGATGAAAGAAATCCCAAAACAGGTACTCGTTTGGATTCTTGCATACCGTGTAACCTTCCTTACCACATTGCACTTCACCTCCAAGAACTCCATAACCACAACATGCACCCGTTGTGTTTGTGAAACCTGCGTAGCCAAAAGTTTGATCGTTTTCTCGATGATGTCAAATGTTTATAGTCGTACTATATATTATATTCAAGTACTAAAACATCTTGAAAGTTGAAATGGCTTGATTATGTCAAATATGTGGTGTCAAAGATAACTTCAATTTCTATATTTCTTTAGGAATATTCAATCCTGATTAAGATAATTTACCAGTACATTAATGAACTGAAGAGCCAGAATGGGGCAAGAACATACCGTAACGTTCAGGATTTGCCCGAAAAATCTGGACAGTTTTATAAACAGCTCCATAAACCCCAACTGCATCGGGGTACTTGGCCTGTATGCCATTCACCAACTTTTCCAACCCCATGTTAAATTTTTTTACCATTTTATTCATTTTTCCGTAGCATTTTGTTACCGGTGCACCAGGCAGAAGTGCCCTAGCGGGGACACAGCCTACCGGGCCCAAAGCAAACAATGCAAACCGACGAGCTCCAAGTTTGTAAATCGAATCCAAAAAGCTTTCCACTTGAACCAGCATGGATTGCACATAATCATCTGGGGTGAGTGTTGGGGTGTAGAATGGTAAGAAGAAGTTGAAGATGTCATTGGAGCCGGATTCGATAAAGAACATGGAGTTTTTTACTAGGTTAGTGTCTATGTGATTTTGCTCTGCCATAGTTTGGAATTGTTGAAGTTGAACTTGGATTGGTGTCACTCCCTAGCAACCATGCACAATGCCGATTATTAATTACTAAAGATTAACGTTATAACTTACGATAATACGAAACTTCGAAAAGTAGTTGAATAGAATTAAATCATAGCTAAAAAGGCAACTGCTACGCATTGGTACAAAGAAATTAGGTCAACATTGTTTTTCTCGAAACAGAGGTATATTAAGCGACAAAGGACATGAATGAATGCGGCGATGCATATTCAATCGGTGCCGCACGCCATAATTAATGGTAATTCAATACAACCCCATTACTCATGATATTTTAACATATCTCAATGAACTTCCGAAATTATATAGTGGGATGTAGCATTATGGTTCCCACGTACGTGTGCTGTGATAATTATTAATTTAAACATGCAAATAATTGAGACAATTATCAAATAGAACAACGTTAATTAATCTTGTGGTACCGAATCATTATTTGTTGCTTGTAAAACTCCGCTTCCAGCACTAGCAAAGTTAACTCCATTTGATGGATATTTATTTTGAGTTCCATTCACAATCTCACTCTGCGCCTCCATGAAGGGTTTTTGCAAAGGAATGCCTATAAATTCAGCTGCAAATCCACCAATAAATTAGGCCCATCTAAATATAGGTGAAAAGCTAGTGAACAAGCACCTTTTAAATAAAAAAAAAAAAAACGGGCTAAATTTTTTCTAAAACCATATGATCTTTACTTTATTTTTTGTCGTTCCGTTAACAGGTTTGAACGCCTCAATCATACGTGATATCAAGAAAAATGCAACAAACTCACATATGAAATCAGACACTGTCCTTCCATTTGTGAATCTTCCTGTAGGGCGGTGAAAGAAATTGGATCCATACGGTGGGAAATCTGCCTGAGCAGTGCAGTTTCTGTTATAATGATTGTTCCCAGCATCAAAAAGGGAGTCCCCGAAAATGAAAATCGCGGGAACAGTTGATCCTGCAACACTTACGCCACAAGCAATCAAAATCCAGGAAATTATGAGGAGAGAAGCAATCAGATTTCTCTCCATGCATGGAAAAACTGAGGGTTTCTTCTTCTTCTTGTTGTTCTTTCTTAAATGCGCAGATTCTTGATTTATAAATTAAGCAGACGGTTGGGTTTATGGGTGATCAGAAAAGAAGGAAAAGTTGATGGAAAGGAGGACAAAAATAATTAAACCAACACACGAGGTAGATGCATGCATGGCCTAATAGAGTTATTTGTAAATCGTCATCGTTACTTTACATTAATGATGACGACGCATTCTCAACTACATTTTTTGTACTTGTCTTATGTTAGATCAGTTCCGCTTCTTAAATTTAATCGGTCCAATTTTCATTTTAATTGTTATTAATATTTTGTGAGCATTCATCCGAAGTTTATAAGTTGCAGTTTAATAATGGCGATCTAGAATCGAGTCACTTGCGAGTTCACCGGAGCTTGGCACTTTTTGATGAAGCTCAGGTTGAAACACTAATTGCATAACAAATTGGTAGGAGGCTAGGCATTGGAGCCACTAATTGAGAAAATTTCATTTGTAGTCCTGTAAATTGATTTGTTTTATATTTTAGTCTGTAACTTATCAAAATTTGGATTTCACATAGCAACTCGGAATTTTATTTTTTTAAGATTGGCCACTTTTTGTAAGAACCACTAAATCCAATGAATATGATTTACATGACACTAATTTTCTCCTACGTAACACATTGTACAAGCATTAAGTTCATATTACTCAAAGTAAAATTAATATTATTAAAAAAAGAAAAATGAAGAAAAATGACATTCAATACTTCAAAATGAGAAAAAAATCGTTCCTCGATATTTTTGTTTATGTATATTAATTTTGTGTAATATAAATTTTATTTTTGTCACATAAGTCACCGAAGAAAGCATCAGTGCAAGTAAGCAATATCCGATGGATTTTGTGGTTTCGGACAAAAAAATCCAAGTTATTGATTTAAAACAAAACTTTGACAAGTTAAATGATTAAATATCAAAACTAACTAACTTGCATAACTAAAATTATAATTATAATTTCTAAAATTTAGATTATTTTTCTTCCTTTATTTATCAAACATATATTTTATTTTTGTTTCTCCTAAGTTTTAAATTTTTCTAAGAAAATGACCATACTTTTATTCTCTCATTATTGGTTGATTTTTCTAAGGTAATGGCCATGACTTGAAGATGGTTTGGTTTTTATTAGAAAATGACCATGATATTCTTGAAGATGAAAAAAAAATCTATTTGATTGAACCCATTTGTTACTGCACACAGTTGGCCCATTACTCAAACTGATTTTTTTTAAAGTTCATGATTGCACTATTATGCATCTTGTCTTGAATCACACACCGATTTGTCAATATCATATATTGCTTCAAAACCATCGGCCAAGTTAATTGTTTTTCAATTATTTATGATTTTAAATATTTTTTGTGCATGATATGAAATTTTCATAGTTTACTCTTGAGTTCAATTATTCGAAATTTGATATTAGATTCAACTCAAGTTTCAAACTAATTAAAATAAGTTCACTGTATGCGTTGAATGTAAACATATTATAGTTTGTTTTATTTCAACTTTGTGATGGTTTCATTCTTGATTATTTTGGTGAAATTGATGGGTTAAAATTAATTGAAGAATTATGATTTGTATTGGTTTTATTCTTGATTATTTTGTTGTGCAGGCCTAGATTTTTTTTTTATTTCATTGAATGTGAAGAATGTAAATATGGTGTTTTTCTATCATGAGAAATGTGAAAGACATGTTCTACAAGATACGAAGACTTGAAAAGAACAATTGTAAAGTAACCATTTTGTTATATTTTATGATTAGAAGATTTTATATATTTTTTGCTTTATCAATTATATGTGTCGCCTACGTTGAATCAAAATTCTAACTCTGTCTCTAGTTATATATGAGTAAGTTTCATGTGAGAATCAAAATTCTAACTCTGTCTCTAGTTATATATGAGTAAGTTTCATGTGAGACGGTCTCACAGATCTATATCCGTGAGACAGGTCGACTCAGTGTATATTTGAAGTAAAAGATAATACTTTTAACCAATGTTTTCATAACCGAACGGGTGATTGAATTAATTTACTTTATAAAAACGATTTAACCAATCAGACTATTCAACCGGATTGTCGGACTGGAAAACTATTATATTATATAAAATAATAATTTAAAATAGTAAATAACATATTTTAAATTCTAAAAATATTAAATATATATAAATAAAAAATATATTTATCAAAGTCAACATAAAATATATATAATCAAATATAACTTTTTAGACAAAAATAAATCAAAATAAGCTCTAATACTGCTAAAATAATATTTTTAGCAAAAGTTGATACCCAAATAATCATATAACTAAAAATATAAGAAATAATTTTTTAAATAAATATAATAAAATTATAAATTTCTAAAAATTTAAAATCTAAAAAAAATAAAAAATATTGTGAACTAGTTCATAGATTCACGATCGGTTCTTGATTGGTTCTGATAGTTAAAACATTTATAGAGTAGGTCCATATTGGACTAGTGTTGGTTTCCGATTGAACCGGTCAGTTAGGTTCATTGTCAAAAACACCGTTTTTGGTATAAAAAAATTAATATTTTATCAAGAATCCATTTCTTAGAATATATCTCTTGCAAAATTGAGTAACGAGATTATATAATATTAATTTTTTGTATATACAAGGACATAGCCAATAGGGGTGGGTGCTCATTTTTTAAATTTTATTGACCAAGGCCTAAAAATAATATAAAAATAATTATATTTTTTCACTTTCTTCTTTAATATTTGATCTTATCCCTCTAATTTTTATTTTATTTTTTTAAAATCGTTTCTATCTATCTTTCTTGGCTCTGTCCTTGTGTTTATATATATACACTAAAAAGAAGTAAATTTTATTTATTAAAATATTTATTAAAAATCTAGCATAAATTTATGTGTTAAAAGTAAAGCTCAAGTAATAATTTAATTGATATAGAAGTTATCGGGAACGGGATATTTAGGAAAATAGATTTGGTCAAACTTTTTTTTAAAAAAATAACCGATGTTATTTTAAAAAAAAAAAAATTGATCAAGATTATAAAACAAAACAGCCCATCGGAAACACAAAAATTATACATTTAATAATTTAGATTATTGGGTACTATAATTAAAGTGAGAATAAGTTTTCAAGATAAATGATAAATTGACAGTGTCAGGACCAGACGTCAAGCCCTAATCCCGAACCGATGAATGATGATTTTGTCCTTGACTGGGTCTTCACAACCATCTTATATATATGTGTGTATATATGTATATAATGGCCGTCCAAGACTAGGAGACAACCATCTTTGTGGCGTCCGGTTTAGAAATTCATAATTATTCCTTTACTAGGTGCCACATTTACTTTCAATCTTTCTTTATTGAATTTCTATTTTTATTTTTACCATTATTATTATTAGAAAGATATTGTAGATAAAAATTTAATTACGTTCTACAATAATTTAAAGATTATCTACAAATATTTACATTCTTATTTCAAATATGTACAATTATTTTACAGCGGAAGTTTAACATTCATAATTATGTTACAGCGGAAGTTCAACATTCATTTATAAACAAATCATCTCAACTTTCAAATGCTCTTATTTCAGCTTCAGTTATTTTCCTCTTGTTCCAATTCGGGGGTTCCTGTGTCTGGAAATTACAATAGACGAAAAGAAACAGAGGGTTAAGTCTTTGAGGACTTAGTGAGTTTAAATCAATATATGGCTTTTAAATAACACTTCATCATAATTATACATGAAATAATAGGCATAAAAATTTAGATATTATGAATGATATGCAATGAAATAATAGATAAATGAAAATTCCATAAAATAACATTGGTGGCTCTAATCGAGCACTTTTTGTGAGCCGGGTGAACCATTCTCCGGACCGAAATATTCGGTGCGCGTTGTTCAGATGAACCATATACCCGGGACTTTTGACCCGTTGTTCATTGGACTCATTTTCCGGGCCGAGGCCACGTTGTCCAGTGGACTCAATTTCCGGACCGAAATCCGTTGTCCATGACTCCATTCATTCATTCATTCATTCATGATATATCAATCCATTCATAAATATGCAAGAAAATATATCAGTAATTGAAATGAACAGTGGATGATATTTGAACATTAAATAAATGCTATTGAAATTTTCAGGCCAAATGCCAAGGGCTTTATAGAAGAATGAATAGTAATTTCCTCACCTGGTAACTTACAGTTTAGGCTTGATTAATACTCCGAGTTCCTGGAGCAAGTCCTAAAAATATATTATGAATGATATTTACATGTTAGAGTTTTTAAGTAACTAGCTGATCATTTCCAGATTATTTTTTGTTCAAAATTTAATCCGGTTGATTTTAATTAAGTTTCAAAAATTCATATTAATTAGAAGGTATATTCAAACATTACGAAAGTTGGCCAAAAAGTCGGAAATATCATCACAAACTTTCGGCCGCCGGAAAATCGCCATTCCGGCGGCGCGTGAGATTCACGCGCTGAATGTGCCGGCGCGTGGCTGGCCGTCCGGCGGCCACGCGCGGCCGGGTTTTTTCCAGGATGTGTAACATTTTATGATCTTGAATTCTTTAGTTGAAAGTTTTGTCAAATTCCTAGCCGATCAATACCAGAATTAAATATCGTCGTATGGTTAACTGAGGTACTCCGACATTCCGGAAATCTCAGTTCCGGCAATATTTTGGGACGACGGACGATATGTACTTCATCTATGCAACAAGAGGTATAACTTTGTTATTAAAGTTGACCTCTAGTTTGGTGTGTAACTATAAGAAAATAAGCGAAAAGTACCTAGTTTGAATACGGTATACCGTTGTCGATTTGCGGAATATATTTGTTGGATTTTCTTGTTTTCGGTCGATCTTCTTACGTCACCTCCAGCGTTATATTGTTTTATGATATGAGGTGAATAGTTGGTGATTTATCGGGATTTTTCGGAAAGGATATGGCTTTTCCTTCTATTTTTTCTTCTTTTTCTCCCTTTTCTCTTCCTTCTTTTCTATTTCTCGGTTGCTTTCTTGTTCGGTGGATTTCTGGTGGAATATCCGGTATATATAGAGAAATTTTGTGCTTATCCTTATTAATTTATTATTATTTTTATTTATTTATTTTATTATTTTATTATTTATTTATTTAATTTTTTATTAAATAGAAAAAATGTTATGTTTATCCAAACTTAATATTATTATATTTGTGTATCTAATTATTAACCCGATGTATTGAACCTAATTATAAATTATCTTATAATTATTGTACTTAATTACTTAACATATATATTGAGTTTAGTTATAATATTTTATTATATTTTGGGTATTTGATTTTGGAATGGGAAGCTCATAGTGCTTGATGAATTTTTAAGTGTATTGTGATGTATTTCAATTTATTTCTAGACACTTTGGACAAATAAAATTTGTACCGAAAAATAATGTGATAAAATTTTAAAAGTGAAAATAATAAAATTTATACTAATAAAAATGTATTTATGCACCTTTGTTTTTAGGATGTCACAATCTTACTAACAACTTTACTCGGTTTATACATATATATGTATATATATATATCTACTTACATATAAATATACCACTTCCAATTGTGAATTTCCATATTTGTCCTTCTCTATTTATTTATTTAGCTTAGCAAGTAGTTTTTTCATATGGGTTAACTTGTAATTTATTTCTTTTATATTAAATAACTAATTATTAAAATATGATGATTACTATTCATTGAATACATTGAATTTATTCCTATTTCAAGCATTAATTTCCATGTTTGTCCTTCTCTATTTATTTATTTAGCTTAACAAGTTGTTTTTTTATATGGGTTAACTTGTAATTTCTTATATATGTGTGCGTGTGTGTCTTAATATTCATTGAATACATTGAATTTATTCCTACTTCTCATCTTGTGGTTCTACATGACCTTCTTCTTCTTTTTTTCCCAGAGCCCGATTAATTAATCTATTTACATATAAATATAATACTTCCAATCTACTTACATATAAATATACCACTTCCAATTGTGAATTTCCATATTTGTCCTTCTCTATTTATTTATTTAGCTTAGCAAGTAGTTTTTTTATATGGGTTAACTTGTAATTTATTTCTTTTATCTTAAATAACTAATTATTAAAATATGATGATTACTATTCATTGAATGCATTGAATTTATTCCTACTTCAATCATGAATTTCCATGTTTGTCCTTCTCTATTTATTTATTTAACTTAACAAGTTGTTTTTTTATATAGGTTAACTTGTAATTTCTTATATATGTGTGCGTGTGTGTCTTAATATTCATTGAATACATTGAATTTATTCTTACTTCTCATCTTGTGGTTCTACATGACCTTCTTCTTCTTTTTTTCCCCATAGCCCGATTAATTAATCTACTTACATATAAATATAATACTTCCAATTGTGAATTAGTAAAATATATTTGTCAATTTTCACAAAATTTAAAAATTACATCTATGTCTCTAAGGATTTATTTTTATGGTTATTATAAATATATCACTCCTTTCATCTCAACTATATATTAGTATATATTTATTTTAGTTTTATTACATTAATTTAATTAATATATTGTTTTTTTGGGGTTTCATTTTATTTTAGTGATTATCTATTTTTATTTTTTACTTTATTATTTAATTGTTAGGTTGGTTTTTTTGATTTAATTAATTTGATTTATCGATGGTTCGTTTTTGTTTCCGTTTCTTTTTCTTAATTTTTTTTTACGGTTTGGTTAATTTATATAATATATCTATTATTTTTCACAAAATTATGAGATTATAATAGTCTGGAAAGATTTATTTTGATAGTAATTTTGTGCTCTTCTCTTCCGAATTATATATATGAGCAGTATTATTCATTTAATACATTGAATTTATTCCTAACTTTTCCCTCCTTGTTATTCTACATGGCTTCTTCTTGATTTTTTCAGAGTTTGGTTAATTATTAATTAAATAGTAAAATATATTTGAAACTTGTCACAAAATTTGAAGTTTACATCTCGATTTCTAAGGATTTAATGTTGGTTATTTTGAGCTCCCCTATTCCAAACTATATATTAGTCTATATTTATTTGATTTTTATTATATTAATTTTTCTTAATGCATTGGATCTTTTAAGGTTTTATTTTATTTTAGTGATTATCTATTTTTTTCCTTCCATGAGTTTTTTTACTTAGTTATTTAACTTTACGTTGGTTTCCTTGATTTAATTAGTTTAATTAATCAATGGTAAGTGTTTTGAATCCATTTTTTTCTTAAACAATTTTTGCGGTTCTGATATAAATTATATTAGTTTCTAATGATTTATTTTGATAGCCATTTTGAGCTCTCCTCAACTAAATAATGAAAGAAATTTATTCTCATTTTCAACTTCAATCTCATTATACTTTTATTGAATAATTTATCACAATATTTTACCTTAAATAAGACAAATATTACAAAAGTACTTTAATATGATACTATATTTTTATTTTTAATTTCTTACATTGTGATATTTAATAATTGTATCAGTATATATCAAGCTTATGCTTTTCTACAAGTGTGATTAAAAATGTCAGTAAATGTCTTTTTTCATGGTAATTAAAAAAAAAAAAAAATAGACACTGAGAGTATGTAGATTCTATATGCACTTTTGAAAATTTTTCTAATGTTTTATTTGTAATTTAATTTTATTAGTTTGATTTATTTCAACTTTATTCATATAAAGATAAATTAATGAGAAATTAAAAATAATGGAAATTTCTTTATATTTATGAAATAATCCTTATAATTTTTTAACCAAGATAATCCTTATAATAAATATGAATTATAGTGATACTTTATTAGCATTTGTTATATATAAAATTTTTATATATGATATTTTTAACTGAGTACTACGTATTTTTTATTAATTCCAATTGTGAATTTCCATATTTGTCCTTCTCTATTTATTTATTTAGCTTAGCAAGTAGTTTTTTTATATGGGTTAACTTGTAATTTATTTCTTTTATCTTAAATAACTAATTATTAAAATATGATGATTACTATTCATTGAATGCATTGAATTTATTCCTACTTCAATCATGAATTTCCATGTTTGTCCTTCTCTATTTATTTATTTAACTTAACAAGTTGTTTTTTTATATAGGTTAACTTGTAATTTCTTATATATGTGTGCGTGTGTGTCTTAATATTCATTGAATACATTGAATTTATTCTTACTTCTCATCTTGTGGTTCTACATGACCTTCTTCTTCTTTTTTTCCCCATAGCCCGATTAATTAATCTACTTACATATAAATATAATACTTCCAATTGTGAATTAGTAAAATATATTTGTCAATTTTCACAAAATTTAAAAATTACATCTATGTCTCTAAGGATTTATTTTTATGGTTATTATAAATATATCACTCCTTTCATCTCAACTATATATTAGTATATATTTATTTTAGTTTTATTACATTAATTTAATTAATATATTGTTTTTTTGGGGTTTCATTTTATTTTAGTGATTATCTATTTTTATTTTTTACTTTATTATTTAATTGTTAGGTTGGTTTTTTTGATTTAATTAATTTGATTTATCGATGGTTCGTTTTTGTTTCCGTTTCTTTTTCTTAATTTTTTTTTACGGTTTGGTTAATTTATATAATATATCTATTATTTTTCACAAAATTATGAGATTATAATAGTCTGGAAAGATTTATTTTGATAGTAATTTTGTGCTCTTCTCTTCCGAATTATATATATGAGCAGTATTATTCATTTAATACATTGAATTTATTCCTAACTTTTCCCTCCTTGTTATTCTACATGGCTTCTTCTTGATTTTTTCAGAGTTTGGTTAATTATTAATTAAATAGTAAAATATATTTGAAACTTGTCACAAAATTTGAAGTTTACATCTCGATTTCTAAGGATTTAATGTTGGTTATTTTGAGCTCCCCTATTCCAAACTATATATTAGTCTATATTTATTTGATTTTTATTATATTAATTTTTCTTAATGCATTGGATCTTTTAAGGTTTTATTTTATTTTAGTGATTATCTATTTTTTTCCTTCCATGAGTTTTTTTACTTAGTTATTTAACTTTACGTTGGTTTCCTTGATTTAATTAGTTTAATTAATCAATGGTAAGTGTTTTGAATCCATTTTTTTCTTAAACAATTTTTGCGGTTCTGATATAAATTATATTAGTTTCTAATGATTTATTTTGATAGCCATTTTGAGCTCTCCTCAACTAAATAATGAAAGAAATTTATTCTCATTTTCAACTTCAATCTCATTATACTTTTATTGAATAATTTATCACAATATTTTACCTTAAATAAGACAAATATTACAAAAGTACTTTAATATGATACTATATTTTTATTTTTAATTTCTTACATTGTGATATTTAATAATTGTATCAGTATATATATCAAGCTTATGCTTTTCTACAAGTGTGATTAAAAATGTCAGTAAATGTCTTTTTTCATGGTAATTTAAAAAAAAAAAAAAATAGACACTGAGAGTATGTAGATTCTATATGCACTTTTGAAAATTTTCTAATGTTTTATTTGTAATTTAATTTTATTAGTTTGATTTATTTCAACTTTATTCATATAAAGATAAATTAATGAGAAATTAAAAATAATGAAAATTTCTTTATATTTATGAAATAATCCTTATAATTTTTTAACCAAGATAATCCTTATAATAAATATGAATTATAGTGATACTTTATTAGCATTTGTTATATATAAAATTTTATATATGATATTTTTAACTGAGTACTACGTATTTTTATTAATTCATTGTGAATTTCCATATTTGTCCTTCTCTATTATTTATTAGCTTAGCAAGTAGTTGTTTATATGGGTTAACTTGAATTTATTCTTTTATCTTAAATAACTAATTATTAAAATATGATGATTACATTCATTGAATGCATTGATTTATTTCCTACTTTCAATCATGAATTTCCATGTTTGTCCTTCTCTATTTATTTATTTAACTTAACAAGTTGTTTTTTTATATAGGTTAACTTGTAATTTCTTATATATGTGTGCGTGTGTGTCTTAATATTCATTGAATACATTGAATTTATTCTTACTTCTCATCTTGTGGTTCTACATGACCTTCTTCTTCTTTTTTTCCCCATAGCCCGATTAATTAATCTACTTACATATAAATATAATACTTCCAATTGTGAATTAGTAAAATATATTTGTCAATTTTCACAAAATTTAAAAATTACATCTATGTCTCTAAGGATTTATTTTTATGGTTATTATAAATATATCACTCCTTTCATCTCAACTATATATTAGTATATATTTATTTTAGTTTTATTACATTAATTTAATTAATATATTGTTTTTTTGGGGTTTCATTTTATTTTAGTGATTATCTATTTTTATTTTTTACTTTATTATTTAATTGTTAGGTTGGTTTTTTTGATTTAATTAATTTGATTTATCGATGGTTCGTTTTTGTTTCCGTTTCTTTTTCTTAATTTTTTTTTACGGTTTGGTTAATTTATATAATATATCTATTATTTTTCACAAAATTATGAGATTATAATAGTCTGGAAAGATTTATTTTGATAGTAATTTTGTGCTCTTCTCTTCCGAATTATATATATGAGCAGTATTATTCATTTAATACATTGAATTTATTCCTAACTTTTCCCTCCTTGTTATTCTACATGGCTTCTTCTTGATTTTTTCAGAGTTTGGTTAATTATTAATTAAATAGTAAAATATATTTGAAACTTGTCACAAAATTTGAAGTTTACATCTCGATTTCTAAGGATTTAATGTTGGTTATTTTGAGCTCCCCTATTCCAAACTATATATTAGTCTATATTTATTTGATTTTTATTATATTAATTTTTCTTAATGCATTGGATCTTTTAAGGTTTTATTTTATTTTAGTGATTATCTATTTTTTTCCTTCCATGAGTTTTTTTACTTAGTTATTTAACTTTACGTTGGTTTCCTTGATTTAATTAGTTTAATTAATCAATGGTAAGTGTTTTGAATCCATTTTTTTCTTAAACAATTTTTGCGGTTCTGATATAAATTATATTAGTTTCTAATGATTTATTTTGATAGCCATTTTGAGCTCTCCTCAACTAAATAATGAAAGAAATTTATTCTCATTTTCAACTTCAATCTCATTATACTTTTATTGAATAATTTATCACAATATTTTACCTTAAATAAGACAAATATTACAAAAGTACTTTAATATGATACTATATTTTTATTTTTAATTTCTTACATTGTGATATTTAATAATTGTATCAGTATATATATCAAGCTTATGCTTTTCTACAAGTGTGATTAAAAATGTCAGTAAATGTCTTTTTTCATGGTAATTTAAAAAAAAAAAAAAATAGACACTGAGAGTATGTAGATTCTATATGCACTTTTGAAAATTTTTCTAATGTTTTATTTGTAATTTAATTTTATTAGTTTGATTTATTTCAACTTTATTCATATAAAGATAAATTAATGAGAAATTAAAAATAATGGAAATTTCTTTATATTTATGAAATAATCCTTATAATTTTTTAACCAAGATAATCCTTATAATAAATATGAATTATAGTGATACTTTATTAGCATTTGTTATAAAATTTTTATATATGATATTTTTAACTGAGTACTACGTATTTTTTATTAATTGGTCTCTTGTGAGACGGTCTCAAGAAAAATTATTAGTGAGATAGATTGACTTTGTCATATTTAAAATAATAATACTTTGGCATAAAAAGTAATATTTTTTTTATTAATAACTCAATTAGGATTTTTGCCTCAAAAAATTGACTCGACCGTCTCATAAATTTTTTATGTTATTTTATTTATATATGTGTTTTACTATATATACATATATATTTGAATGATATTATTTTAAAATTTTCTTTCACATAAAATTATTAAAATCATTATCGATTTACAAATGATCTATTCTGATATAAAATTAACTATATATAATATGTATTCTAAAAACAAACAGAGAAAGTAAACAAAATTAAAAATTAGCAAAATCACAATTGATATTTAACTTAATAACAAGATTAGTGATTTTATTTTAATATTATTATAACAATTTAGTTAAATAAGAGAATTTCATTTGACAATCGTTTCACAAAAGCTCACAAACCATATGTTATTTAATCGATTTTAAACATTATTTAATATCGTGATTATATTTTTAATATTAATCATCCACGTGCGATGCACGTGAATATTCCTAGTATATATATATATATGTATATAATGGCCGTCCAAGACTAGGAGACAACCATCTTACTAACAACTTTACTCGGTTTTGAAAAACGAAGTCATTCATTCAAATAAATAATTAAATAATCATATATATGCTGACCCAAGAGACACTCCAATTCCAAGTCTACTTGAGATTTACAAGTATTCATGGTTATTTTGATTTCCTTAAATTAAATCCAGCTTCATCTATATGGAGAACAACATGTTTTGCCATATAACTATTCGTTATTTTAATTCATTAGCTTGCCCATTTTTGTTTTCCAATTTTAATATCATCGGAGTGCTAATGTGATATCGAACACATTAGCAATATCCGACGCCACATCTATATTTTCTGACATCATATCAGCATTTCTCAGTATAATGTCAGTATAATAGTGAAAAAAGACTTAAATTGAAAAAAATACAAACTAGTTTACGAAGGCTTTGAAATATATTCTATGACTTTATTAATAGAGGGGGAAGCACAACTTAAATTAGAATAACATAACCATGTTTTGTATCAAAAAAATAATTTCACATCCGTATTTTCCTTTAGAATTTAGTTGAGAGTTTTAATTTAGTTATCGTGCGTAGTTCATGCATATATAAGAAAGACATATACTAAATATATGTTGAGCAAATTAGTCAAATGGATATCCAATAACCAATAGTCAGTAATTCAAGAGCGTGCATTAAGGACTTTCTAGACGAATTAAAACTAGAAATGGGTATGAAATTGACATCCAAGACTTGGAGTCAACCATCATGCTATCTATTTGGTGTTGATAAGTAAGCCATAACCAAGAGATACTCCAAGCAAAGCAAATCTCTGACTGAGTGGTATTTGTGTGTATACATAATTCTGCTCATCGGGAAATTGGTCAGATTCACTACATGGTGTAAAGTACAGAACTCAATATCGCCATGGCTCAACAAATAATTTAGCAGAAAAGGTATGTGCTCAAAATAATATATAGAAGCTGTTTTGTTCATTTGCTTTTCTGTAACTTATTAGATTACTTGAATTTAAATTTTTATTGATTATGCTAAATTTGAACATTTTGGTTTGTGGTTACCATAATTATTAGCTTTGTCAAACTATACAAAAACTCATTTGAGACAGTCTTATTGATCAATTTTGTGATATAGTTATTCTATTTGGGTCAATCATAAAAAAATATTATTTTTTATCGTAAATATAAACATGATTGAACCGTTTTATGAATAAAAATCCGTAAAACCGTCGTCACAATAGACCTAGTCGTCCAAGAAAGGGTGAACAAGAACACTCAAATCGATTGATACAATCAAAATCATTCCATATTTAGTGGTCAGACGTTTGTTCGGTCGAGCTAGAAAATCACAAATATGCTATATGAGCTTTTATGATTTTGGCAAGTTTTGGACGGGGGTTCAGACACGACTCACCGACCAGAAAAAAATTAGGCAGCTGACCCAAAAAAATGATCGGATTGGGTTGAGTTCGAGTCAACCTCGAAAATTTTAATTTTCTTAAAAAAATATAATTAATATACATTACCTAAATTTTATTTATTGTATATCAGAAAAAATATTTATTGTATATTTATATCATAAATTTTCATAATTTAATATTTATTTTGAATATTTTTTATTTTTTAAACAATTGTTTATTTTATTTACTAAATATACTATATTTTTCTACGATTAGACTTTCGAATTTAAATCATATATATGATGAGGATTTTGTTATTATATGTTCGGTCGAGTTCGGGTTGAGCAATTTTTGAATAGTACTATTGCTCAATCCGACTCAACCCACCTGAATTGACACTTCTAGTTTTGGACAATAAATTCTTTATGAGTAGGTCTCTTGTGATACGGTTTCACGAATCTTTATCTGTGAGACAAGTCAACCATACCGATTTTCAAGCAATAAAAAATAATACTCTTAACATAAAAAATAATATTTTTCATGGATGACCCAAATAAGAGATCCGTCTCATAAAATACGACCTGTGAGATCCTCTCACGCAAGTTTTTGTCATTCTTTATTCCTAATAATAACCAAAATGATGTCTCGTATGTAGCGACCTTTTAAATCCATCTATACACTGAGTTTTCAAGCAACTGAGGAAGGAAATGAGCTTTCCCTCAACACTCATCAGCTGTATAATTCTCCTCCTATGCCTAACAACTATGACTTTAGCGATGTCTTTGTCGAAGCCTGGTTGTCCCGAAAAGTGTGGAAATGTCACCATTCCATATCCATTCGGGGTCGGTTCAAAATGCAGCGCAAATAATTCATTCACGATAATGTGCCAGAATTCTTCAATTCCATTATTAGCCGGAATCAATTTGGAAGTGGTGAATATTTCCCTAGGAGGTGTAATCAGAGTGAAACAGCCTGTTTCACCAATGGCTTGCACTGGTGAACAGAGGACACAGTCTCTGGTTACATCACTGCTGGGAAGTCCTTTTACTATTTCTCCAGAATTGAATTCGTTGGTCGTTCTAGGATGTAAAAATGCGGGATGGTTTCGTGGTAATAAAACATCGATGATAGGTGGATGCATGGCCCTTTGTGATGCTAATACGACACTTCACAATGGTTGTAATGGCGTTAACTGCTGCCAGATTTCAATCATGGAAGGGATTCGGGAACTTGATTTTACTTACAGGAGCATTGCGCCATTAGGCAAAAATGACAGTTTTTGCGGATATGCTTTTCTTGCTGCGTACACATGGTTCCCAAGTGCTTATAACACGTATAAAGACCTTCGAAGAGATTTGTTAAATCCGTTTGATGAAGAATTCAGATTTGCAACTTTGGCACTCCAGTGGATGCCGCCGTACAACCTCACCGTTTCCTCCAATGCTAGTTGCTATGAAAGAGACTATAACTATGATTCTTATAATTCTGATTATTATAATTATTATAATACAGGTTCTACAGTATGCTTTTGCGATATTGGATATGAAGGAAATCCTTATCTACCATTAGGGTGCCAGGATATTGACGAGTGTAGCGATGACACATTTAATTACTGCCCAGATACTTGTACCAACACAAAAGGCTCTTTCACATGTGATTATGAGGATGATGAGCATGGTCCCGCTTCAAAAGTTAAAGTACCGCTTATCGTTGTTGGAAGTGTGCTAAGCACACTATTTTTGAGTGTTGTTGCCTGGAGATCCTCCAAAGTTGTTATCAAAAGATATAAGGCTAATCGCAAATTGAGGTACTTCAAACGAAATGGTGGCTTGTTGTTGGAAAAACATGAGTTGTCTGCCACTGATAAAGGCGTAGAGAAGATCAAGTTATTTAGCTCAAAGGACTTGGCAAAAGCCACCGATCGCTACAATGAAAATCGTGTGCTTGGCAGTGGTGGCCAAGGTACTGTCTATAAAGGAATGTTGACAGATGGAAGAATTGTGGCCATTAAGAAATCTGAGGGAATAGATGAAGATGATATTGAAACTTTTATCAACGAGGTAGTTATTTTATCACAGATAAACCACAGGAATGTGGTTAAGCTATTGGGATGTTGCCTAGAGTCTGAAGTTCCACTTCTTGTGTACGAGTTCATACCAAATGGAACCCTGTTTAAGCATATCCATCATCCAAATGAAGAGTTCCCATTAACTTGGGAAATGCGTGTGCGAATCGCCATAGAAGTAGCCAACTCCCTGTCTTACCTACATTCAGCTGCATCTGCTCCAATATATCATCGGGATATCAAGTCTACAAACATACTGCTTGATGAGAAGTACAGGGCAAAAGTTTCAGACTTTGGAACGTCAAGGTTGGTTTCAATCGACAAAACTCACTTGACCACAAGAGTACTTGGAACCTTTGGTTACTTGGATCCTGAGTACTTCCAATCAAGCCAGTTTACTGAAAAGAGTGATGTTTATAGTTTCGGTGTGGTCATGGTCGAGCTTTTAACTGGGGAGAAAGCTGTATCAACAATTAGAGCGGATGTGGGGAGGAGTTTAGCCACACATTTCTTGCACTCGATGGAGGAAGATCACTTGTTCGATATTCTTGATGCTCTGGTGCTCAAAGAAGGCAAAAAAGAACAAATTTTGGCCATCGCTGAACTTGCCAATAGATGCCTGCACCTCCACGGCAAGAAAAGGCCAACAATGAAGGAAGTAGCGGCTGAGTTGGAAGCAATTCAAAATTTGAAAGAGGGGACTGTTTACCAGCGTGATGTTGAGGAAAATGAACAACATACAATTGAGATATCCGAGTCTTACAACTTCTCCTCAATCCCAGGAAGCACCAATTTTGATTCCAACATCACTTCAAGATCATCATCAGATGCTCAGCCACTTTTGATTGATGAACAATGAAGAACTTATCTCGTGATTAAATTCTTGTCTGTGTTTTTAACTATGTTATGGTCTGCTGCTGTGAATTTTTGTTGGTACGGTGAAAGTCCACGGAGTTTTCTCGAGTTATTTGCAGTAAAACAGTGTGGGGTTCAACGGTATACTGGTGTATGGTCTATGTACAACATAATTCATATAGTTAGCATATATGCTTCTCAATTTAACAAGATATATGTGTGACGTTAAACGGATAATTTAGAGTTGAGAAACTAATATTTCATTCAGGTTTACACTAAACTAGTGTTTGCAAATGTCTAAAAAAAGTTATTATGACTTCTCTTTTATAAAGTTGCACAACTTTGTAACGAAAAAATCTGTAATCACTTTTTTGTCATTTACAAACACTACCTAAATATATTATTAATCAAATTAAGATTTATTTATTTATATTTTGACTTAAATATTTTAGAGCGTGCATCAAAATATTATGGACTCATGAAGCCAATTAACTATAATTAATGAATATCCACTTGCCATCCAAGACTTTGAGTCAACCGTATATTTGGTATATTTTTGTTAAGAATTAAATTATTTAAATATGTTTATAATCAATCATATAAATATTGCTTAATTTATTAGTTTCATGTGTATATGTGCATCTTTACACACGATTTATAAAACATGATGTATCTGTGTATCTGTGCTTAATTTAAAAACGCGTATTCTTATTCAACACGTTGCCCTGCAAAATACGATTATGAATTTTCTTCTTCTGTAAATTATAATTTTTCCTCATTCATTGAATCATTCATGCATCACATTTAATGCATACCGACAACCATATCCTAAATCCTTACTTCTCAAAATTTTAAACATATAGATTTGAAATTTCTCTTTAAAAAATTATGTGTTCAATATGAAGTCCACCAACGAAGAGAAAGATAGAGACTTCATCGAACACGTATAGAAATTTTTTTGACTTTGTCTCTATATATCAATGAATGACGTGGTGATGTTTCCTACGTTTATTTTGTGTTGAAAGGTAAAATCACTCTGACAAACAAGGAAACAGTCTTCTTCAACCTCTACACAATTTTCTATTCTCTTGACAAACAAGGAAACAGTCTACTTCTACCACTACCATTTTCTATTCGACCATATAAATTATATATACATGCTCTTTCGGTGAGATACCGCATGCATTCCCTACACATTTGAAAAAAAAGTATACATTTTGGCTGTCCTTTTATAAAAAATAAAGGGCACTCTGCATGATTGATTAACCTGGACCAAGAAAAGGTGCGTATTGCCATTAATTATGCTTCACAATGTTGATTTGATTTCTGTTGAATGTTTTTATCATATCTTTATAATTCTTTCCGTTATTGAGCTTTTTACCAAATTGGATGATTATGTTATGTGTGTAAATATCAATTCAGATACTCAACACCTCCGGTTTTATACTCCAAATTTTGTGGTTCAAAATAACATTTATATCTTTGCATATATTTGTTGTATAACACTCACTTGATGGAAAAGTTGCTTGATGGATTTATGTGTTTGGTTGATTTGAGTTTGACTGCTCTTTCCTCATTCTCATTAAAATCTTATCAGAAGAACAATTTATGCAGATTGAATTCCCAAACGATTTATCAAGATGGGGTTGACCTTAATAGCTCGCATTGCTGTCTCAATATGTCTTTCAATGACCGTGGCTCTAGCGGTGTCTCTGTCGAAGCCTAATTGCACGAACACCTGCGGGAACGTGACGATTCCGTATCCTTTTGGAATAGGTGCTCGATGCAGCGCAAGTTCGTGGTTCACGGTTGCCTGCCAGAATTCCAGCTTCCCCCCAAAGCTATCTTTGAGCAGCATCAACATGGAAATAGAAAACATTTCCTTGGATAATGGGACAGTTCGAGTGATTGAGCCTGTGTCACCTTTGAATTGTTCGGATGAACAAAGACTCTTCTCTTTGGGAAGATCGCTGACAGGCAGTGCTTTCACAATCTCGGCATTTCAAAACTCGTTTGCTCTTCTTGGATGCGGCAATTCAATCTTGTTGCGCGCCAATAATGAGACCATTCGTGGGTGTATGGCTGTTTGTGATCCTAGTTCGAACGACACCAGTTGCAATGGTATCAACTGTTGTCAGATTCCAATCCCAAGAGGGCTCCAAGAACTTCAGTATTCCTATAATCGAACCCTAGGTTCCAGCACTAATGGAAATTCTTGTGGATACGCCTTTCTTACTGAGCGAAAATGGTTCCAAGAGGACTATAAAACATATAGAGGGCTTCGCACTAATTTGTCAAATCCATTCGATGAAGGGTTTAGATCTGCAAATATGGTACTTGAATGGGAGGTCGACAACATGACTCCTTCGAATTATAGTTCCTGCATATACTTGAATGGAACTAGATCAACTCAACTGTGTTCATGCAATCCTGGATTTGAAGGAAATCCTTACTTACCTGGAGGATGCCAAGACATCAACGAATGTGAGAAGTTAAATTTTTGTACCGGTACTTGTATCAACACATTAGGGTCTTATAGATGCCAGGCGCCTACCAAAAGACTTGCATACATCGGTATTGGGAGTGCCCTTGGATCAGTACTTCTGCTTATCGCCGCAATGTGGTGTTACAGGGTTATTAGGAAAAGATTGAAGGCAAACCGCAAGAAGAGATTCTTCACACGAAATGGTGGGGTATTGTTAGAAAAACGTTTGCATTCAACAGATAATGGTGTAGAGAAAACCAAGTTGTTTAATGCAAAAGAGTTGGCACAAGCGACTGATCAGTATAATGAAAATCGTGTGCTTGGCCGTGGTGGCCAAGGTACTGTCTACAAAGGAATGCTGAAAGACGGGAGAATTGTGGCAGTTAAGAAGTCCAAGAAGATTGACAAAGACGATATTGAACTGTTCATCAATGAGGTGGTTGTTTTATCACAAATTAATCACAGACATGTAGTGAAACTACTGGGATGTTGCTTGGAGACTGAAGTCCCACTTCTCGTGTACGAGTTCATTCCTAATGGTACACTTTTCGAGCATATCCATGATCCAAAGGAAGAATTCCCATTAACATGGGAGATGAGGATACGAATTGCGACAGAGGTATCCAGTGCTATATCTTACCTTCATTCAGCTGCATCTACACCTATCTATCATCGGGATATCAAGTCAACAAACATACTCTTGGACAGCAAATATCAGGCAAAGGTCGCAGACTTTGGAACATCAAGGACGATTTCTATCGATCAGACTCATGTGACCACAAGAGTTTTAGGCACCATTGGTTACTTAGATCCCGAATACTTCCAAACCGGCCAGTTTACTGACAAGAGCGATGTTTACAGTTTTGGTGTGGTAATAGTCGAGCTTTTAACTGGGGAGAAAGCAATATCATCAATTAGAGCGGAAGAGGGAAGAAGTTTGATCACATATTTCCTGCATTCAGTGGAGGAAAATCAATTGTTCGACATTATTGATTCACGGGTGCTCAAAGAAGGACAAAAAGAAGAAATCGTGGCAATTGCACAACTTGCTAAAAGATGTCTGTATCTGAAAGGTAGGAAAAGGCCAACAATGAGGGTAGTAGCAGCAGAGTTGGAAGGAATTCAAATAAGGAAACAAGGGTCAGGTTTTCAGCACAGCTATGATGAAACAGAATACCATTCTATTGACCTGTATGATGCTTATGATATCTCATCAAACTCAAGTAGCATGCAGTTTGATACAAATCCTACTTGTGCAGCAGATGTCCGCCCGCTGTTGAAGTAATGTTGTATTGCTGCTGTTCATTTATTTTATATGATATCATATTCTTGGGAAACCGGAGATATGTTTGAAAGGGAGAAACAATGCTGACAAATATGGAAAAGCTAAAAATACTAGCAAATGCTTGGTGAATACACACACTTTAAGTGAACCAGTTTTGTTCAATACGAATTCTATGACACCTACTGTAAGCTATCCGCTGTTATATATGTAATTGATAGTCTTAAAAGTTGGGTCTTGATCCTCGAATTGTAGCTTTAACATTTATTACCGGATTTCGTGTCTTAACAATGGTTAATATCTTTCGATTTAAATTCCAAGCGAAAATATTCCAATTGTACTTGGCCTCATGAAGCTTCAAAGATAGAATCATACTCACGCGTAACGAACCAAAAACCATTTTCAAAATAATCAGCATGAATCCTATCATCACAACGGGAAACAATACAAACACAAAACTTAACAGAAAAAAGCAGTAATCTTTGAAAACAGATTCTGATGAGAGTGAAGTAAAAGTACCAGCAAGTGAAGCGGGGAAGGCGTCTCCCAAATCGGAGGCCAAATAGCTCATTGGTCGATTTCTTGATTTCATAAAACTTATTAGATAGTCAACAATGTTAAAGGGTTGGAGAGAGAAGCCTATTGAGAAACTTTCCGACTGATCTATTTATAGGTATCGTATGCAACAGTTGTCATTTTTTAAATCCGATAGTTGCTTTCTAATACTGATCGTCGTTATGCCAAGTCGTCGTCTTTTTTGACAAATCGTATACTTTGGGTAGTGTGCGTGGAATCTGTCATGCAAATGACTTAAAAAGTTGTTACGAGATTCTAAGCTCTGCAATTCAAATAATGTTCAGCAGGTGTTCGGAGAATGTCCATTGATTAGACTGACTGATTCACTGAGACATGCTATTTTATCAATTGTTTTTTATCAGCTCGACTTCTGTCAGCGATCATTTGCCATCAAATAGGCTTATATCAATTATGCTTAATCATCAATTAAGCTTTAATTATATACACATGAATGAACAATTTCTCTCCTAAAATCAGTTCGATTAAACTTTGTATTAAAGCATTATATCATCAACCTTGTTAATTCACTTAATTTATCTTTGATTATGATTTTAATTTTATATTATTTTTATATATGGAATTTCACTATTCCCAATCATATTAAATAAAATATATTTTTTTATATATAATATTACATTTTCTAATTTTTAAAAGAACTTCATCGTGAATATTTTATGTATTGACTATTCGTAAATTGATATTATTATTATTATTATTATTATTATTATTATTATTAATCTTCATTAAATCTTAGATATAATTTTTTAACATGTACCAATAAATAATTAGAATTTTTCAAAAAAATTTATTCATATAATAAATTATAAAAATGATGATTTTTTGAAAATTATTTATTTATTATTTAAAAGTTTTTAAAAAACAATAAACGTTTTTTAAAATATTTTTTTATTAATAAAAATTCTATTCAACCAAAATAACGAAATCAATTTAATAACATAATATATAATAATTTATTATAATAATATTTAAATATATTTATTAATATTAAAAATTAATATTTATTAAGTATAATAATTAATTACATAAAATAAAACTAAGTTTTTACGGGTGAAATAATAGTCTGATTAAACATTAACTCATTGAAATTTTGGGAAAAGGGATGTAGAAAAATTGACAAAAGTTTGTGTAGGATGATTTTATGGTCGTATTTTGTGAGATGGATCTATTATTTTGATGATCGATAAAAAAAAGAAAAAGAAAGTATTATTTCTTATGATATATAAGATTTGTTTGACTGGAAAATTTGCTGTGGAATAACAAGAAAACCTTTCAAGGTGGGGGATTCTAAATTTTGAAGTCCACATCAAATTGTTTTTCTTAATCCAAACAATATACCGGAATCGCATAGCCTCATAAACTAAAGTTTTGGGCTTAATTTTTCTGTGAAAATCAGTGCGACAAATGAGCAGCGAGGTAAGAGGAAATGCAGATGATCCATTTGCAGAAGTGTTGAAGGCTACCGATGATCTCTACGACGTTCGGGATACCTATTTTTCAGCTAACCCAGACGAGAAAGCTTCAAAACTTCTTGGAAAAGCAAATCTTGCGCTCCAACTGATCGATGAAATTCCCTCGGGTATTGATATGCACTTACTCTTTTCCTTGATTCGGGATCTTTTTTATGTGATCTATCTGCATATTTTTTTGTTGATATAGGTGTGCTTATCTATTGTTTCTTGCGCTTCAGAAAAAAGAAAGACGCCACTACAAAGAGCTACGCATGAGTACTTGAGAGGAAAGGTGTTGGATGTCTTTCCTGAATATAAGAAAGAAGCAGAAGATCATTTATCCAAAGCTGTAAGTATTTGGTAACTTCTTTGATTCTTTTTAGAAATTTTGTTCTGGTTTGATTGGGAAAAAAAATTGTTCTTTTTACCTCTATTATAGATTTTATGTATAGGAATTTTGCTAAATTACTTGGTGTACCATATAGGTGAAGTTGAATCCTTCACTTGGAGATGCTTGGTTGAGCTTAGGCAACTGCATATGGAAGAAGGGTGATTTAGCTTCAGCAAAGAATTGTTATACACTTGCCTTAAGCAAGGTCTCTGCTTTGTTCTTGTGGTTCTCATAGAAAGCTTTTTTATGTGTAACTGAGTTATGTTGTTTGATCCTGACGTGTTTTTCAGGGCCCCAGTAAAATTATTCTTTGTCAATTGTCCATGCTTGAGAGAAGAATGGCTCAAGACAAGAGTATAATTCGTTTCACATTTCTTTAGATTCAGAGTATCATGTTTAGCTTGGCTGATATTTTTTACTTATCATTTAATTTACTGTGTTTTGTCTCAAGGTGCTGAAGACCAGGTTAAAATTGTTGAAGAAAGCATAAAGCATGCGAAGGAAGCTATTGCTCTAGATGTTCAGGATGGAAATTCTTGGTGTATGTAAAACTTTGAATTCATCGGTAGCATTAGTACTTTATATACGTGAGCATTTTTGCTACTTTTATTCTTAATTTTATTGTCATAATATATCTCTCATTATATGGAACCTGAACATTCTTTTGTTTTTGGATCTCAACAATATTTCTGATCCGTCCAGACAACCTAGGAAATGCATGCCTCACATCTTTTTTTGTGACTGGACCTTGGGATCACAGCAAAATCCTGCAGTCTCTGAAAGCATACCAACATGCGGTGTGTTTCATGTTAAATTTTGGTGTTCGTCATATTTGTATTGCAGTTTTGCTTCTTTTTCTCTGTTGATGGATGTATTTCATGCGTTTCAGGAAAAAGATGAAAGAATGAAGTCAAATCCTGACTTGTATTTTAACTGTGCTATTGTAAGGCACTTTCTTGTATTTCATTTTATTTATCTTGTTTTTCACTTCTTATTTTCCCACAAGATTTCAGGTTAGTTTTGTGGAGAATATATCATGAGAACCTTGCTTGAGACATACTTTTTGTGTGAGGAATTTTAGTGTTGAAATTGATAATGTTCCTTTGTTTATCATTAGCATTTATTTGTCTGAAACTCAAATTGGCATAAAGTTCAGATTTCTCAGTTTGTGTGTTTGTCTTACACTTATAGTTGCAGTTAATATCCCCAAAATTTTATAGTTATCTTAGCATTACTGTTGCTATCACTACAAATTTAGCGGAGATGTTGGCGGTTCATGGTTGGTATTGGTGGTGACTCATAGTCGTCGTGCAAATATTGTGGAAAATTTTCTCAAGAGTAGTACTATATCTTTCTCATTGTTTGATGAAGTTTTACCGAGAATGAATTGAAAAGAAAACATTAAATTCGTCGTGGAGCAATCCCTTGTATGGTTTAATCTAAGAAATTAAAAGCTATACCATGTGATGGATGCCCCCATTATTCTGTTGGTATAACTTGTTACCCTGAAATCTTTATTTAATTCAATTTATTCTTTGTTTTGGAATAGGCGGAGATACACCATTTGGTGATAGCAACTCAGGAGCATTTCTATAACTATTTGACCTATTTTGGTGCAGTAGATTACATGGAAATGACTTTACTGTAGCATTGTTTTCTTATGAGGTCAAATATTAGACCTCGAGACTATTCTCGCATATCTCTAGTTTCTGTCATTATGTACACCTAATTTTGGCAAGCAGTGTTGTCCGTAATTTAGTTCTTAGCCACTTACTTAGTTTCTTTGCTGCTGCTTAGTTTCTTTGTGCTATCTTTTTTCTATATCTTTTTTTCCTGAACATTATTTTTATTGCATCTATATAGGTAAACAAGTATCTAGAGAACTATGAGAGGGCCCTAAGTGGATTTGAAGCTGCTGCATTAAGAGACCCTGGTCTAAATGCTTCAGAGGAGGTTCTGAAGATTGTTCACCTTCTAGACAAAGTAGAAAGTTTGTTCCGAGTAAGATACTTGTGTTTAGCACTTACGGTCAATTCGGACAATTAGTCAGTCTTCTCTCTGGCATTGATACCTAGAATAGCGACTTACCGTAATTTTTTAAAAATTTAAATGATATTCTCCCCTGTATTACTAAATTGCTTGGCTGAATGGTTCTGTCTCGTGTATGATTCATAGATAACTAATACTTATTTTATATTTATTTACGAATTTTTGTTATTGTTTCACTTGAACAGACCAAGTTGAAGCGGCTGGCTTCACTGGCAGCTTCACTCTCTACTGTCAGTGGTAAGTAAATCCATATATTTCTTTTCTTTGAGTAAGGTGGAAACTGTTCAACATGAGCTTGCTATCTGATATCAAAGCTTTTTTCTTTTCCTCTACTAGTGAACGCATCATATAAAAGAGAGACAATAGATGGACTGTTTGAAGGTATAAACAAAGCAAGTGCCATCGTGGGAAAAGTTTTATTTTTCGTTAAGCACGAGAATGTAGCGCCCTTGTAAGTTCTTTTGTTTTAGGAAATTGTGTTTTTTTTCCCGTTTTAGTCTGTTATAGCATTACTTTATCACTGGCTTTGTTAATATATTGCAGCTATTATGTGCTTTGTGATTCAAGTCAGATATGCTATGTCCTCTCAGTGTATGGAATAAGCAATGAAGCGGTTAGTTGGCTGTATACAGAGCATCAAAATTTCCATAATTATCTCACTACATATTAGAACTATGCCCACCGCATGTTCTACTGTTTGTTTGCACTTACACAACTCACAAATGCATTTTTTGTTATTCTACTCCTTTCTCGCCACCGCGATAGCCTGTGCAGATCCATGATCTTGGACGAAGGAAACAACAGAGGGTGAATGAGTGAAACTTAAATTTTTTAGAAACTGTCCATAAAATTTGATTTTTTTCCTGTTGAGCGCAGCAATTGCCTCCCCCCGCTCCTTGCTTCATCCACAGCCTTCTTTTTGCAACTTGTTTTTGATTTACTTGTTGATTATTAATTTCGTCTTCTTTCAGATTAAAGAAGGAGATCAAGTTACACTGTTGGAACCTCGTTACAGTTATGTTGATTTTTCATGGAAAGGGAAGGTATGCTGCAAGTAATCCGCCATACAACTTTTACTCTCTCAGCTTGCAAGTACCTTTCATGAACAATTTGGAAACGCTTGTAAGAGTATGATTTGTTAATAATCACGAAATACATGAGGAATATCATGAAGGACTTGCAAACTCAGCGTGGTGTTTTTTTCACTCTTCTGTTATTGATTGACGTCGGCATCATGTTTTGGATTGCAGAGGTATCAGTTCAAATCAGTCCGCGTTGATTTCTTGGAGCAAGTGATTGTAAATGGGAAGAATTTATCGCCTCAGTATGCTGTTCGAGCATCAATCTATGCTCAAAATAAGACGTGAAAAATCCTTTTGATGCTCGTTTAAACATACAAGATTTGTTACCAATGAAGGATAAGAAAACAGAAAAAGGGTATCTATGTATTCACATGCATTTTCACCAGCTATTCATATCTATCCATAGATGAAGATTAATTTCGAGCTAAACTTGTTTTCTATAACAGCATACACAGTATCACGTGAAAATACATGCGAATACATTCATACCCTCTTTCTTTTATTTTGTTCTCACTTTTTGTGATTCACGAGAGTTCTAATTTTGTGTGTATTCCAGCTATATTTTGAAATGAAAGTGTCACAATTTAATATGATTTCAGAAATAATTGTGGAATGACATTAAAATTGTTTCCCTTCATCTTTATAAAAAATTATGTCTGTTTCTGTGCTGGAGCCTGGAGGGGTGATGCCTGAGCAAAAAGCAGGTCGACAGACAACAGTTACAAATAATGAATTGTCTCTTTCTGGTTCATTATATGCTGATGGTGAATTAAATGGGACACAGTAGTTAATGTCAGCCGCCGGAAGAATCCAACGAACCCTTCCTCTCGGCTTTCTCCAGTCAAATTTCTTTAAGATAATATTGTTAGATGGCCCCACAACAATAATTCAAAAGAGCAATAATTCCCAACGTGTATTATTGCATGAAAAATATCGATGAAAAATAAGTTGAATGTTCGAAACAGAGTAGTTTATAGGAATATGAAAAATAGCCAACTTGCACTTTGCACTGATTTAATCTCACGACTCCGGGCAGTATTATAATTATTCGGTCTCTTTTTCTAGAATACTTCCAAGTATTATTGCACGTTTAACTTCGAGTGCTTCAATTTAAAGTGTGAAATTGTGAATAAATGAGCATCAAAATATACACTAACCATGCGTATCCCTAAACGTGCAAGAATACTTTGAAGTATTCTAGAAAAAGAGACTGAACAATTATTATATTGTCCGGACTCGTGAGATTAAATCAGTGCAATTATGAAACAAAAACCAAATCAAAAGTAAGTTCAAAACTCTAAAATTATATGTAATTTTTACATTTTATTTGAAGGAAAAAATTTAAGTTTAAGAGGAATAAAAAGATTTTTTATGAAAAAAAAAATTCAGTATCACTCAAACATTAAAGAAACCGGGAGATTAATAAAATAATATAAAACAAAAATGATTTTTTGAGTACATAAAAAAGATATTTAAGAGCATATTTTTAAAAAAAAGTATTAATTTATTAGAATAGACAAAATTGAATTCAATTTCAAATCTACTCGATTTCAATAAGAATTGCTATACACCTAATCTCAATTTTTTTCATAAATCAAATTTATCAATTCAAATGCTATTTTAATTTTTCCAAGTATATATATATATACACATATACACACAAGAAAACACAAACAAAAAATTGATAAGAGCCTAAGATGGCACAATTACATGCCATGATGAGTGGCTACGTATCGCCAAGAGTTCCCATCAAGATGACAATTAGATCCTCGATGAATTCCGGAAATAGTGTCCAAAATCACGTAGAACTCATCTCTAGTAATGGGATCAGGGGAAATTCTACAGTAGGCCTCTATGCCATGAATGGCGGAGAAGGACCTAATAGCTATGCCCAGAACTCTTCCTACCAGGTAAACGTACATACATGTACTTACATCCTCCATTCCATTTGCTCAACAAGATTTACATGGTCATTTATAGGTTTGAAGCCCAATCTTGACTCAAAAACTTTGAGCTTGGATTCATCCATGTATGTTCAAACGCTTAATTTCTTGGTTTTTCTGCAGAGAGGAGTTGTTGAAGTGGCGAAACCGATTCTTGAAGAAGAGATAGACTCAAAGTTCGACATCAAAAATATTTCTTCAGTCACCCTAAATTCGTTCCGCGTTGCGGACTTTGGTAGCTCAACTGGGCACAACTCATTTCCAGCCATGCAAATCATCACCAGAGCCATCGAGAAAAAATTCAAAAGAGGAGGGATGATAGCTTCCCAAATCCCGGATTTTCAAGTTTTTTTCAACGATCAAGTCAAGAACGATTTCAACACACTTTTCAACTCACTCCCACCCGAAAGGCAATACTACGCTGCCGGAGTGCCTGGTCCTTTTCATGGCCGACTCTTTCCTAAGTCGTCTCTTCATTTCGCTTATTGCTCATGTGCCCTTAACTGGCTTTCGGATGTGCCGAAGGAATTATCGGATGAAGCATCTTTGGCGTGGAATAACGCGAGAGTACATTATACTGGAGCTAGGAAACAAGTTTTTGATGCGTATTCGAATCAGTATGCCAAAGATATCGAGTCGTTTTTGGAAGCAAGGGCGGAGGAGCTGATTTCTGGGGGACTAATGGCCCTTCTAGTCCCTGCAATCCCGAGTTTTATGGGTTCCGAGACAACTTTCACGACTCCCATAGAGTTCGATCTACTAGGTTCTTGCCTTGTTAACATGGCCGAGAAGGTAAACCCCAAATATTTATGGTAAAATTATCTCCCAACATGACATCAATAAACCTGCAAACATAAACATAATATATTATTGCAGGGAACAATAAGCGAAGCGAAGGTGGACTCATTCAACTTCCCATTATATTTCACCACCCCACAAGAATTGAAGGCAATAATAGAGAAGAATCAAAGTTTCACTATCGAAAGAACAGAAATACTAAACAATCCAGGAAAACTAACCTTGACCAGCTTTTCTGCCCGCTCGATGTATCTCAGAGCCGTCTTTGAGGGATTGCTGATGAATCATTTTGGAAATGAGATTATGGATGAGTTGTTTGAAAGGTACACGAAGAAACTTGAAGCTTCACCCATTTTTGCAGACCCTTCAAATGAGAAATCCATAATAATATTTGTGCTTCTCAAGCGTAAATTTGAATGATCCCAAAGTAGCTCCGGCCGCTAAGCTGTAATTTATCTTAATGTTTTCCAACTTATAAGTTTGGGTTTGACAGGTTCTTGTCTCAGCGCTACTTAAGATAAGGCAACTGTTTTGTTGTTTTAAGGGTAAATTTGAGTAAAACATCTTTTTCCATCTTTAAATTAAGATTAAGTATTTAGGTATAATTTTTTTATAAATCATAATTGATAATGCCATAAATATCAAATTAATGATATCATCATTGTTAAAAAAAATTAATTATATTAACATCAGATCAATTATATATAAATAACATATTATTAATACCAAGTATCATATTAATGTTATCTAAATAGCACATTAATTATACTAACATATAAATGTCAAAAGAATTAAGTGATCATACTATGCTGGTTCTATTCAGTCAAATATATGCTTACATTTTCTAAATATATTTTTTCAACCGTCATCAAGATAAAACACAAAAATTTCAGCATTCAACACCATTAAGCAAATTCTTCTACTATTAACTTTAGTTGGATTATTAGTAAAAAAACACATAAGAAAATAATGTATATATTGAGTTATGAAATGAGTAGATAAAAAAATTGTCAAATATTTTAGGCTAAAATAGTACCATTTGTAAGGAGTTAAAAGTTAAAACACGTGGTGTCAGGGGCTGCAGAAGAAAAAAAAAGAAAAATAAAATCATGATATTAAATCGGAATCAAAATCTTAGTAGATGAATTTTTTACCAATTAACCGCTGTTTGAACTAGAAAGTAGAGTGGCAGCTAGATTACACCTCATATATCAGACGATGAAGCTATTCAAAAAAAGATAATTTGGGCTTTTGTGTGTCATGGGTCAACACATAACATGACTCACCAGTAACGTGCTCGAGAGTGCATTTTTTATTCACCAAAATTTGATATTGGGTTTAAAAATTCCAATCTAGTTTTTTTCAATGTTAATTTATTTAATTTTTTTTATTGTTTAAATTCGAAAATCAAATCGAACTGGATTTAAAGCTTAAAGCCAAATAAAAAACTAAGGGGAAAAAAGTTGAATATTTTTTGCATAATATAAAATGCTTGTTAGAATCCAACTATTTTATGAAAATTTATAGAAATTTTCCAATGGCTTCAATTTTTAACTTGGAAGGAAAAACGGAAAGGAAACCGACAAAAAATAAGTAATTTCAATTATGCTATGAAGAATCGCGTGTTCGAAATAGACAATTTTTAATACACATATATAAAGAAATTTCCGGTCTTATTGCTGCAGCGTGGCATGGCAAAATATGGACACCAAAAGAGGCGGCCACGCAATGCATAGTAACCATCAATGCCGTTAGAATGAGAAAATTGATGAGAATATAACAGTAGAGAACGTCTCCCAGTGAGCAACCGACATTGTAAAAATAAATAGCAACAAAAATATAAAACGACCATCCCAGTCTTAACCCCCTTTATTGACTGTCGAGATAAAACCGACAAGGGCTCGCCAGGGAGGTAGGTTTACTAGCGAAAGTCCGAAAATTTCATTAAAAAACTCAACTCTTTATGCTGTGGCATTATTGCCATTAACTAAATTATTTTCGCAAATATCAGCGCAGCAGGGGAGAAGAGCAAGTCATGAAAACTTTGATGTATCTAAGCAGCAGATTCCTTGGCAATCTTCTCGGCCTTGGCAATCACCTCTTCAATTCCTCCAACCATGTAAAATGATTGTTCGGAAAGATCATCATACTTTCCATCTAATACTCCCTGTCCCAAGTAATAACACCGTGTGTCAATGTGCAAACTGACGACAATTCGAGCAAAGCAGATACAAAATAAACACAGCAAAGGAGGCGCAAGATGAACCGGATTCATAAGCAATGGTTAATCGATCAAAAAAAAAGTTTGTTATGACAGTACAAAAGCAAAGCTCGACTTTTTGAACCATTTTGTCTCTTTGCGATACATATACAACAATTGCCAAAAAGAACTGACCTACAAATTAAATTTTCTCCTGTTTTTAGTTTGAATGTTTAATTAATTTACTTGCGCATAACAAATTAATTCTACGATTTAAATTTTTTATACATTTACCATAAAAGTTCTAGAATAAGACATGAACATGGAAGTTGCAAAAAAGCTTGGACGGTTGAGTCGGACATTCAATCTTAGAAAACACATCAAGTATTAGACAAATCATGCCCCCACAATATTGTTCACGACTCTGCAAGTCCAGGTGAAATGGTAAAAAAGGTAGAAATGAGTATAGCAAAGAGCCTACGGCCCAGCATAAGCATAAAAGGACAACACTTTTACCTGGAAGCTGGTAATACTTTCTTTCAACTCCACATACTTGCCGGGGGCACCAGTAAAAACTTCTGCGACGTGGAAAGGCTGGCTCAAGAATCGTTGAATTTTGCGAGCCCGTGCAACAGTCAATTTGTCGTCTTCACTGAGCTCATCCATCCCAAGAATAGCAATAATATCTTGAAGATTCTTGTAATTTTGAAGGACTTTCTGTACACCGCGGGCAGTGTTGTAGTGATCCTCTCCCAGGATGTGAGGGGAAAGCATACGAGATGTTGAGTCCAAAGGATCAACAGCGGGATAGATACCAAGCTCAGAAATCTGATTCAAATTTCAAATAACAATAATAGAAACAATCAAGTCATAAACAGTCGAACAATGTTTCTTTTAGTAATTTAAAGAAAGTACGTATACCTGTCGAGATAACACAGTCGTGGCATCCAAGTGAGCAAAGGTAGTTGCTGGAGCTGGATCAGTCAAGTCATCAGCTGGCACATAAATGGCTTGCACAGATGTAATCGAACCTTTCTTAGTTGTAGTAATACGTTCTTGAAGGCCACCAAGATCTGTAGCCAAAGTAGGTTGATAACCGACAGCAGATGGGATACGTCCAAGCAGAGCAGAGACTTCTGAGTTAGCCTGTATGAGTTTATATCAAAGAAAATTATAAAAAACAATAGCAACATATGCCAGATAATGATTAAGGAAAAATTAGCAACAAGTCATGAACATAAAGAACCATTTCCAGAATGATTTTAAGCATGTGTACGGTGTACCCACCTGAGTAAAACGGAAAATGTTGTCAATGAAGAGGAGCACATCTTGCCCTTCCGCATCCCGAAAATGTTCAGCTACAGTCAGTCCAGTGAGTCCAACTCGAGCACGAGCACCAGGGGGCTCATTCATTTGACCATAGACCAGAGCACATTTGCTATCAGCCTAATAACAAGTAACAGGAGAAAACATAATGAGACAAAAATGCAGCATCAAACTAGATAAAAAAATCGATCAAAGTGGGTGTGAACCTGCTTGTCACCTAGCTTAATGACTCCACTCTCAATCATTTCTCTGTACAAATCATTACCCTCTCGGGTACGTTCTCCCACACCAGCAAATACAGAGAAACCACCTGAAAGAAAATTATGCAGAAGTCAGATAACATATGCAACCAAAGATTTAACAAATGACACATCAACTAGGAACCAACCATGAGCTTTTGCAACATTGTTAATCAGTTCCATAATAAGTACTGTCTTTCCTACACCAGCACCACCAAACAGCCCAATTTTCCCTCCTCTTTGGTAAGGTGCAAGAAGGTCAACAACCTGAGAATAAACAAATAGGAATATTTGTAAACACAAAAAAAGAAGAAGAAATGAAGTAAAAATAACATGTCAATGAGAAAATGTCATGATTGGATAGATATGAATTCAGAAATCACCTTGATACCCGTGACAAGAATTTGTTGCTCTGTTGCTTGCTCCACAAAGGCAGGAGCTTCGCGGTGAATTGGTAAAAAGTGTTCAGTTTCTGCAACAGTGTTCATTTGTTAGCAAGGGGAAACTGCAGTCACTCAAGTGTTTGCAGTTAAAAGGCAGCATGTCACTTACTAATGTCGCCTCTATGATCTATAGGCTCCCCAATGACATTAATAATACGACCAAGAGTGGCACGGCCAACAGGCACCTATGATTAGACAAAGTGAAAAAAAAAACACAACCAAATACATCGCACACATACATGGCATAAAATATCCTCACTCCATGTTCGGTTACCATGGAAGGAACATAATCATTAACTACAATCAGAAACAGAATAGCTTAAATTTTCTCATAACCTGAAAAAACTGGCAAACAAACTCCAAGTTGTATCATTGGGATATTGCACAATTATAAGTCTCAATTCACAAACGGCTGAGCAAAAAAAAATTTCTTACACCCCCGAGCAAAATCCATACAAGGATTGAAAAGAATAGTCGTCGTACACGGAGTTAAAGAGTTTAAAAGACCAATCATCAATCAATTGAGCAACAAATATGAAGAGGGACACCAGCGGATCCAAGCATCAAACAGCCCCTCAATCAAGCGAAAAAAATGTAACTCACGGTGATGGGGGAACCAGTGTTGAGCACTCGCTGGCCTCGAACCAACCCTTCAGTCCCATCCATAGCAATACACCTCACCACATTCTCCCCCAAGTGCTGCGCCACCTCCAAAACAAGCCTGATCTGATTATCCAAAACCTCCAAAGCCGTCAAAATTGGAGGCAAACCCTCGTCAAACCTCACGTCAACAACGGCTCCGATAACCTGACACACCTTCCCAATCGCGCCTTGACCAGTAAACTCATCAGTGATTTTCCCTCCGGTCCCAATCTTGGACGGGGGTGGAGCGGAAGGCGTAGAAGCCGCGGCGGATGACGTCGCATAGTGAGCGGCGTACCGGTGAAGGAAGTATCCAACGGGAGAGGGGCGCGGCTTGGGGACGGCGGAGAATGGGGATCTAGAAACACGGGTAGCGGAGGATCGGAGAAATGAGGCTAGTAACCTCCGGGAAGCCATGGCGGAGAAAAGGTCAAAGTGAAAGATTGAAGGAATGGTTCGTGGGGGGGACTGAACTGAATGATGTATGTGTTGGATTTGTACTAATCACATTGCTTCCGATTCACAAACCAACGCTATACTCCGGCTCTCTTATATTATTCATTTTCCATTTTTCATACCAGAATAAATTTATTAAAATCGTCTAGCCTAATTAGCAATTTCGAATTCATATCATAGTTGCACATTGCTTTGTGAAATGATTTTTGTTAGTAAATTCTAACTCTAAAATCCAGTGCTCTTGGAGTTTTACACCCTATTTAATTTTCTAACACTTCCAAAACACCTTTACGAACAGATTTACAATGTCAATTACGAAAATTGACTGAGAAAATTTTGTATTTTGAGCTTTTTAAAAAGAACCACAAATTCGGTACTCCCATTACTTTTCCAAATTACAAGAAAAAATACATTAAATTTGTTGGAAAGTACACTTGAATCCATCGAAGCACTTGGTCACATAACCTTGTCAACTCCATTGACAGACGATCTGCCGAGTTAATGCGTCTCACAATATGATACACCATCTTTAACAAAAATAAAATACTAAGCAATGTCAGACTGTGACCATACAAACAAGCCATTTACCGACCAAGAACCTTAACCATCCACGCTCCACCCAAATAAAGACCCATTAGGGGGCCAGCAAGCAGCATTTGTGTAAGAGGATCTGTGGATGGTGTGAGTATGGCAGCTGCTATTACTGATCCCACGACCACGTATCTCCAGATTGATAGCATTTGCTCTGAAGACACCAGCCCAAGTTGTCCTAGAAGCAATTGTATAACTGGAACCTGATAAAGGCCAGAAACAACGTCAATTTGTCGAAAGAGTATTAACTTAGCTGAGAAGTTAAGATAGATAAAACATCACAGAAAAAAGAAATTTTCAGTAAGAATGAAGTCTATTACTAATAATTCACCTGGAAAGACAATCCCGTGCTTAACATGAGCACGAGAACAAATTCAAAGTATTGATCAATGGACCACAATGATTCAACAACGCCTTCTGCATAACTTACAAAGAAAGTCAAGGCCGCTGGGGCAAGAACATAGTATGAGAAGGTGATGCCGGCATAAAAAAGAATCGAGGACCCTAAGACAATGGGCCCTAGAAATCGTCTCTCTGATCTTGTTAAACCTGGAAGGATAAAGGCTATGATCTCAAATAGAATCACAGGGCTCCCGATCAAAAGCCCACAGTATCCTGTCACCTTCATAAAAGATAAGTAGTAAAGTAAATTAAAAACGCATTATATGATACATTCAGACACCAATTTAGTTACAAGATTAAATGGTCAATTGACCACGTCTTCGGCACTAAGTTCAAATTTTGCCCAACCTATGCTGGACATAACTGCACTTTTCTTGAATAAAAATTAATTTTTTTAACCAATAAAAATAGTTATATCTTGGATAAAATAAGAAAGATCACATCTTACAACTACATATATATATATATCGAGCGTATTTAACACACAGAAGTGGGCGAGCCAGGCTCACAGCGGATACGACAAGACCGATTATTCACTCAGCAACAAGAGCGCATTCAATAGAAGCATTCGCCGAATCCTATATTGGGGAAACCATTCCCTATCTTGGGGTAGAACTCAGACTTGAAATCCCGATTCTTACCTGGAGGAGATAGGATAGAACAATGCGGACCTTTGCTGAGGACGTTCTCCCTCCTCCTATCGCCGCGCAAGACAATAGCATTTAACAAGCAAGCTACGCACCTTTGAGTTCCCGGGGGGAGGTGCGAAGCTAGTTCCCGAGTAAGTTGCTAAAGCAAGAGGGCAATCAAGCAAGCGATTGTAGGTACGCTAAGTTTATATATTATATTATATAAGATAAGCGGCTTATCTAGAGTGGACTTCAAAAGGTGTAAAAATAAAAAATTCTTGATTAAGCAAACATATGAAGGAATACTTAAGATGACAGACAAATAGAAAAGGCTCGAACCTTTAGAGATGTAAAGAAAAATTCGCCGGGTGCTAGTTGTAGAAACCGGACACCTTGTTCCTTCACGGGGGCTTCAAGAAAAATAAGTAGTTCTTTTGAAAAGGCAAAGCAACCAACCATGGCAGCTCCAATAGCTAAAATTGACACAAATAATCTCTCTCTCAATTCCTCTAAATGATCGTATATGCTCATTTCTTTATCGTCCGGTAGGAGTTCTTTTCCCGGGTAAAGAAAATTATAAATAACATTTCCTACATCATCTGAATCATCTTTCTTGGTAAGATTCTCTCTCACAGCATCACTAGTATCTGAGAAAGACGTTTTTCAATCAACATAATTGGCGTTTAAAATCATTCAAATCCATAAGTCACAATCAGCCGCAAGCATCATATAAATAGATAAGAAATCAACCTTCACACCATTACAATTTTATACATTGTCCATAACAATAAAACACAATATATGTTTGTCTCCGAGGCTCTATTATGTCTTAATTTAAGGCGAGTTAAATCGAAATGATTTGTCTCCTCAACTATCACCATATTAACAGTCTCAAATTGAAGAGACACTGCACTGCAAAATGAAATATGAAGCCAAAAATGTACCCAATCTCTTAATAACTTCGTTTCACCTGAACTGCAAAGTTTCTACTATATGTACTACAATACACATAAAAAAAAACTACATAAATAACACCAAGCCTCTTCACATACTGTTCAAATGAACACATATACTATCAGCTGTTCTTAACCAACCGAAAAGCACTGACATCGATTCAACGGCAAAACCATGAACGAAAAGGGGGAGGAGAGAGAAAATCATAACTATTTTTAAAGCACAGACATTGAGAAAAGGTAAAATCTACTTCACCAATTTCGCCGCCAATGGATGAGCCAGCCCCAATAAGACTCCTGCTGCTGGTTTCTCGCTGCTGCTCACCGACAGCAGAACAAAGAATTCCGCTCAATTTCTTGAAATATCTCTCGTTTGAGAAGCAAGGTAGCTTGGGGATTATTTGCTCGATGTGCAGAGCAGTTGTTGGATGTGTATTTGATTTACAGCATTCGGAAAAATGGATATTCCTGTTGAAGTGCGTTGTGCGTGAAAGCCCTTGTACTACCCATTACTTTGCAGGGTGTAAAAATTGAGCTTCTTTTTTGCGTTTTCTGATTCTGAACCGTGCGCGCTGGGTCGGTGAGGTGGTAGGTGAAGATGATCGATCTCAATTGATGCTGGAATAGGCACATTACAACAGAGGACTTCCAATTGGTCTTCTATCGCGTGCTAACTTCCACGTGAGTAATAATAATAATAATCGGGCTATTCACAACAAATTCTCAGGGATCACAAAAATGTGCACTTCATGTGAAAAATAAATAAATATTTTACACTTTAATTTTTATAATATTATAAGAACATTCCTGCACCACTTAGAAGTTTGACAATGAAGAATTTTGCACAATTGCATTTTATCTATTGTTCTACTACATGTGTGTATAAATCAATGACATGAATTGAACATAAGATAAAATACAATTATATAAAAAATATATATTTGGGTTCGAAATCAATACTCATTGCAGCTTCCTCCTGCTGATTAATCTGTGCAGCTGCCATGACCATGTACCCAAGAATATCAAAAGCCACATCCCAACACACATCCAAAGTATAACCAACCATTTTGGCATGGAATTAGGAAACAATCCTGGAAAATCAGCAAGCGTAATATAGCTAATCTGGTCGTGTTAAATTCAAGAGACAGACACTGTGGGAATGGGGGTGGGAGCGGAGCGGAGGGGGACAATTACTCTTCCTGGAACAAAAATATATGTATTCAAACCTTTTCCAAACTTGACACAAATGAGGAGTTCCACTATGCATATAGCAAGTGAGAGCCAGCAGAATGCTCCAACTTTCTTCACCGGTTTCCTAAATATAACCGAGAACAAGAGATCGTGTCATCTCATAAGAAAATCAAATTTTTGTGCATGCGTAGCGCGTACGAAACGTGGAAGAAAAGAGAAACACCTGTCTTGTAGGTAAGAATTATACTCGCGAATTGTTGGTATAGCAATGAGCCACCACAAAACTAGCCTGTATACGATGAGGGGGTTTCGAGGAGGAATCCAAAGACAGAACTTCAAAAAGAATGTATTCAGCTCAACAGTTAAGAAAATGATGCAAAGGCTAAGAACTTGAATAAATCGCAATGGACCAAGAAAAGGGTTCCATTCATCTTTATCCCACTGGGCCGGTGTAAACTGCCCAAGTGTTCTTTTCACCTGAAAAGCCCAGACTAAGCAATTATTTTCTACTTTTATGTTTCACACTACATAGTCAAATCATGGTACCAAGAGCCCTCCAATCACAATGTATCATGGTAACGAATTCATAGCTGCAAATTAAAGAAATGTTTACAGACCAACATACTTTGCTCATGATGTTTGGCTGCCGGCTTATTCCAACCCACTCGTAAGTTTTACCGTCAAAATACTGAACAGTATGCATTCCAGCCCAAATACCTATCAAGCAAATAAGGAGACACGTTAAATTCTATTTTACACCCAAAGGCTGGGTTTTATAACAAGTAGCTTGCTGAGAGAAATGTGGCGAAGACCATTCAGGTCAGTTAGACTGACGTTCAATTCATTTGGAAAATTAGCAGGAACATGTTTAACCACATTATATACATACTAACAGCATTATCACTGCCAAAGCAAAATATAATGAATTTACAGAATCGTCTAACAATAACCAGAAAAGGAGAATGATAAAAACTTCATACCAAACCAGTTGCAGATTAAGACATCAAGAATGATGCTGTCCCACCAGCATTCATTGAAATTTGGTAACATGTGTCTAAATGTAAACTGGAAACACGAGACAAAAAATCAAACAACAAGTTTCTAGAAATTGTGTGGAGGGAATCAGAATATCACACAAAAGATGAATGCCTACCTCCATTAACTCAAATCCAACCGAAAGTGTCCATAGAAGAGGTTGATTACGGATCATTATAGCTTTCCCCCACCATCCGAGGATATGAGCCAGAACAAACTCATCAAAAAGTGTCTCCTAAAACACATTAAACCAAAGTGATCACATTATCAATTTATGGTAAGACAAAAGATAGATATCAAAGAAGGAATGTGAAGTAGAAATCATACATAAACGTTCTTAAACCTGCTTGTAGGATTTTCAGGTATATAAATTCGGCAATCAGCTCCATAGGATCTTTCAGGAAGTTCTGTAACAGAAAATTTGCATATAGCCTCAGCAAACAATGATCCAACAAAGTTCCAGTGATCTATAATTCATATTGACTACAAGGTTGATGATGTGAAAACGTAACAAGCCTAACTTGTGAGCTTTTCATACCAACTTGAAAAATACATGATTCAAATTTGAAATAAAGGATTTCATACCGAGCTGAGCTCTAGTATGCTTGATATTTTTGTTGCTAAATTCTAGTACAAATTGATTAGTTTTTTATGGCTAGTGCATTTAAACAATCTCACAAGTCAATATTAGATTATTTGCTCATATAGTTCAATAATAAAATTCGAAACAAATGACTCGATCGATCGCAACACAGTAAAATTCTTGAGCTTCGAGATGGTTGAATGAAACTTGAACTCAAACTCTTAACTTATTAAAAGACCAATATTAGACTTATTTCAATATTTGTCACCCTGAATGATGACATGCAGTACCACAACCAGATAAGAAAACCACGTTATTTGACGGAGTAATATAATGCACAAATCCCTTACCGACACCTAGATCTGGATGTAGATATTTCATGAAATGTCGAGCATCATCACGCCTCTGGAAATAAGAAACATTCAGGGGCATCAAAATTCTCAACAAGAAAACAGGAACTGAGACGCTCAAAATTTGTCCTGAGTTAGATTAATCACAGTATTCTACAAAATTATTTAATTTCTCGATCATGCATTTACGATGCTAATCAAAACACAAATATATTTAGGTAATTTATATGTGCAGCTTTATAGCATGATAAATAATGGCAGTAAATTTCTTCCTTGTCACACCAAAAAAATTACCACGCTCGATCCAAGAAACTTCTCAGAAAAAAGTTCAAATCGGACCTGGAAAAGCAAAAAAGTTAATGCGGTGAGGTAAATGACAGCCATTCCATGTACAAGGCGCCAAATTGCAGGATCCGGCCGGGTTAGTACACTGTAAGAAAACATATGAGCTTAATGTGTAATAGAAAAATGAAAAGTGACAGGTAAACAGATAAGTATAGAAACCAATGCCTACACTTGCGAAGATGTTCCATGGTAAATTCACTGAAGTATCAAAACTATGTAAGAATTTCTTTAGCCTCTTATATAATATTTGCCAATCTGGGCTACATTTTGGCAGGAAAAAAAAATCCACCACAGAGAAAAGAGCTTGTTTCTTGTCTTCCCCACAAATGTTTATGACTTTGATGTGTGTGCACATATAAAATAGATGCAACTCCATTTTTCTTTGACTTCATGTTAATGGACAACAAATGGGTCTAAGTCAATTAAATACCGATACTTCATCAAATTCATATATTTTGATTAACTCATAGAAACCGTCTTTTCACATCTGATCACTATATGAGGTAGACAATAAAACAAATAAGTCTGTTTTCACTGATACACACAAAAAAGCAAGTAAATTTAAAAATCCTGAGTAACTGCTTCGACCCAGATGGAATCAGGCACAAAAATATCATCTATTTATCAAATTTACAAAAAAGTGGGATAAAAAACGATCAAATTGTTATAAAATAGAAGTAACTACATAAAGGAGCTAGACTTACGTCGAAGGAGCTTGTAACAAGCAATAAGCATGAAACACTGCAACTGTTGCCCATACACCCCTGGCAAAGCAGTAAGCAATTGAAGTTTGAATAAGTCTATAAAAGAAAAAAAAATGGGAACAAAAGGAACAGGTGAGCGTAGTAAAAAAAGATATTAAGGTAGATCACACACAATTTATCAAACGCCCACCTTTTCACAGAGGTGACAATATCATTTCCAGCACTACCCTCAGGATCAAGCACCCCACTTGCCCATCTGGAAGAATGTTCAAATAGATACATTAAAGTAGCATTAAAACCTTCCACAGCTAATTCAATGTTTCGTTATATGCTTCTTTTTGTTCTTGTGTTTTTTTTTCCATTATTTCAAGAAGAAAAAAGTTGCCAATAGTTGATTCGTTGATAAAACATGAAAGCAGTGACTTATACATCCAGATGAATAAAATAGAAACAATAAGCTTGATAATCAACTGGTGGTCTGTCATCAACATAATCTTGAAAAACCATAAATTTTGAAGGACTAAACGATTAAGCAACTTACACAAGAAAGCATGCACCGATAAGTAAAAATGTAATGGTATGTGGCTTGTATGCCCACGAAGTCCATGGATCAAACTCATAGTCAAGACTTGACGAATACACATCACCATTTTGATGAGGAACAAAATCCTTATGTTTGGCCTTCAGATGACCGTTAACTTCCATACTTTAAAATATCAGATATTTTGGCTTCTCACTGCAATTCAATTGATAAAATGATTGTATTCATTACAGTCTTACAATATAAAAAATAGAAAAATAGCAAAAGAACATATCCTTTAGGAGAATGGGGGAAAAGGGCAAAATGGCAAACAAAAAATCATTAAAAATATTTGCAGTTGATGCATTTTGTAATACCCCATATTTTTTTAAAAAAATAAATAAAGCAATTTCCACTGCCATCACTTGGTGGAAAAACGACAATCCTTCCTGGCCACATTAATGCTGCGATAGAATGAAAAGTACGGGGATTGTTTCAAAGAATCAACTCACAACTCCCACTTTTTTTTTCACTGAAGCACGGTCTAGACCGCGGCTCATGGACAAGATCTAAAGATAAGTTATAATCGTTTAATTGTGTAATATAACAATATTAACATACGGTGATTTCCATTCGCATCTTTGCTAGCCTTATTTTGAACATGCTATCCTACACATCAAAATACACAGCAGAAATTGCTCGCGGTAACTCGACCTCAAATTGTATCTGAGGCATATAACCATGGTGCATCAATGGCTACAGGTAATCCCATTAAACATCCCTGGTTAAAAGGTGTATAATGAGACTAATTTAAAAAAAAAAAAAAAGCACAACATTATAACCAGAAAGATTCTTTCTATTCATATTAAGTTTCAGAAGACAACTACAGGAATCGAGATAAGAACCTCAAGTACTTTTATACCTTTAAGCTTAACAAAGACCTAATAGCCTTCTGTAATCCAATAAAAGCAAATAAAAGCCTAACAATACAGGTATTCTGTCTGCTGTATACAGTTAACTAAAATTTTCACCACACGATTAGAAAAACGGACAGAATAAAATTGAGGTCACCATCAACCCGAGCCAATCTCAAACCCGTCCTCAGAAAAGCATTCGCTGCATGCAATTAAAAAGCAACAAAATGAAGCACTCATTGAACCTACAAAAAGCCACTTTCCAACTAAAATTTCGATTTATTAGAGAAAATAAAGCTGACCCATCATTCGAAAAACAGTGCATGCTACAAAAGACTGATTCTTGAAATAATTAAACGAGAGAATCACTCCCAAACAACTACCTACATAATCATGCATACATCTCATATGCAATCCCAGAGACATTAATTCATAGATTTAAACTATAATCAATCCCACGGAAATTAGTGTGGTGTACTGAGTTGTTTAATTTGTAATAAATGTTTCAAAATGAAAAATCTCCATACTGACGTCGAGATAGGCTGGCGAGCGATACACTGCCGCACGATTGGATGACGAAGCAACCTCTTCCGTCAGACCAAATAGAAGGAGAAAGAAATCAAGAATGCAGGAGCTAGAGTCATCGAGATTTGGGAAAGAAGCAGCAACAATGGCTCCACTAAAAGATAACTCACACTCAACACAACCGATGACTGCTAAGTTTGTGTGAATGTATCTTATATATGAACGTGTGTATATCATATATAGCGAATGTTTGTGTGCAAAAATTTAAGGGGCGATTTTTTGCAGTGAGAAAGCGAAAGGTCGGGTTTTGATTTCAGCAATGGCGAAAAGGTATTGATGCGTAAAACGGTACGGTGGTCAAAGAACTCTTCGTTGAAATTTTACGTTTCACAAAACATCTTTCCACAGTTTTTGTTTTGTGATGTAAAAAAAATTCGTTTAAGAATTTATTGTTAGTTGCAACATTTAATGTCATAATATTATTATACTCATTCCGACAAATAAAATTCCATTAATTAAGGCCTATAACCAATCATATATCAACTCCTCACAATCATATCCCGCTGTTTTAGTGATAGGAGTTTTAAGCTATTTTTTCCCATTTAATGGTACATGGCCAAGTAAAAATCCATTGGTGATATTTATTTCCACCTTCTATTCCTTTTGAATTTTGAAGTTAAATATTCTTCAAGTCATTCTTGGTGTCATATACAAACAAGATAGTGTTAGAATATTCTGACAGAATGTTCGAATCGGTGAAATAGATGAATGTTTGATCAATAATCATGTATGTCAGCAAAGATGCATTAAATGAATGAGAAAAGTAAAGTCATCTTTTGCAACGAAAAACGGCGGTTGGCAAAATTGACGAAAAAAACGTCTCGGTTGACATCATTTAGCTTTTATATATATATATATATATATATATATATATATATATATATATATATATAAAATTAAAAGTGTATGCATGGCCACTGTTTATAAATTTAAAGTGGGTCTTATTATACAATCGCAAAAAATTAATAGTGGTGATTGTTGCGTGATATTTAGAACATTTAAAGGTCTACTTTCTTAACATGATGACGTGATTGCCTAAATCTGGGAAACTTGAAGCTTTTAATCTATGGGCATTAAGGATTTTTTTATTATTCAATAAGAAAATTTGGAAAGTCCCGTCAACTTAATTAATGTTTGCATTGTTTCCACGTGAACATAATTTCATGTTTCAAATCTTTCGTACATCATTTACAATTTTCAATGGATATCCAGATTTGATCATTCAATTTTATGTCAATATGTAACTCCATACTTGAGATAAGTAAAAACAGAATATATCTATCTTAAACCAGCAAAAGTACTTCTTATTCTCCAATTTTCGTTAAATCGTAAATATCAATCTCTCTCGTTTTATTATTTTGACATGTACATGAAGTTAAAAAACAGGCTTATATATCACGATTTTTACCGTGCTTGTAAATCTAAACAAAACCCATGATTTTTGGGCAATATGTCTTTAATACTTCCTAAAAAATGACCGAGTTTGAACCCGTACATAAATTTCATGAAATCGACTTATTGACAACTTTTTTTTCTATCATTATAATTTGACGCATTACAAGAAATAATTAAACATGCCATTGGATAGGGTTTCCTCACTAGCAAAGATCCACACATTTCAACTCACAAACAAGTTTTTTTTAAAGAGGAAAAAAAGAAGAAGGGGCCCCCCTAAGCTTTAGCGTCAATTCAAATGAAAAATGGATTAGTGGTGTGGACTATAATGGTGGCCAACACACCCTAGCAAACACAGTGTTGAGTACAAAATGTGGTGTCACACATTGTGTTGGATTAGGTCGAAAATCATAATGTTCCAACATTTAAATGATATATATTTCTCTTTAATCAATCAATCAATCAATCAATCTTGCAGTGCACATTCTGAGAACCATGGAAGAAAGAAGATCAAGAGCTACAATTATATATATATATTTATATATATATATATATATATGTGTGTGTGTGTGTGTGTGTGTGTGTGTATGTATATATATATATATATTTGTGTGTGTGTGTGTGTGATAAAAAGATGAGTAGTGTAAGGGGGAAGAGGACATGAAGCAGCATAATTTCCCAGGATGTCTCCAACTCATATGGGCTAGATTCCATTTTCTCAAAATTATTAACCTAATCAATTACATGATTCCGACAGCCACATCAATGTTGCATTTCCAGAACACGCACTTTACTCTTTTATTACTACTATCATTTTTTTTTACTTTCAAAAAGCATACAATTTTTAAAATTTTGCATACAAATATATGGTAACTACTCATCATATTTTTTACACTCGAAAAATATATCAATATATATATATATATATATGATAAATGTGATTATTTATTTGATATATTTTATTTTATTTTATTAAAAAAATGAAATGAAAACTACTTAATTTCATCATTAAATATTAGGAAATAGCAGGACGTTGAAGTCCGTGGACCTTGAAATCTGATTGATTTCTTCCCAAATAATTATTTTTGAAAATCGTAAAAAAATGTGGCATTGATGAGATGCTGGTGCCGAAGCCCTGAATTTTAATGTAGTTTAATTAAATTAAATGAATATTGTAATCTAATTATTAGAATTGGACTGCTAATTTATTTTAAGGAGCCCTTCCTAGATATTCGAAGATATAAAAATATTAAAACTTGGTCGATAAAAAATGTTGCAAATTAATGATCTATACAATGTGATTTATTTGATTTATCTGACTAATATGATTTATAGATTTTTACATTAGTAGGATGTTTAATCAATGTACCTAAAAAAATAACGATTATGCATCATAAAAAATATGGTAAAAAGTGTTTTTTTCAATATTAAGCACGTAATGTTAGCACACAGACAACTTTATTTCTTTATACTTATGGTAGCGATAATTCACCTACTTGAGTGCTAATGGGTCGGGCTGTTAGGCCCATGAGTCTGAGGAGCTACGTGTCTATCTGTTGGTGTTGTCTCATATCACTTAGATGCAACATCAGCAGATTGACTCATTTTTGTGCTTAACCCAACATTTCCCCACCAATAAGTATATAAATATGCTTATTTAAAGACTTAAACACATGACCTGACTTTGATATCAATTGTGAAGATCAAGCGCTTGCCGTTTAACAAACGTTATAGTTTGTGACAATGATGTAACTCAAATATTTTAAACCATATAACAACTTAATTGTCATGTTTCGATTGTTCTACGTGCATAGATAATTATTACACTCCAGTTGTTATAAATGATGAAAAATATAGAATCCAGTCTCTCAAACATTACCCCAATAGCAATATAGGCATCATTCAGTTTAGGGCTGCAAACGAACCGAACATGTTCGCGAGTTTTTCGAGCCGGCTCGATAAATATTCGATTCGTATTCGAACTTATCGAATTTGAGCCGAACTCGAACACGTTCGAACTTTTTTTCGAGCCGAACTCGAGCCCAAATTATTTTGTTCGATAGCTCGCGAATAGTTCGCGAGCCTTAATATTTTATTAATATAATATAATTATATATATATATATATATATATATATATATATATATATATATATATATATATATACATTTCGAATATTTCGAGCATTTCGAGCTTTCAAACCTTAATATCCGAACAATAATTCGAATAGTTCACGAATATATTCGAATATTTCGAGCCGAACTCGAACTTCATTTCGAACCGAGCTCGAGCCCAAATATTTGAAATTATCGAACTTCGAATCGAGCTCGAACTCGAATATACCTATTTCGAGCCGAATTCGAGCCTGAATTTTTTACTATTATTCGGCTCGATTCGGTTCGTTTGCACCCCTAATTCAGTTTACAAAACCAGTAAGTCGTCAACTCCACCTGCAGCTACAAACTCGACCGAGTCCGCCTTTATAAGGAAAAATTAATAGCACTGCACCAGTTGCCTTATTAAGATTATTCAAGCATAGATGTTTCCAATTGTTATAAATGATGAAAAATATAGAATCCATTCTCTCAAACATTACCCCATAGCCATATAGGCATCATTCAGTTTACAAAACCAGTAAGTCGTCAACTCAACCTGCAGCTACAAACTCGACCGAGTCCGCCTTTATAAGGAAAAATTAATAGCAAGTGCAACAGTTGCCTTATTAAGATTATTCAAGCATAGATGTTTAAGACTAGAAAAGCCAATACATAAGGAAAGAAGAAAAGAAAAACAAGCTCTTGTATGCTATCCCCTTAGCACCCAAATCTAGCAAAAGGCTCCACTAAGTAAACACCAAAAACCTAGCATTAAATGCAGCTTTACCACCGTGGATGCACTTAGTACGTGTAACCTTTGACGAACATTCCCGTCTTAGCCTCCTCACTCTCACCCTCGGCTGAGTATTTTCCTAGCTGGGCCAAGGAGTTTGCCTTTGCGCGCACCCGAAGAGATTTCTGCGCAGCCTCTATGTTCTCTGGCCGTCCTTGCCATGTCTTTAGGACACTGTTCTGCAACGCTCGAGCATAGGAGAAGGAAACGTGCCACGGGTTGGGACTTTGGTTCATCGCGTTGAGGTTCAATGTCGCTTCTACTTCAGATTGTCCTCCTGACAAGAACTAGAAGATGAAAAATACTTAGAATTGTGTATGGTCCAATACAAGCATAAATATAAATGTTGGCTTTGACAGATCAACGAAGAAAAATATGCAACGATAAGATTTATTTCTCATGTAAGTATTCTTTTCAAGCTGTAGCAATTATTCTTGAATTTGTTCACTGTTGTGTGAAAACAACCATAATAAGCCTCATAAACTCATTATAAAGATGACTAAGTGGTTAAATTAATTAATACAATTGCTAATGTTAGTAAACAATTTTGGTATCTAGGCTTTTAAAGAATCATAATTACCAGTGTTCACAACTTGATTAAACAACATAAACAAACCGTAAATGAACTTCTGATCCCAGTATGAACTGAACAGTAAGCCAAAACAACTTATTTGGTTACCAAAGATATAACCATCCCTTAGATCACCAGCACCCTATGTAGAACAAGGACCATGAAATAATTTGAACAAAAAAGTATAAAAAGAAAAAAAAATCTACATGAAAACAAGAAACAGCAGGGAAGTGGTTGTGATCACTATCAAGTGCATGAGTTAGTACCATGATTCCTGGAACAGCAGGAGGCACTCTTCTTTTGAGCATAGTGAGTGTGTATTTGGCGATGGTTTCTGCAGAAGCCTTTTCTTTGTGGTCAGCACCGGGAGTTACCATGCTAGGTTTAAGTAAAATCCCTTCAAAGACGACATTATTCTCTGCCAAGTAGTAGAAGACCTCAGCCCAAACTTTCTCTGCCACTTCAAGAGTCCTCTCAATTGGGTGGTCCCCATCAAGAAGAATCTCAGGTTCAACAATCGGCACAAGACCATTATCCTGAATACAAAACGGATAATATTACCTCATTTTTCTACCATTTTTTGAGACACAAAAATACGTCTAGTTTTCTTAGCTTCACAGTTGAGTATATCATAAAAAAGATGTAATTGGAAAAATAGGTGTAATTGACATTTGAAAAAGTACCTGAGAAATGGCAGCATAACGAGCAAGACCCCAAGCCGCTTCTTTAACAGCCAAAGCAGAGGGACCACATGGAATGCTCACAACAGTTCTCCTAAATTATTTGGATGCAAAGGAAAAAGGGTGGTAAATAACAAAGATTGTGTTTATGATTCAAAATTGAGTTTAGGACAAAATGCAATACCATTTTGCAAAACGAGCCCCTTGCTTATAGTATTCGGCAGAGCGAGACGCCAATCCGTCTAAACCCTGGCACCAAGATTCATTGTTTGATCCTGGTAGAGGAACCAAACCCTGTCAAATAAAACAAAAGGAAACAGAAAGTAAGAGATAACAAAGTGGTCGTACCATCACAAAGTATTTTGTAGGCAGCACGAACAGTTATGCCAAACATCATCTAGGGGTTACTAGTACTGAATGTCAAACCAAAATGAATTTCGATAAAAGCTCACCTTATCGACTTTGATGCCAGGTACGATATTCTCATCACGCAAACAATCCACAAATTTTTTCCCATCTGTTGTTGATTGGTAAAGTGTCTCCTCAAAGAGAATAGAGCCAGAAATATAATCACCTAGGCCAGGAGTGGTCAGTAGAAGTTGCCTATATGCCTGCCTGTTGGTTTCCGTGTTGTCAAGTCCAATGGAAGCCAAGCGCTTTCCGCAGGTAGCATTTGATTCATCTATTGCTAGGATTCCCCGACCTGGAGAAGCAATTGATTTCTATTTCCAACAAAAGCAAACAGAAACCACTTTAGGAAGGACAATAAGCTTGAAGTCACAAACCACAAACAAATGCATTAAACCATTGGATATTGGATTTAGATACTTCAAGTTAGTTTCTCCCAACATGACTTTATATGACGTGAAAGATACAAACTAGGCATTAAAAATATTTAAAATAGAATTTAAAGTTTAAACCTTTATCAACCAGAAAACAGATCAAAGATAAGAAACTCAAAGACCCGTAGGAAAATGAGAAGGAAGCAATACATACTTGTTTTCATAACTAGTGACTAATGGGGCAATATACTTTGCACACCATTCAAAAGAAGAGGTGTGGGTTAGACTTAGGTCAGCTTGCATGTTGATGAAAAAAACGTCAACAAACAAAGGCTTGAAAGATGACATTACAACACCTTTGAGCCGTGAACCTTTTGGCATACAAGAAATTTTAATATTTACCTTCTTAAATAGCTAGAAGATCTCCAATTCGACTATTCAACTAAATTTTCAAGGGATTTTTAGAGTACTATCAATTTTCCCGACACGAAAAACTGAGCATTAATCATCTTGAAATTCAAATTTACAGTAATCGGTGCTAATCTAGATGGTTACTCATTAAATATGCAAAGGAAGAACAAACAGCTATATTAAAGATAAAAATGTAGGAAAATTACGCAGCAAGCAACAAAATCATATATAGCACATTCAATCCTCGCACACAAACAACGCAAAGTGTAAAGATTTATTTTTTTACATATGCGTTGCAAGAAAAAACGAAACCGGAAAATGATAATCCAATACGCTTTTGACAATCACATAATCCAACAATCAAACTGATTAAACGAATCGCTTACAGCGGTTTTGATGAGCTCATCAGTATAAGATCCGGCTCGGATGACGGAGACACGGCTACTGGGGAAACGAGCCGCCGATCCTGACCGTTGATTGATCGAATGTTGACCGGCGATCCACGATGAGGAGGCGGCGTTAAATTTCACGGCAGTCGAGCAAGCCATCACCTTTTCGTAGTTCGCAGGTCTTCGTAGAGGAATTGAAGAAAGTTTTGGTAAGTACCGTGAAAAGGGACAGATTTATTTTGACGAAACAGATGTATGCTGGTTATTTAATTATTCTCGTAGAATCCGCTTGGCAGTAGCAAACAACGAACGATCGGATCCACCTAACACAACACAGTTGTTCATGAGCAGGAAAACGATGGTATTAATATCATTTTACGCCTCAAACTATGAATATAGTCTGACGCCCTCTCGTTACCCATCTAAATATTGTCTCACTTCACTTTAAGTTCTTAAAATGATGATGATATAAGTGGTATTTATCATTCTTTAAATTATTGTCGATTATGTAGTCACATATTTATACAGTCTTGAAATATCTATAATTTTTTTTGGTCTGCTTATTGTCTATGCAACTTTTTGACAATGACTAATTATTCTCCGTCCTATTCAATCTCAAACATCACATTTTTACTAGCTAGGGACATAAAAAACGAACCCGACCTAAGTCTACCCGAAAAAAATCAGGTTTAGGTTAAAGTTTTCGAGTTCGGATCAAATTGGAGTGGACCTATAAATCAAACCCGAAAAATTAGTGGGTTGAGTTGGGTTCGGGTCAATCAGGTGTCCTAATTTTTTAAAATTTATTTTTGCTACTAGAATTAAGAAATATTAACTACATTTTTTATAATATATGTTTGAATTTTTTCTATTATATATGGATATCATAAATTTTCAATCATATAATATTTATTTTGTGAAATATTGATTTTTTTTCACAAGTTGACTTTAAAATTTTTGAATTTATTTATAAATGGATGATGCTTGATCAAATATTTATTTTATAAAGTATTGATTTTTGAACAATTTATTAAAAATTATTTTGATATACTTGGACATTTTTTAATTATTATTGATCTCATTAATTATTATCATATAATATTTATTTTATGAAATATTTACATTTCCTAAACAATTGATTCTTTTATAAAATAATTAATTGTTTACATTATTTATAATCTTAAACTTAAATATTTAAATTAAATCTACGAAACATATATATATTTATGCAATATTTTTCCATTATATATTTAAATTTAAACATTATATTCATATTTCGTGGGAATATAATTATTCCAGTTAACCGAATATTTATGATATCACACAGTCCTCTAGTAATTGGTTTTTAAATTGTTTATTACATAAAGAATCAATTTCTGTCAAAATTGTAACAAAAGATTTGTTGGGGCTAAAGTCGACTGCTTGACCCGGACTACCAGAAAGTACTTGCACGTTTGAAAGGAATTTGTGAAATCCGCTTAATCTTATTTTAAGAAAAGACGGATTATAGAAAGTTAGTACTCTCACTCTTTTTTTTATTCAAAGAGGCCATCGCCTACTCATTTTCCACTCGACAATCCAATAAGCCATGATGTCGGTCAAGCACACACAGCTTCGTACCGTCCCTCACAAGTTTCAGTCACCTCGTGCGACTTCAGCCGACTTAAGCCTTTAGATGTAAGAGTTTCGGAAATTCGAGTAGATACTCTCGTACAAAGATTGTGCTCTCGACTGGAGTAATTACTCATTGAATGTCTGAAGAAGACAACAGTATGTAGAGACATATTTCATGTGCGCTAGTCCTTCGCTGACATTCCATGAGTGAATTGTCACATGTAGCCAATGCGATGATCTATTTGTATGAGAGACTTCACTTTGAAGGATTCGCTACCACTAGAAGCTAGAGCCAAATATTCACGACCCTTGAAAAGTATAGAATTCTGATAATAGAGGTGAGTCATCGTTACGCCTAGGACATAGCAAACCATTTGGACGTTACTATCAGTGTTAAGTCACAGTCTGCTAGCTGCCAAATGAAAAACACACTTTCACAGAAGAATCACAAGAAAAAGAGCGGTAAGGATGCAGTCATAGTTACGTCTGAGACACAGCAACTCACTGTCAACCCAGCACAGAACGTAAAATGTTAGGAAGAAAATATCAAATCTCCCTCTCACAACCAACTAGGGATGTAAACGATCCAAACCAAACCGAACAGTATCAGGCTTGAGCTTGATTCGTTTAAGATTAATTCAAGCTCCAGCTCGAGCTCGAGCTTGATTCGAGCTGTTATAATCTGGTTTGAGTTTGGCTCGTTTAAGATTGATAGAGCTCGAGCTCAAGCTCGAACTTTATTCGAGCTTTTATCATCAGGCTAGAATTCGACTTGTCTTGAAATTACTAAGCTTGTGAAAAGCTCGAGTTCGACTCGTTAAAAGCTCGTTTATCATGTTAATCAAGCCGGTCTCGAGCTTGGTTTATTAATAGCCCGTTTATCATATTTAACAAGCCTGACTTGAGCTCGACTTGTTTTCGAGCTCGTAAAACATACAAATGAGCTCGAATTTGAGCTTGATTCGAGCTTGTTAAAAGAAAATATATCTATGAACTAATTTTATATTAGACATAAAAGTTTAACTTTTATTAGTACTAATATTTTTATTTGTCAACTCAACAAATGAGTCAAGCTCGAGCTTACGAGCCACCTAAACGAGCCGAGTTCGAGTTCGCGAGCCTATTAACGAACATGTTTGAGAGCTCACGAGCCGAATACGCTGAGGCTTGAGCTTGATTTGATTAAGTTGTCGAGCTCAAAATCGAGCTTGAGCTTGGTTTGATATGATTAACAAACGAACTCAAACAAGCTTTTTATCGAGCCGAGCTCCGAATAGCTCGCGAACGGTTTGGTTTGTTTACATCCCTACAACCAACTTAACACACAAACATAGGTTCACTTCCAAAGATATTTTTCTCAAGAATGCAAATTATAAAGAAGGTTGGCAATTTCGAAAATGCGCATCAATTTAGTTCTAACCTGGAAAATGCCAGGGGTCAGAACGAAGACCCCATCAAGCCTCTGTATCACAAAAAAAACCAAGTATAGACAATGGCATTCACGCTGCACATAAATGTTACTTGAAGTTTGTACACTAAACCTTTTACCCATAGGGAAAGTAGCATAAATCACCAACCAGAAGTCCGTAGTCGAGGATAACCGAACATTTCAAAACACAAATCTTTTACACGTTAGGTCATCGACGTTCCGCTAAGATTATGTCTTACAAAAGAATTACCAATCTAATCTGAAATAAATTATAAGCTACAAGTAGTAACCAACTGCAAAAGGGAAACCAAGAAAAAAAACTTCAGGTTTAGCTCTCAACTTCCATAATAATTCCTGTCCTTAACTCCCCAGCTAAAGTTACATTCTTGGTCCTAACAAACCGTGATTTCTTGAACAATCTCAGAACCTTTTCCACCTCCCTAGGTCCACATTCCTCCACTGCCACCACACAAAACCCACCTCTCCTCACCGTCCTCTCAATCTCCCCAACGTACCGGCCCGGAAAGAGGGCCCGATCCAAATACACACCGAACCCAACATCAAAAATCCCATCAAAAAAGGGCAAATTATGGGGATCCGCTCGGCTCACCAAAGGCGGAGAATCCACCAGCTCCACCCCAGTCACATCACCCACGCCCAATTCATTCATCGCCACAACGGCATGACCTGGACCGGCGGAGACAATCAGGGCTCGGGAATGGTTAGAAATGCGGAGGGTCTTGAAGAAGGCGGCGTAAGATGATACCGCGGAGGTCCATGATTTTGTGGACCAGATGCGACGGTTCCGCTTGTCCAGAGAGGCGTAGTAGCGGGGATTGAAATCACAGGTAGATGTGGGAAACCGGGTGTGTGGCTTTGGATTCGGGTCAGAAGGATCCACGCAGGTTTCGGGCATTTGTAAGATAGAGGAAGAAGAAGGTTAATGTGGCTACAGTTATGGAGGCATAGGAGAGCTTGTTCAAGAAGATTTGGACATGGTTTTCCATGAATCATTCGTCTGAAACAATGGGAATGTGTGATTTTTTTTTCTAAGAGCTCGAATGCAAGTATGATATTGTTTTATGCTAAGATGTGATTTGAGGATCAGAAAAATAAAGTAAAATTGTAAGTTGAAAGTTGAAAGTTGAAACAACTATTTTCCTTTTAATTTTTTAAAGTTTTGTAATAAACAGGAGCCGAGGTATCAAACCACGGCCCCTTGTATTTATTATGAAATCTTACAAATTTTATTTTTGGAGAAAATAATGTTTTTGACATGTAATATTTATCTTTATACGAGTTTTATTCTTTATATTATCAAAATTTACTTTTAGCTCATTGTTTTTATTTTATCATCAATTTTAATATTTTTTTGATGTGTTGTTGATTCTTACGTTTGTCTAATATCATATCAATATTTTTTTATAAAAATTAATAAAATTGTCAAAAGTGGAATCAGATATCAATAAGATTATATTTATAATATAAATGATAAAAAATTCATAAATAATAAGAAAAAAATAATTTTCTTTTATTTTTATAAATTAAGATAAGGAAAAAAACTTGATGGGACACGAATATCTGTTCCATGCCAAGTTTATAAAGTGACAATTTAGTCCTTGGGTGAGTCTCCAAATACGATGCGAAGGGAGAAAAAATTCCAACGAGTTCTCGATCCGACGACTAATCCACAGCACAATCCCGATTTCAGAAAGTGGCAAAATTATATGTTCAGGTACTAATCGAATTACCCAATTGTATGGGTTCATAATACGGTGAGCCAAATCAAAGCTTCCCCCCATTCTCCTTGCGTTAGAGCAAATTGATGCAAACGGGGTTAGTTTATGTGATTTCAGGAACGATGGACGCCCGCTTTCTATTGTTTATTCTGTTTTTCATTTCTTCCGTTTCGTTTTATAGTCGATCAATTTGTTGTAGTCAGTTGTAATAATAGCAATTCGATTATATGGAATGATTCGATTGGGATTCGGCAGAGATTGTTGTTTTATGTTCGATTTTTGTTTCCATTTTTTTTTTTTTGTTTTCCCTCCGACTTATCTCAGTCACTAATTCTCCCCTTTTGTTAGCGTGCTGCTCTTTACCCACGTATGCTTATGCATAACTCCAGGGTTTGATTTGCTTATAGGTCTTACTCTTTCAGCAACTCGTAAGGTGTAACCGAAGGTATTATAAGACGGGACGGAGACTGGGGCACCATTGGACCTGTTTTTAGAGCTCTATACACCAAATATCTAACTGCTGTGGACGAAATAATAGCAGGAGAAAGATAAAGAAAGAGTTTTGTCCAAGGAAATTGAGGGTCCTATTTATTGATTTTGATTTGGTTGTATCTGTTTCCTTTAAAGATTGGAGTTCAATTGAATATCCAGAAACAATGGTTTTTTTTAGTTGATTGATTATTCTTATCTTCGCTATTGTTCTGAGAGTTGATTGTTAATTCTATTTGGAATAAGAGAGATCTTTTTTTTTATCCTTTTCTAATTTGAATTGCTTAGGCGAAAGGTGTGAGCACTTCAATCTACATAACTTTTCCTTCTTTCCTTTTTTCACGAATTTGGTGAAAAGAAACTTAATAAATCATTGAGCGGAAGATAGGTCATGGGTAGCCCGGGATCGAATAATTTACCCTCTGGAGCTCATATTGGATTATCTGGGCCAATTTCAACTGGTGGACCCACTGAATTCGATGTCATTAAGACCAGGGACTTGGAAAAGGTTTGTTTTTTACATCTATTTTGATGTGCTTCTTGCTGATCCTTTCATTTGTTTCAAAATAGATCTAGGTTCTGTTTGAGATTTAAAAACTTATTTAATTGTGTTTCCTGACCAGTTAATTAAATTATCTTTTGACAATGGGTTGACTGTGAAAAGGAAATGGCTTGTTATCTTACTAGCATATTTGCTATCAGTTTCTTGCAGATGCGGGCTTGTATGAAAGTCATGAAGAAGCTATTAAAAGAGAGGAAGTTTTAGGGAGATTGGACCAGGTCATCTCTCGTAATATATAATTATCTAACTTTTGATTTACCATTTACCAGATAATGGTGATAGTTTACTGATCTGTGATATGTTCACAGATTGTGAAGACTTGGGTGAAGAATATTAGTCGTGCTAAAGGTTTTAATGAGCAGATGGTCCATGAGGCAAATGCGAAAATTTTCACGTTTGGTTCTTATAGACTTGGTGTATGGAATTTAATCTTCTTTTTTTTTTCTTTGCATTATTTTGGTCATTTTATGCCATTGTGTATCTTATTTTTCCATTTCCTTTTGTCCTTTCATAATTTTCCTGTTTAATGATGTTTCCTGTTAATACGATGCAACCATAACTACTCTGAATTATTTGTGCTGTTAGTGGGAGTCTGTATCAAGATGGTCTTTTTGGTTGTTGGCAAATCTCAAGACTATTAATGGCCTATCCTTTTTCTTAAGATTGTTACGAAAATTTTAAGGTTTTATCAGAAGAAAATATTAGGAAACCTGCTCTCCTGACTATTTTACACAGCCACAATTTAATTGGGCTGTTCCTATCTCATGGTTATCGTAGGTATTGATTGCTGGTACCTGTCATACCATTTGTTTATATAATTGATGACATTTTAGGACCAATTTTGTATACCACATGCATATCCAGGGATGATATCTTTCTTGTTCCATTTTATTTAATTGCTTATGGCCACAGCAAATCTGCGCTATTATCTATGAAACTTAGTTAAAATCTGCTTTGCAATTTCAGAAATAATAGTTGCTAGGCTTTTGAGCATCATATAAAGCAATCTGAGTCAGATGGTTACAGCACTTGATTTACGTGCAAAACACTGAAGCCTGTTAGATTTGGTGGCTGTGTTCTAAAAATTCATAGCAAAAGCATTTAAACCGATGACCTTAGTTGATCTACATAATAGGATTGTGATTCTTTTGTGTATACCATGCCAATCCTATCTATTCTTAAACCAAATTTTGTATACAAGTTTACGGCGATCCATCAGATTTAACATATCTTCAATTTGTACTTGAAGCTCTAACAACTAGATAATTTCACTTTTGAGAGAAATACTAAGAGAAATACTATGTGGAGTTATATGTTTATTCTTTAAATGATGAGCCTGGGTCAGGAATAAATTATAGCTGAGAAATCTTATCGAAGTTATTTATTTATTCTCAACAAGTTCTGTAGAAATGCCTCCGAGGATTTGATTATTTTATTGTTCATTGTGTTAAATACTTAATAGGTGCACAGCCCTGGTGCAGATATTGATACATTGTGTGTTGGACCAAAACACGCTACTCGA